>NC_135955.1:59344179-59652929 GCF_053455715.1 Rhinoraja longicauda | reverse complement strand
TCCCCCAACATCGGGAACATGTTTCCTGCCTCTAGCGTGACCAAAATTGCACACAGTACTCCAGGTGAGGTCTCACTAGGGCCCTGTACAACTGCAGAAGGACCTCTTTGCTCCTATACTCAACTCCTCTTGTTATGAAGGGCAACATTCCATTGGTTTTCTTCACTGCCTGCTGTACCTGCATGCTTCCTTTCAGTGACTGATGCACTAGGACACCCAGATCTCGTTGAACTCCCCCTCTGCCTTCCTATTCTTACCGCCAAAGTGGATAACCTCACACTTATCCACATTAAACTGCATCTGCCATGCATCCGCCCACTCACACAACCTGTCCAAGTCATCCTGTAACCTCATAGCATCTTCCTCACAGTTGACACTACCAACCAGCTTTGTATCATCTGCAAATTTGCTAATGGTACTTTTAATCCCTTCATCCAAGTCATTAATGTATATTGTAAATAGCTACGGTCCCAGCACCGAGCCTTGCGGTACCCCACTTGTTACTGGCTGCCATTCTGAAAGGGACCTATTTACCAACCATCCAAGGTCTCATATCATATCATTTTAGTTATCTGTCCTTAAAATCTTAAAATGTGACTCACATACATCTAAAGAATTTCCTGAGCTTTTATAAATTATATTTATAGTCAACTTGAGTCAATTGTGTAAGTCAAACATATTAATTGCACAGCAAATTGAAGTCTGCCAATTAAATATGCGGTCTGATATAAATTTTATTACATGTGCCTGTGAATACTCTGGGATATTTTGCTACATTGAAACTGCTGTGTAAATTCACCAAATTTAGTTAACTAACAAACTCCACTTATTCCCCTTCTCTTCCTTGTGCTCCCCCACCTGGATGACAGTTACTGTTGAATAGGTTCATGCTGTTGTGAAGCAAAATGCATGCTCCTAATTGATCATAGATGCAGATGCTTGTTTGCAAAAAAAGACAGAACGTGCTGGAGTAACTCAACAGGTCAGGTAGCATCTCTGAATGAGACGGAAAGGTGATATTTTGGGTCAGGATTCTTCTTCAGGCATTGTAGTGTGTGTGGGGTGGGGGGGCTGGAAGAAAGGTGGGGATAGAACAAAGTCAGGCAAGTGGTAGGTGGTATGAGAAAAACAGTGAAATGTGAAGTCAGGGGAAGGGATTTAGGTGAAGGGGATGGGTGTGGGTGTGGAAGAAAGGGAGAGGGGAGTAGGATAGTGGGAGAAATAGGGCATGTGCATCCAGGTGGGGGAGCACAGGGAAGAGAGGGGAGAATTCAAGAGAGAGCTAGATACTCTTAAGGATAGCGGAGTCAGGGGGTATGGGGAAAAGGCAGGAACGGGGTACTGATTGAGAATGATCAGCCATGATCACATTGAATGGCGGTGCTGGCTCGAAGGGCCAAATGGCCTACTCCTGCACCTATTGTCTATTATCTATTGTCTATTGTCTAATATGGGGAGGGGGAGTTGGTTAGTTAACTAAATTTGGAGAATTCAATGTTCATACCATTGTAAATTCCCAAGTAAATACGAAGTGCCATTCCTGCATGTATCACACTGGTAATGGAAGAGGCCCACGACAGAAGAGTGGGTATAGGAATGAAAATGGTTAGCAATCAGGTGATCCAGCGGTCCTTGGCAGACCTCGCATGTGTTTGGCAAAATAATTGCCTGATCTATGTCTGGTCTTGCTGATGTAAAAGCAGGTCACATCAAGAGCACCGAATGCAGTAGATGAACCTCTGTCTCACCTGGAAGTGCAGCTAATTAACTGGCTGCTCTGGCTGTTTTAACTATCATGAGAAGAAAGTAGATATCAGTCAGCAAATTATGGTTAATCAGTCTCATGGAACTGGAATATTAAATATTGCATATATCTGTTAAATGATTTTAAAGTCATCTGGATTTATATTCATTTTTGCAACAGGTTGAAATCATCAATAGGGTTACATCAAATATTGTAATGTGGTGTTTTCGACAGACATTGTATTCACTTCCCTTAACAAGAATTTCCCCTCTGGTAACACATGGTCTTTGGAAGGAGGATAAGGAGTTAGACAGAGAAACAAATTTATAGCAATTGACATTATTGCCACACATCTTTCACTGGAAGAAAAGAGATTTCTCACTGGCATTTAGAATTAATTAAAAATTATGTCAGATTTTACAGATCGAAGTTAGTTATTCCAGGAAAGTCCCAAACATACTTTGTTTTAACTAATGTTAAATTCTTCTTCTTATGCACTTCCTGGGATCAAGAATGACTTTCACTCAGGGTGGGTGGGTTCCGAGGTGGCTAACGCGGCCAATGTTGGAACCACAGACTCTTCCGCATATGGTGGCTGATGGGATGACTGGGGATGGTATTGATGCAGGATCTCTTTTCACTACTAATGCATGGCCTTGAGGTTCTCAATGCCATTAAAAATGCTCTTTATTCACTTTTAACTGGTTTTAAGCCAGAAATTCCCAGGAGTCAGCACAGCCTTGAATCTTTTCCTGTCTAAATGATAATCACTTGCTAAAACAAGCTCATAATAGAATGCCTGTTAGGGGACTCTAGTTTTGGGCATTATAATGTTGCCAACTTAATGCAACTAGGTAGGACCTCGATACTGCAGATGTTGATGTGGGAGAGAACACTGATGTTACTGGCAGAACACCCGTCCTGCGAGTGATTGTGGAGGATTTTGTGGAGATAGTTTGGGGTGGGGTTCCAGTGCCATGTGTAGAGCATATTACAGTCCCACCCAATTGATGCGATGAAAGACTTGCGCAAGGTTGAAATAGCTGATGCATTGTGGCTGGTGCTGTGGTGTGTGTTTGCAGTGTTTGTACATGCAATATTTAATTATATTTACATTCAGTAAAATATATAATGAGCACAACTTTGTTTACTATATTGACCAATGTAAATAACTTAAATGGACTATGAACATTAATCTAATACTTGTAACAACATAGAAGAAAGCCATTTAGCTTATTAAGTCCAAACACGGAAGCAATCCCATTAATACTCAGTCTGAAGAAGGGTCTTGAGCTGAAACATCACTTATTCCTTTTCTCCGGAGATGCTGTCTGACCTGCTGAGTTACTCCAGCTTTTTGTGTCTCTCCCTTTAATACTCTTTGCACTGTCCCGTGCCAATGCAACCTATTCTCTTTCACATATGCCCATCAATATGATTCCATTTTGCTATCTCCCTACTCTAAAGGGTAATTTACACTAATTAACCCAGTAGTGTGTCATTGGCAAATGGGAAGAACCAGAAACCCAAAGATCACGGGGAGAACATGCAAACTCCACATGGACAGCATCCGAGGTCCGGATCAAACTCAAGTTCCTGAAATCGTGAGGCAGCAACACGAAAGCTGTGCCACTGTGCTGCCTGTTGCTTACAATGATCATCATAAAATAAATATGCCTCCAGGTCTTTAAAGAGATATGTAGGAAAGAAACTACAAATACTCGTTTAAATTAAAGGTAGATGAAAAAATGCTGGAATAACTCAGCGGGTCAGGCAGCATCTCGGGAGAGAAGGAATGGGTGACATTTCGGGTCGAGACCCTTCCTCAGAGATATCTATACAGTATGAATATTACATCAATGTGCTTCATATATTTCACATGCTGCTTTTTTTGAACAAAATAAAACACAGAAACAGGTTGGCAGAATAAGAAAAGTAAAACAAATCTCTGCCAATGTATGGGTGCTTGAAATTCATTTTCACTGCTTCTACTGGAATTCCAACTGGCCAATGTTTAAAGAGAGAATGATAATTCCTCAATAGAAACATTACGAGGGAACATAGAAATACCAGCGCTATATCTGCTATTACATAACAAGAGGAGTTGAGTATAGGAGCAAAGAGGTCCTTCTGCGGTTGTACAGGGCCCTAGTGAGACCACACCTGGAGTATTGTCTGCAGTTTTGATCTCCAAATTTGAGGAAGGATATTCTTACTATTGAAGGAGTGCAGTGTAGGTTTACTAGGTTAATTCCCGGAATGGTGGGATTGTTGTAGGTTGAAAGACTGGAGCGACTGGGCTTGTATACACTGGAATTTAGAAGGATGAGAGGGGATCTATTGAAACATATAAGATTATTAAGGGGTTGGACACGTTAGAGGCAGGAAACATGTTCCCAATGTTGGGGGAGTCAAGAACAAGGGGCCACAGTTTAAGAATAAGGGGTAGGCCATTTAGAACTGAGATGAGGAAAAACCTTTTCAGTCAGAGAGTTGTGAATCTGTGGAATTCTTTGCCTCAGAAGGCAGTGGAGGCCAATTCTCTGAATGCATTCAAGAGAGAGCTAGATAGAGCTCTTAAGGATAGCGGAGTCAGGGGGTATGGGGGGAAGGCAGGAACGAGAATGATCAGCCATGATCATATTGAATGGCGGTGCTGGCTCGAAGGGCCGAATGGCCTCCTCCTGCACCTATTGTCTATTGTCTATTGTCTAAATAGGATGAGAAGTTTAAAAGCAGTCTCCTGAGTTGAGCAACGTGGATTTGAAGGCTTTGGGCGAAGTTTACATATTATACAAAGATAGGTGGATCTTTGGTAGTGTAGAGGAAGCTGGGAGTCTGCAGTAGTTCTTGGACAGGTAGGGAAGTGGGCAAAGAAGTGGCAGACGGAATATGTGTGGCAAAGTGTGCGGTCATGCACTTCAGCAGTAGGGATAAAGGTGTAGACTATTTTCCAAATGGGGAGAGGATTCAGAAATTGGAGATGCAAAGGAATTGGGAGTGCTGGTGCAGGATTCCCAAATGGTTCATTTGCAAGTTGAATGGGTAGTAAGGAAGGCAAATCCAATGTTAGCATTCATTTTGAGAGGAGCAGAAACTTGCCAAACAGTGAAAGGCCTGGATAGAGTGGTTGTGGAGGGGATGTTTCCATTAGTGGGAGAGTCGAGGACCAGAGAGCACAGCCTCTGAATAATAGGACATACTTTAGAACGAAGATGAGGAAGAATTTCTTTAGCCAGACGGTGGTGAATCTGAGGAATTCATTGCCACAGATGGCTGTGTCTGAAGAAGGGTCTCGACCGGAAACATCACACATTCCTTCTCTCCAGAGATGCTGCCTGTCCTGCTGAGTTACTCCAGCTTTTTGTATCTGTCTTTGGCTGTGTAAGCCAAGTCTTTGGGTATTTTTAAAGCAGAGATTGATAGGTTCTTGATTCGTAAGGATGTCAAAGGTTACGGGGAAAAGACAGAAGAATGGGGTTGAGAAGGAAAGATAGATCAGCCTTGAATGAATGGTGGAGTAGACTCGATGGGCTGAATGGCCTAGTCCTGTTCCGATGAATTATGAACATTTACAGATATTAAGGATTTGTAGATGTTTCGGGTTTTAACCTTGCATCAGGACAGTGGAAAGGAAAGATAGCTAGTTTCAGGAGGAGAGAGGGGAGTGGTAAGACTGATGAGCAGAAATACAAAGGCTACCCTGGCTGCGATCTGATTAGTATAAAAGGGTCCCATTAGGGGAGAGGTGAGTGGCAGATGGAATCAGAACTACATGTCGGCTTGATGGAGGGATCCAGTGGCTGAAGTGTGGGAGGATAGAACCAGAAGGCGGAGGGAAAAATGGGTGATGGGGATCTGGAAGGGAGTATGGGAACGGAGAAAAAAATGAGAGGATCAGAGGAGGATTGAAAGTTGGCTGGGCAAGAGGGGGGACAAAAGTAAGTGTAACCTGAAATCAGAAAATTAAATGTTCATACCACTGGATTGTAGACTAATTGGACTACTTACGCCTAGATAGTATGAACAAATAATTTTCCAAATTTGAGGAAACTTTTACCTCCCGTGTCTCTCCTCTCTGCCCCCTAATGCTCCTTCCAATTCACCTCCAATCCTCCAAATGTTTTCCCGTACCTCCTTTCCAATCCTGCCCATTATTTATTTTCATCCTTCTCCTCATGATTTCACTCACCTACTGCCTAGACATGGTTTGCATTATCACCCTTACTTATGAGAATCCAGCATGGTGCGCTTTGTATTCCTGCATATTAACAACCTTGCTGTCTCCACCATCACCCTCGTCACCCCCCAGCTGGCATCATCTGTCTTTTATCCTTCATCCTTCCTGAGTTTACCAATCAACTACTGGCCCCTAGTATCACAAAATGCTGGAGTAACTCAGCAGGTCAGGTAGTATCTCTGGAGAGAAGGAATGTGTGGCGTTTCGGGTCGAGACCCTTCTTCAGACTGATGTCTGAGAAGGGTCTCGACCCAAAACGTCACACATTCCTTCTCTCCAGAGATGCTGCCTGACCTGCTGAGTTACTCCAGCATTTTGTGATACCTTCGATTTGTACCAGCATCTGCAGTTATTTTCCTACACTACTAGTGGCCCGTGTCTCACCAATCCCATTCTTTTTTTCCTAGGTAACGTCCCTCTCCACCCTCAATCCTGATGCTGGTTTTGACACAAAATGTCAACAATTCCCCCCCCCCCCCACCACACCCCACCCCACAGAGGTTGGGCCCATTACTGTGCAGTACAACTCTCCGACTCCATAAAATGGAAAAGGAGCAGATGTGGTTCTGATTGTAAAGGATGGGATAATGGCCATGGACAAAAAGAATCGCAGCTTGGAAAATCAGTTGGAATGAAACTAGAAAACAACAAGTAGGAGAAAACAACCCCCAACAGTGGTGATAATCTTGGGTACAGTATAAATCAGGGTAATGGAGGTGCCTGTGACAAGGGTAATACAATAATCATGGGGGAACATTAATATAATATTGACTGAATATAACAAATTTGCAGAAATCATATGGCAGCCAAATTCATTGTGTCTATAAAATAGTTATCTAAAATAGAATGTTGAGCAACCAACAAGGAAACTATATTTTAGAGCTAGCATTGCAGTCAGTATGGTTTGATTAGTCATAGTTAATAGATCTTTGCAGAAGTATGCTTGTAATATAATTTAATTTTATAAGCACATGTGATGTCAATCTTTCCACCATCTAATTTGGAAATATATTACTGCACTTCATTGTCATTGGATCTGAATCCTAGAACTCCCGAGCTATCAGGCAGCATTTGTCTTTCTCCTCATCCATTGTTGAAGGAGTACTTAACTTTAACATCCACATGGTCCTGCTTGGCTTCACCAAGTTGTCACCTGATTTTTAAGTCTCTCTGATGCTGCTGCTGGCATCAGCTACATCATTCTTCAATCTGTTTGATCCGGGCAAATCCAGGATATAGAATTTGGAGACGATGGTGGAATGTCATTCTGCTGCTAATGCCCCTGAGCAACTCATTTTACTTTTTCAGGATGTGGAGGGTAAACATTCCTGATTTTTCAGGAGAGGTTGCTGGTGAGCCATTTTCTTGAACCATTGCACACCTTCTGGTGAACGTCCTACCCAATGGTATCAGACAAGCCATTCCAAGACTTAGACACAGTGTCAATGAGGTATATTTGCAAGTCAGGATGGTCTGCAACTTTAAGTGGAACCTGCAGCTGGTGGTATTTACATGAACCCTTGGTAAATCTAATGTCTTGGTAAGTTTAGTCAATTTCCTTCCCCTCAGGGCCACTATTAAAGAAGGCTTTTATTGTTATTCCTTGGTAATGCAAATTCTGCAAAATTGTTTGCCGGAGTAAAATGTGTTAGCAATCCTAAATCTGAACATTTTAACTTCCTGTGTAAATTGTTTACATATTTCTCTGCATCATGTTATTTGACAGATACTTGGGCTGTTCAAAATCTAAACAAATATTTATTATTTTGCAAATTGTTGTATAGGACAAAACTGAACCAGCATTTTGTAGTGTTGAATTATATTAAATGATCCATTATAAGTGGTGACATCGTTGAAGAGAATTGTGCTGACTTTGGGAAAAATACAGCAAAAAACTCAGTATTTTTATGGTTAATCAAATCTGCTTTTCTGTCTGAGTCGTCCTGGTAGATGAGATGTTTAGAACTGGGTACTTTTAAGTCCCAATGAGTATGAATGTTCAGAGTAACTTCCAGAGTGCTTGTGAAGTGATCTGCCATTTCAAGCAACATGGTGATTGCAAACACACACAATTCTTTGGAGGAATGTAACCCTTTGATGGTGAAGATGGGAAAGGAGCGATTTTCAGATAGAACCTTCCAGACTACAGGAACATGAACTTCTACCTGAAAAATTAAAAACAGCTCTTCCATTCTGTTTTGTTTATTTTCCATGAATAGCGTGGAAAGCAGATGCCAAGAAATAAAGACTGAGATAGCTAAGCAATGAACATCAGTTTAATCAAGCATTCATTTAAGAACGTTTAAAATTCCCACTTGCTAGTTTATTTTCTCCCCTCATGCTAATTTTGCACAGTTCAAGGTCTTGCCTTTGTAATTTAATTTCATTTAGGTCCAAAGAAATATACCTGTTCATTTGAAAATTGGTCACTTTCTGCAGCACAGTCTCTACACTGATACTCTGCTTAGTGCTATCAGAGTGCTAATTCATGAGACTACTCTTGTCTGAATTTACATGCAACTGGTCCATTTGTCAGAAACCTACCCTAAATACCTGAAGAAGCACACCACTTCCTAAACTACCCATCAATGACACCAATTATGGTAGATTCTCTGGGTTCCACATTCACTTCATCACCAATCTCAAAACACACAGAACTGGAGTGCAATAAAGTAATCCTCAATCCCAAAGAGCTGCTTTGGAAATGAAGGGGATTTCTTTGTTAACCATAACACCATTTTTTTTTGGGGGGGGGGGGTATCGTAGACAACCCAGCAATCTATTATTCCATATAATTTTATTGTGCGGCATACAATATTCAGGATTTTCTCTCTTAAAAATCTAACTTCTGTATATAACAAAATTGTACTCAAGTCTCTTGAATTTTGTGATTTTTTTTTGTTTTCTGCTTTTTCCCAAATCTTAATCACCTTAATTTCAGGAAAAAGAGACGATAATGATCTGATTGAATGTAAAAAATAAATTTAGCATTATTTTAATTTAAATTCAAGGACATAATTGAAATGCAATTGTATTTCCTGTTCTCTATATTTTCATTGCTGTCAGCTACCAGATGCTGCCTGAACTGCATTTCAGTTAATTTTGTTTGAGCTTGTTTTGAATATAGTTTGATTTATTTTATTTCATGGCTTTATATTATTTTTGAATGAATATTGTGATATTGTAAATTTTTACAAATATATTTCTCTTCCCCTGCTTGCAATGTCATTGTTGTATGTTCTAACCACTCTAATGCAGAAGAGGCGGACTATTATCAGTGGGATACATGACAAAGCATTAACATTAGCAAAGCTCTGTACCCTGGAAAATTCTACTGCAACAACAAAAGCAAGCTGTCTCCTCTGTTAAAGGGAAGTCAGAGCAAAATAGATTTACTTATTTTTTACGACATTTCTTTTAAAAGACTTTCTTAACTTCCTGCTTTGTCATTATAATTACTTCCTAACATAAAACATCTGCTGCATGTTAGATCTTCAGGTACATCTTTATAAATTTGCTTTCTACATTAATATTAAGTTTCCTGATTATCACTGTTTCGTCTGTAACAAACAAATGATTTTTTATTGCAATTAATACATCATTAAAGACAAAAAATGTTTTTTCTGTGAACGTGACAGTTGGCCAGGGATAAAAACAAATTACATTTTGACTCCCCTGTACAATTGCAAAACATAGAGAATGATATTGTTGTCAGTGTGGGGGACTTTGGTATATTGAATTATATAGGTTGTGTAGGAAATATAAATTCAGAGCAAAATGTACATTTAAGCACATTTCCAGACAAAAGTTGTCCCTGTAGATTTAGCAAATTGGCATACAATAAAAAAATATTGTGTCACTTTCATTGATCAGCATGGATCAGTTTTGTTTTATTTAAAAAATCACTTTCTCCCTGAATTTAAACGTTTGGTATTTGGATTATTTCAAAGATGGTATGACATTTACCTGAGAGCAATATCAGAAGAAACACCATTGTTTACAGACTGAAATAACATATTCTATACCATTGACTCATGGAATAATTGCTGGCTATAAAGGTGTTAAATTAATGTAAATTCCAGTCGTAAATATTATTAATGAAGAAATCTGTTTTGCCCAGAATAATGAATGCCATACAGATATTCTAATGCTTCAAATAATTATATTCCAAACAAAAGGAGAACATATGAGAAATATTCAGCAGGCCAGAAAGCATCTGTGGAGAGAGAAACAGAGTTAAAATTCCAGGTCAATCAGATCATTAATTCTGTTTTTCTCTCCACAAATGCCTTGAGTATGTCCAGCATTTTTTTAAATTTCAGATTTCCTGTAGTTTAGTTTTTAAATTAAATTTTGAACATGTCTGAGGTTTTGTGGTTTTATTTAGCATATCCTTGCAGGAGGGATTTTGATCATAGAAAACCTTCTGATACCTAATGTCAGCTTCAGGATATTTTTGCTTGATCAGAGCCAGTTTTGCTCAATGCAGGGTTCTGTACATTGCACTCTGCAGCAGTTTCGCAACAGGATGACAAATTGCTTCAAGGTAACATTCTCATCTTCCTGACCATACCATCCTCCAAATGAAACTAACATTGTACCCATTGAAACTCATCAAATTCATTTCCGTAGGACTCTTGCAACCAAAAGGAGTCAGATATATGTTTTGTCTTCAGTGTTCGCTGAGTCTGATTACAGGTTGGAGAACAACACTTTTATTTTATATATTTTCCACCGTGCACCTTGATGTTTGGAAATGTTGTTAGTGGAAAGATAAATCTAAGGGGATATATTTTCTACAAAGTTACCAGCCAACCCATGCTGTCCATTTTGTTATTACCTCTTGGCTAAAATGTAAGTCATTGTCTTATTATTTCCACTGAAATACTCCTTGTTAATAGTGTGGCTATATGTTCAATCAGAAAGGCACCCTGACCTATGTCCATTAATGACTCTGATTTCATAACAACACTGATCTAGAGACATATTAGCACATGGAGAGACACACTAAAGGAGTGTTCCCAGTGCGGCAATGACTTTTATCATGGATGATCTGTAGCAAAATTCAACAGCACCTGAGGCTAAATGCATAAGTGCTACTGAATCGCTGTTATGTGTACTCCTTGATGTGCTATTGCAGAACATACAAAACAAATCATTATGTGAGTCTGGTTTTTGTGACTAGGTCTGTGAATCATGGGGAGAGAGGACTGATAGTGAGGGATCAGGTTAGGGCCTGAGTCGGGGAGGAGAAGGATGTGTCACAGCATTAGGGAGCAATTATAAAGTTGGGGAGAAATTGCCATATTGGCGTATTCAGTCCATGCTTTTGAGAGGAGACCAAAAGAGATAAGGTAAATACCTGAGTGAGGTTTCCGGTCCCAGACTGACATCTGCTCAGAGGTTGGCACAGTGGCAAAGCGGTAGACTAGGGTTTGATCCTGACTATGGTACTGTCTGTATGGAGTTTCCATGTTCTCCTTGTGACAGCATGGGTTTTCTCCAGGTGCTCCAGTTTCCTTCCGTATTCCAAAGATGTGCAGGTTTGTAAGTTAATTGGCTTCTGCAAATTGCCCCTAGTGTGTAGGATACAGGTGATTGTTGATCAGCGCAGATGCAGTGGGTCGATGGGCTGTTTCCAAGCTGTATCTCTAAATTAAACTAAACAGTGTGATCATAATTTGGTCATTTTTGCATGTGCCAAACATCAGGTGCTCCTCCGAGCAATGTGACCTAATTTCCTTGTCAAAGATTTTAAAAATCTTATATGGGAGTTATGTCATTCCACGTGCATCTAAAGCACAAACCACATAATTCAGGCAAGTACAACTTGTGACAGGAAAAGCCAATTAAAATTCTGAGTGTATAATTCTATGTGTAAATGATCACTACAGTGTGTAAATGATCACAACTGTGTTGCACTCCAAAAATAATTTCTTCCTACTTTTGGCATTAAGAAAGACATGACTACACATAAGAATTTCGGTACCACACATTTTAATGTTACATGAAAGAGTTCTCTGAATAAGAACTGTCCATTTTACATAAGATGTTTTCTGTTAATAAGGATTTATAATCAGTTTGTCATAAAGTTGTGAATTTTACTGCCACCCAGTGATAATACAACATAAGCCTTTTGATCCACTGCCAAAATTTAAAAGGAAGGAAGGACACAGGTTTGTATTGGAGTAGACAACTTGGTATTGTTCACTACAAATTCTTTCCATGTTCAGTATAAATCTATTGGAAATCATCCCCATTGCAATTGTGTATGAGCAAATTATTATGAACCAATCATGATGAATGTGTAAAGATTAATGTGATTATTAAAACAAAACCATTTTAGTAATCGTTTTAAATTTTCATTGTTGTCTGAGTTAAAGAGCTTGAACTTTCATGATCAGCTGTTTTAAAATTGTAAACCTTCCTTTCAACTTTAACTGGATGTCACTTAAAGTCAAGATAATCTTAAAAAGTTACATGATGTGATTAATTATTGGGGGATGTCCAATTTTAGAATTTGTTCTGCATTTGGAAAGTAAAATGCTTCATGTTTATTTCCGTTGGAAAGCAATATTGATGTTTTTAATAGCATACAATATCAGGAATTACTGTCTCATATTGGATAACAGGAATCTCAAAAATGCTGAGAGGGACTAAAAATTTGAACATGATTAATTTCTTTTAAAGCTGTTGTTGCTGTATAATGTAAGTTTTTGGTTGTATCAGTGGAATATAGGTATATTTTCCATGTTAATGTAATTCCTTATTAGATAATGGAGTTCATTTTTTTCTCACAAGAGTATTCTATATTTTATTTTTGGCTTTAACATCCCAAAACACACACAGTGGCAATTAATCACAGTTCTGCCATCATCACCATCACTGACACAGTCATGATCATCAGCACCTTTTTATTATCCTTACTGCTTTTTTGCAACTGCTTCACTCATATCACCATTACTGCTGCCTGTATCAGCTAGATTTTGCCATCTATCATATCTGTCATTACTTTGTGTCTCCTATTAATGCATTCCATATTGTCAAAATATCTTCAGATACAAGTGTTACATTTAATGACCCTGCATGCTTAGTCAGATTATGGCTATTCTATTATTTGTTAGCCATATTCTATCCAGCATGATAAATTAATGCAGTTGTGCTTTATTTTTGGATGGAGTAAAGGTAGGGGGCAGACAATCACTACACTTTCCATTTTACATGGTGATGCATGGTGCAATATTAGCATATGGAAGCATTAACATCTTTGTTTAAATAGCAGCCAGAGGAATTTCAAACGATGCATTAATGTGTTTGTATATTAATATTGCTAAATGCAATTTCACCCCATTAGCATTTGAATGTATCAACTAGCATACAGTTCTGTAGCAACAGTGATGTCACAGATTGCCTGGATAATATCCAAAAGAATTCATAAATAGCCTATAAGACAAACAATATGAGAACATCTGGATAAAATGAATCTTGGTGCCCCAATCCAGTGGAAGTAGATATACTTGCATCAAAAAATAAGATAGTATTGGGCAGTGCTTTTGAAAACAGAAGGTGCTGGTATGCATATCATTTATAAATTAAGCTACATGTATCAACAATTTTTTCCATCAACATACTCAATGTTGATGACCTTTTGTAATATAATAACTCAATAAGTCTAAATAAATAAATGTTCTAAATCATTCACTTAGGTTACCCATTAGCTAAGCATGATTGATAAACATACATGTCACATTAGAGATGCCAATGCACAGTACCCGTGCATACTACCCTAAACAAAAAGCTTTGATGTTGGGTCATAATTCACTGTGGCAGAGCACCTTATGACCTCTGCCATTAAGTAGACATCTCCTTGCATGATCTGTGTTTAAATTTTGCTTGACAAGCTGATAATGACACCAAGAGGGATAATGGGCATCTTGGAATTAAGTGCACATGCTAATAGAGTAATTGAATTATACAGCATGGAAACAAGCCCCTCAGCCCAACCTGCCCTCGCCGACCAAGATCCCCATATACACTAGTCCCACCTGCTTGCATTGGGCTCATATCCTTATAAACCATTTTTATCCATGTACCTGTCCAAATGTCTTTTAACTGTTCTGATACGACGTCTCAACTACCTCCTCTGGCAGCTCGTTCCATGTACCCACCACCCTTTGCTGGAAAAGTTGCCCCTCAGGTTCCTATTAAATGTTTCCCCTCTCACCTTAAACCTATGGTCCACTGGTTCTTGATTCTCCTACTCGGGGTAAAAGGCCCCGTGCATTTACCCTATCTATTCCCCTCATGATCTTATACACCTCTTTTAGATCACCCCTCCTCCTGCGCTCCAAAGAAAAATGTCCGTGCCTGCTCAACATCCACTATAGCTCAGGCCCTCGAACCCTGAGAACATCCTTGTAAATTTTCTCTGCACCCTTTCTAGCTTAACACCATCCTTCCTATAACTGGGTGACTAAAACTGAACACAATGCTCCAAATGCGGCATCGCCAAACCTCTGTTAATTAACATCCCAACTCTATACTCAATACTCTGACTGATGAAGGCCAATCTGCCAAAAAAATTCTTATCTACCTGTAACACCACTTTCAATGAACTATGGACTTGCACTCCTAGATCCCTCTGCTCTACAACACTCCCCAGAGCCCTACATTCACTGTGTAGGTCCTGCCCCAGTTAAACTTCCAAAATGCAATATCTTACAGTTATCTGCATTAAACTCCATTAACAATTCCTCAGCCCAAACTGGTCAAGATCCTGCTGCAACTTTTTATAACCATCTTTGCTATCTGCAAAGCCACCCACCTTCGTGTCACATGCAAACTTACTAATCATGTCTTGTACATTCTCATCTAAATCATTAATATAAACCACAAATGGCCCAGCACCCATACCTGACGGACACCACTAGTCACAGGCCTCCAGTCCGAAAAACAACCTTCCACCATCACCCTCCACTTCCTTCCATGAAGCCAATTCTCTATGCAGTCAACTAGCACGCCCTGGATCCCATGCAATCTAACCTTCCAGAGCAGTCGATCATGTGGAACCTTATCAAAGACCTGCGCTGAAATCTATATTAGCAACATCTATGGCTTTGCCCTCATCAACCTTTTTATTTACTTCTTCAAAAAACTCAATCAGATTCATGGCACAAACTCCCACCATTCAGAATATCCCTAATCCACCCCAGTCTATCCAAATACATTTCTACCATCCCACAGAAAACTCTACAGTAACATGCTTACCACAGATGTTAGGCCCACTAGTCTATAGTTTCCAGGCTTTTCCTTGCAGCTCTTCTTAAATAGAGGCACAACATTATCCACTCTTCAGTCTTTCGGTATCTCACCCGTATGCAATCATGATTCGTATTTCTCAGCCAGGGTCCCTGCAATTTCTCCTCCAGTTTCCCAAAGTGTCCTTAGATATATTTGATCAGGTCTGGGAGAATAATCCACCTTCATATACCTTATGACATTCAGCACCTCCTCAACTGCAATATTAACTGCCCTCAATACTTTCATTAACTGTCTCAAGTTCCCCAGTCTTCACATCTTTCTCCACAGTAAACATAAAGGAGAAATACTCATTAAGGACCTTGCCAATCTACTTCGGCCCACACAGAAATTACCACTTTGGTTTTGAAGGGGCCCTATTCTCTCTCTAGCCTCCCTCTTTCCCTTAATGTATGTAAAATTTATTTGGATTGCCCTGCATATTATCTGCCAGAGCTATCTCCTGTCCCCTTTTTGTCCTTCTGGTGCATGCACCTCAGTTCCCCAAATTCTCCAGGGATACACTTGATCCCAGTTTCCTATACCTGTCCCATGCCTCCTTTTTCATGACCAGAGCCACAATTTCTCTTGTCATCTAAGCCTCCTTAGTCCCTCCTGCTTTGCCCTTCACTTTAACAGGAACATGTATGCCCTGATCTCTTGTCACCGCCCTTTTAAAAGCATCCCACTTTCCAGACATTCCTTTGCTTGCAAACAACCTACTCCAATCAACTTACTAATACCATCAAAGTTGGCCTTGCCCCATATCATGAATTTGAACTCGTGGGACCGCCCTGTCTTTATCCATAATTATCTTGTAGCTCATCGATCCGTGATCGCTAGTCTCAAAAGGTTCGCTCACGAACACCAGTCACTTGCCCTTCCCAATATCATAAGAGGAGATGCAGCTCCCCCCCCCCATGTAGGGCTCTTTACTTATTGCTAGAGAAAACTTTCCTGAACACATTTCACAAATTTGACCTCGTCCAAACCCTTGGCATTATGACAGTCCCAGTCTATATTGATAAAGTTAAATCCCTCACTATGACTACTTTATTAGCCTTACAGCTGCCGGCAGTTTCTTGGCATATTTGCTCCTCCAATTCTCGCTGGCTATTTGGGGCACTGTTGCACACTCCCAACAAGGTAATTATTTCCTTTTTATTCATTAACTCCACCCATACAGACTGATTGGACAAGCCATCCGTAATAACCTCTCGTACTACTGCTGTGATATTCTCCTTAATCAATAAAGCACCACCTCCTGGGTATCACAAAATGTGGGAGTAACTCAGCAGGTCAATAGACAATAGACAATAGACAATAGGTGCAGGAGTAGGCCATTCAGCCCTTCGAGCCAGCACCGCCATTCAATGCGATCATGGCTGATCACTCTCAATCAGTACCCCGTTCCTGCCTTCTCCCCATACCCCCTCACTCTGCTATCCTTAAGAGCTCTATCCAGCTCTCTCTTGAAAGCATCCAGGCAGCATCTAGGAGAGAGGGAATGGGTGACATTTTGGGTCGAGACCTTTCTTCAGACTGAGCACCACCTAAGCACCACCTCCACTTCTTTTATCCCCACCTCTATTTCTCCTATAGAACCCGTACCCTGACACATTAAGTAGCTCTCTCTTAACCAGCTTTCTGGAATGACTACAACATCTTAGTCACACCTGTCTATCCAAGTTTTGAGTTCGGCAGTTTTATCCATCAGGCTTCTCGCATTAAAATAAGTGCAATTTAATCCAACAGTCCTTCCTTGCTGCCTGTCATGCCTAATCAATTCACTAAACTTACTTTCATCACAATCCATACCAACTTCAGCTTCTCACGTATCTCAGTCATGAATTGTATCCCACCCCCTGCTAATCTAATTTAAACCCACCCATGCAGCACCAGCAGACCTGCCTGCCAGGATATTAGTTTCCCTCTGGTTCAGGTACAGCCATTCCACTTGTACAGGTCACCTCTGCCCCAGAAGTGATCCCAATGGTCCGAAAATCTGAATTCCTGCCCCCTGCACCAACTCTCCAGCCACGCATTTATCTGCCCTATCTTCCTGTTCCTATCTTCACTAGCACGTGACACAGGAGTAATCCGGAGATCACTATCCTGGTGGTCCTGCTTTTTAACCTTCTGCCTAACTTCCTATAATGGTTTTCCAGGACCTCATCCCTTTTCCTACCTATGTCATTTGTGCCAACATGCACAATGACTTTGGCTGCTCACGTTCCTCCTTGAGAATGTCATTTAGCTGCTCCAAGCCATTCTGGACCCTGGCACCAGGGAGGCAACACACCATCCTGGATTCTCGATTGCCACCACAGAATCTCCTGTCCACCCCCCTAACTAACAAGCCCCTACCACTATAGCTCTGCCTGATATTACCCTTCCCTGCTGTGCCTCTGAGCCAGGCTCATTGCCACAGTTGTGCCTGAAGGGTCATCCCACCAACAGTATCCAAAACTGTATACCTGTTTTGAAGGCGAATGGCCACAGTGCACACCTGTGCACTCTGCTTACTACCCTTCCTAGTGGGCACCCACCTACTCTCTTCCTGCACCTTGGGCATGACCACCTTGCTATAAGTCTTAACCAAGTAGCTCTCATTCTCCCTGAGTAGCTTCAACTGTAGCTCCAGTCCCCTAACGCACCAGGAGTCACCAGAGTTTCCTGACTTCTCACATGCTGCAGGATAATCAACTCAATATTTCCTTAACAAAGCAAAGTGAAGGATTCTGAAATGAAAAGTGGAAGGTCTGCAAGTGTATATTTAAGTGGATGAATTCCACGTCAAAAGAGGAATTAAAGGTTGGATTAAGAAAAGGAAAATGGGGTTGGAAAGAAATAAATTTTACATATAAACTTTTCTTTTTTAACCATCGCCAGTAAGTAATCTTACAGGCACTAAATTATGCACGGAGTAATGAATTTTCAGTGCCAGACAAGTTGATTAGCAGTCAAAAAGTGAACACATTGTGAAATCCACAAGACCTCAAACCTTTTTTTTTCTCTTTTGTTCTTTAGATTTAATTTTTCACTTCCTATTGAAATCTCTTTCTTTAACACTCTTGTTCACATTTGCTTATGTCTTTCCTGGTCTTCACCTTATCACTGACCTTCTCTGTTTTCCCTGGCCATCCTCCTGTGAATGCATTCAAGAGAGAGCTAGATAGAGCTCTTTAGGATAGCGGAGTCAGGGGGAATGGGGAGAAGGCAGGAATGGGGTACTGATTGTGAATGGTAGTGCTGGCTCGAAGGGCCGAATGGCCTCCTCCTGCACCTATTGTCTATTGTCTATTTTCTCTGTAACAGTTGCTTCATTTCCAACTTTTCAAAAAACACCATTGAAATAATTTTATTTTGATGATGTTTCATGACCTCAGTCTGAACAAGGGTCTCGACCCGAAACGTCACCCATTCCTTCTCTCCTGAGATGCTGCCTGACCCGCTGAGTTACTCCAGCATTTTGTGAATAAATACCTTCGATTTGTACCAGCATCTGCAGTTATTTTCTTAAAATTTCATGACCTGTGGCGTGTATTCAACAATGAGTGTTTTTATTCCAGATTTCCAGCAGCTTGTTTTGATTGAAGGAAGAATGGAATCTATCATTTGTATATAGAATGCTCAACCCAATTGTTGGGGTTGCAAAGATCTAACAGTGAAAAAACAGTCATGGTGGGCCACAATGGCAGATGGCATATTTGGAAATGAAATGTACAAATTCATGTAAAGGGGTTTTATAAATTAGCAGGTGAAAATAGCTTTGGTGAAATGATTGCCTTGGTAATCTGAAGGAGGAAAGAAAATCAGGGATCTCAGTAAATATTAAATATGGGAACTGGTGGATCCTATCATGGTCACAGAGGTCACATCTGCAGCAAGTGTTGCCTTCTCAAGGAACTTTGGCTCAGAATCAATGATCTAGAGGTTTAGACTTTCAAAAATACATTTTTTGGTATTAAGGAAAGAGATAGACCCATTGGATTATGTGATAAATCCCAACGTATTTGGGTCAAATAACTTTTTTAATTAAACAAAAATGGTAATGTTAAACTACTTTCTCCATTTGTTCCCCAGAGTCGTTCTAAATTATCAACAGGGATGAAAAGGTGAATCTTTTTTTAAATATAAGAAAATGTATATTAAAAAAACATTTCAGAGTAATAATGCAATGCTGCAAAGTAGAAACCTTATGAATAATAGATCGACTGTGGATATTGGTCACCATGATGCCCCAGGTTGCGTTTGAACAATTATCGTCAACTAGTTGAAGTATAATAGCAGCATGTACATCAGAGCTCATCACCCATCCAACCATTTGGCCCAATTTTGAAGTGTGGAAGAAAATATGAAAAGACTCACAAAAATGTTTTAAATTCACCATTTTCTGAAAATGCCTGAATTGTGCTCCAAGTTGCTTCAATGATCCAGTCAACAAAATTACTCAATTTTATTGTTCCCATCTTGAAATATTTACTGTAAGCAGGATAATTTATACCTAGTATCTAACTAAATTCTGGAATACCAAAGCTATTGTCTATGATCATAAAGTCAATTCCCAAGCTATTAACCCTATTATCTAATAAGAACTAAAATATTCTCTAAGTACAAACAGTATTTGATCTACACCAAAACACTGATCTCGAGTTCTATAACCCTGTCCACCGACATCACTGATTTAGTGCATGAAATGCTGAAATCCTCTTCGATGTCTAGTTAACTCAATATTTTAATGCTCTGTTGGCCATATTCCAACTTTCCACACCTTTACCTCCCCCCCCCCTACCCTTTCCTCCATAAGCTTAAACTCATCCAAAATACAGCTACACATGGCCTGATGTTGGTTGTGAAAAGGAATAAATAATACTAATTGTCCCTGTGGAAAACCACTGTTCATAGACCTTCAGGCAGAATAGCATCCTTCCGCCACTAATTCGGTCTTCTATAGGTCAACCTATTCTGAATCCAAACTACCAAATCACTGGATCCCATGCCTCTTAATCTTCTGGATTAATCTACCATGAGAAACGTTGCCTCAACAGCCAATTAACAATGTGTAATTCCATTACAAATGTGTTTGAAGGAACTGCAGACGCTGGTTTAAACTGAAGATAGACACAAAATGCTGGAGTCAGCAGGACTGGCAGCAGCTCTGGAGAGGAATGGGTGATGTTTTGGGTCGAGACCCTCCTTCAGACTGAATTACTCCAGCATTTTGTGTCTATCTTCCATTACTAATCTGTTACTTATGAGAATCTCCATTTATCTATGATATGTTGAGGATCAACAACAGGCTAGGATGTTTTGTGATTGCCCATCACCACTTCCAAATCTGTAATAAGAGTCACTGCTGAAAACATGGGCCTCTAGCTCCAGCATTGTATGCTAACAGATAAGATATGCAAAGATATATCAAAAAAGCCGCATGGTTGTTTTGAATGTACTCCCATTCACAGTATACTATGAATGAAGGCATGCCAAGTAAATTCAACTGTCACACACGATGTGTAGGTAATTATTTGTTGCAACAGTTGGGGTCAGAGATGGTCACAACTTCAAGTTTCCAGGCATCCATGTCATCTGAAATTTATTCTGGTCCCTTAACACTGATGTACTGTCGTGTCAAGAAAGTGAATCAGCATATTTACTTTCTGAAGTGCCTGAGTAGAGTTGGCATGTCCATGAGGATTCTCTTGAACTTCTACAGATGTGCTATAGAAAATACTCTGATGGAATATATCTCTGCATTGACAACTGCTCCACTCTTGACAACATGCAGAGTGTGGTGAACAGTTCATCACAGGCTCATTTGTTTAGATGTTATTTAAATTTATTGTCACATGTACCGAGGTACAGTGAAAAGCTTTTTTTGTTACATGCAGTCCAGTCAATGGAAAGACTATACACGATTACAATCAAACCATCCACTGTGTACAGATTCAGGATAAAGAGCATAACGTTTAGTGCAAGATAAAATCCAATAAAGTCTGATTAAAGATAGTCTGAGGATCTCCAATGAGGTAGATGGTAGGTCAGGACCGCTCTCTAACCAAGGACCAAGGTAGCATGAAGTGTAGATGGAGTCAACGGAAGGGAGGTTGGTTTGCATGATAGTCTGAGGTGCATCCACAATACTGCAATTTCTTGCGATCGTGGATGGAGCTGTTCCCAAACCATGCTATGATACATCCTGATAAAACTTCCTTCTCTCCAGTCCATCTTCATCGTGGTTAGAACAGGAAGAATAGAGAATACTTGAACATCGAGGCTCAAGAACAGTTTCTTCCCCACTGCTATCCAACTCTGAAACCAAACACTTTTTTCACACCTCCTTCCCAGAGGTGCTGCCAAATACTCTTACCCTTAACTCTACTTCACTTGGTTATTCCATTACTGTACTTCAATATTCTTCTGCACTACTTGACTTTACCTGACTAAGTAATATAAAGTTGACACATCTATAGTATCATGGCAAGTAACAAACAGTTCGCTTCAATTGCGAGAAAATCAGAGATGGGTCTCAGTTACTTGCCTTCAAAGCCTTCCTTTCATTTTGTATAGTTAGTTTGTATTGTCTTCATATTCAGTCTAGTCAAAAGTTGACAAAGAGTTCAAGAACTTTTGAACCTTTGATGCAAAGATCACTTTTGATTCCCTGATCACATGAAGGATGTGGACGCTTTGGAGAGGGTGCAGAACAGGTTTACCAGAATGATGCCTGGACTGGAGGGTATTAGCTATAAAGAGAGATTTGACAAACATGAATTGTTTTCTCTGGAATGCTGGGGGCTAAGAGATGACATGGTATAACTTTATGAAGTTAAGCAAGGAGCAGATAGGGTAGACAGCTAGAACCTTTTTTCCAGGCGGGAAATGTCAAATATTACAGGGCACAGCATAAGCTCAGAGGGAGGAAGTGTAAAGGAGATGTGCGGGACATGTTTTTTTACACAGAGAGTGGTGAGTGCCTCCAATGCCTGGCAAGAGTGGTGGTGGAAACAAATACGACAGTTGCATTTAAAAGGCTTTTAGCTGGGCACATGAAAATGCTGGGATGGAGGGATATAGAGAACATGCAGGCAGAAGGATTTAATTTAATTTGGCATCATGATCGACACATATTCCTGAAGGACCTGTTCCTGTGCCATACTGTTCTATGTTCTATTGTTGCTCTCCTCCACCACCTTTCTTTAATTGTGTGTTTTTTTCACTTTTACATGCATACAGACTTGCAATCTCAGCATTGTGATAGTCTCCTGCAACAGTCTAAGTCTGCATGGTCTTGTAAACAACATGCAAATGAAGTGAGTCTAGACATTGTACAATATTAGAACATTTCATTCAATGGAGATTTGATTCCTTGCAAGCTAATTCAGCTCCCCTTTGATTACTGTTCTGCAGTAGGTTAAATGTAACACTGTCTACCAAGAGCATAAAAGATCTACTGGAGAAATTGAGTGGTCAAGCATCATCTATGAGGACAAAGGAATTATGAATGTTTCAGGTTGACATGCTGCATCAGAAAATTCTCCTACAGATTGTTTGTGGCTCTAGGTTCCAGCATTTGCCATCTCTTGTGTGTCTCCATTATTTAACAAGAACTCCTTTTTTGCCGTCAGATATTTCATTAACAAGTATTTAGGTCATTGATTTTCCAACTTTGAGTCCAGTATTTAGTTCTCGTTTGAAATAAACTAAAATTAAAAGTTGCTATTGAACTTGTCAAATGCATCGTCTATCAAATGACATTGTAATCACCTTCAAATGCACAATTGGTATTATGAATAAAATCGACAGCTTTGCATTACATTTCTGAATCCAGGCCATTTGTATAAACTATATCTGAAATCAGAACTATATTCAGGCCAATCTATTGCCTTGCCAGAATAATTCTTATATTAAGCATTTTACCTTCTGAAGGCACGACAGACTGCAGATGCTGGAATCAGGGGGAAACAAAGGAGAACAGCTGGAGGAGCTTAACCAGGTCAGGTCAGGTAGTATCTGTGAAGGAAAATGGACAGTTAACATTTCAGGTTGAGACTCCTTCATCTGGTCTAAAAGAGGAGAAGGGATAAAGCCAGTATAACAAGGTGGGAGATGGGTGGGGGAAGAGTTGGCAAGCAATAGGTGGATACAGGATACAGGAAACTGCTATTAGCATTCAGCAGTCAGGTGGAGAAGGAAATGGTGGAGATAGCAAGACACTTGGGAGGTGATAAGTGGAGGCTGCAGATTCAATAAATCTGATGAGAAAGGAAGATGAAGAGTGGAACCAAATAAGGAGGGATGTTGAAAATGGGAACAACAGAGAGAGGTGAAGAATGATCAGTGGAGGTGGGGGAAAGGGATTTGATGGGGGGGTGTTTGAAAGATGAGCAGATGTAGTAAGTAGGGGGATAGGAAAGGAACAGGGTGATTGTAGAAAGAAGGGGGTGTGTATGAGTTTATAATGATGAGTCATTCCATCCTTCAGGGGGTTGACGGGGTAGAGGTGCACTTGATGTTCTGTCCCACTACCCGTCAGTTGTTCAGAAGTTTTCTTGACCCATTTGAATGCTAATCATTGGAGTTCTTTACAGAAAGGAATTGTAAAAGCTCAGTCACTGACTGATGCAACAGCACACCATGTTAGAGATTGGATGTAGTCTGTAAATGCAGTTTTCTCCTTTTCACTAAATTTCATATATCCCAGAGGACAGCAGAGGCATGGTCATTGATTTGCATTCAAAACAAAGATTTCTGGATATTAAAGGAATCAAGGGATATGAGGATAAGGGGAGGTGATGAGGTAGAAGATCAGCCATGATCTTGTTGACTGGATGACATGCTCCTGCTCCTATTTCTCATGTTGATACCTTCTGTTTGTATATTTATTCCGCAGCTCTGATCAGTCTGTCCCTGATTTGTTGATGGATGTAAAGGAAATGTAGAACGTTCTAAAATGATAGAATAATCACATTACCTGTTAAGGTACACTGTAGGAATTGGATGTAAAACATCAAAATATATATTTTAACTGAAATATAAAGGTTTACATGAATTAGCATTATTCAGGCTCCAATACAATAGGCAGAGCAAACAGGTTATAAATTAACTAAGCATGCCCTACCTAGCAGAACAGGTTTGCTTCCTCTCTTCATACTCTGAGACACTCAAACCAACAAATAAGGAATACATGTGTGCCAAGGTGCAGTGTTGTGGTTTCCACACATTAAAAAAAGTCTTCAAGTTTCCACACTGAACAAGATATTTAGAGAAAGGTAACTCCAAAAGAAGTGCCAATAACAAAAACTGGAGCTTGTTCAAATCACATGTCAATCTCACCAAAGGTTTGACACTATTGCAAAGGCACTATTGCTGCCCTGAAAGTTCACAATTGTCAGACAACTCGATGATGGTATGATGGCCAGAGTAGTGAATGATGGTGAGTCTTCAGACCCATTCCCAGTTACCAATGGTGTGACACAAGGCTGTGTACTTGAACACACAATGTTTAGTATGATATTCTCAGCAATGCTCTCAGACACTTTCCTTGGTAAAGAAGATAAATACATGACAGTGCTCTAAAGCGACTCTCAGCCAAACCAAAGTTCAAGAAACCACCTTAAGGGACTTTCTCTTTCTTGATGACTGTGCACTCAATGCAAGCTCAGAAACCAGTATGCAGGAAAGCTTGGGCACATGTGGCAGTGACTGTGGCAATTTTGGCCTCACAATTTACTCAAAGAAAGGAGAAATTATGCACCAAACATCTCATACACTGAAGCAAACATCCTTGTGAATGGGCAGAGGCTATCAGTGATGGACAAGTTCACAGACCTTAGCAGCACTCTCTGAAGAACTATCAACTTTGATGATAAACTCACCAAGATGACAAAAGCTAACTCTGTTTTTGAAAGATAGAGAAGTAAAGTGTGGGAACAAAGAGGAATCATACTAAACACCAAGCTGAAGTTGTGTTGTACTATTGTCATATCCACCTTATTCACTGCTTGCAAGACATGGACAATGTACAGCTGACATGCCAGACTGCAGAGAGGTTACACTTCCATGTGACCTCTCTACATAGAATACTTCATATCAAGTGGCAAGACAAGATTCCAGACACACAGTTTCCATGCCAGACAAAACTCCCCAGCGTCTAACCATTGTTAGAATCGCAGAGCAGGTGGGTAGGACATATCAGATAATGTCTGATGACGGAATACCAAAGTAGCTACTATATGCAGAGGTCACTGAAAGCAAACAATCATGTGATGGATAGAAAAAAGATTCAAAGACTCTCTAAGAACATCCCTGAAGAGTTTTAACATTGAAATGCCCCACTGGGAACAAAAAACATTGGATCATCCTGTTTGATGTACTTGCATAAAAAGTGGTGCTCGTTCATATGAGGAAACAAGAATGGATGAAGCAAAAAGGAAAAGAGAATCTCAAAAATCAGGAACTAATCTTCTTAGGGATTATTACAATTTCCTCTAAGCTATTTCAAGCTTGCCCAATAGTAATCTTTGGGATATTTGCAGTACGATCCAACATGAAGAATAATGCAAAGTATTGGTTTAAATTATCTACCATTCCCTTATTTCTCATTTTTAATTCTCCAGTCTCACTCTCAATAGTATGCACACTTACCTTAGCTACTCTCTTTTTATATAACCATAGAAGCTCTTGCTTTTTGTTTTTATATTAATTGGTAGTTTACTCTCAAAGAGTCCCAACACCTCTGTCACCAGTGGAAAGAATGTTCAAACTCAGATTAACAGAAGCTCCAAGAATGGAGTTGATCGGCTACCGTAACAATAAGGTCAAAATATATGATGACTCTATTCAAAGAAGGCCATTTGCAGCTTCAACATTATCTGCTGCCAGGTGGCAGAAGTTTGGATTTTACTCCAGCATTCCATGGCCTTCTTCATGACAGAATGGCTTGGGAATGGAGCTAACTATCTGTCTGTATGACATGTGGAGGGCACATATTGAAGGTAATCGATCAGATATTTTCCCCAAAATGAGCTATTTTGAAAACTCAGGTAGCAACGTACAGGTAATACTACTATAATGTGTGTTTTCATAACATTAATGGGATATAACACAATTAATGAATTAGGGAATACTATTTGTATTACGGGAGCCGAATTGCTTAGAACACAATTTCTATCGGGAAGAAGGGAATCACTTAAAGGTTACTTTGGAAAATGACAAGCAGAGAAGAAGCTGGCTTTTAGAAAATCCTATGGTAGAAAAAGAAATTGTGAGTTTGAAACTCTGTGACCCCCCCAAAACTGCTTTTCGCCATTGACACAATTGTTTTTAGAACATGATTTTCAATAACAAAAGGTTTCAGTTATAAAACAGAGTAGTTATATCTTGAAACAGATCCACATTACAAAATAGGAGGTGTCAGGATTGTTAAAACACACAAAGGTGGACAAATAAACAAGACATAACCAAGCATATCCCAGGACATTCTGGGAAGTCAGTGAAGAAATTGCTGAGGTATCTGGATCATTGTCAGCCACAGGTGAGGTACCAGAAACCTGGAGGGTGTCTAATGTTGTGCCATTATTTACAAAAGGCTACAAGGACAAGCTAGGAAACAACAAACTATTATTAGTATTAGTGCTAGTGCATTCCAGGCACCTACCACTTTCTACATAAAGAACTTACCCCACACATCTCAGTTACACTTTCCCTCTAACCTGAAAACTGTGCCCTTCAGTATTTTATATTTCCACCCTGATTGTCTACCCTATCTATGTCTTTCATAATTTTATATATTTCTATCAGATCTCCCTCAACCTCTGATACTCCGGAGAAAACAATCCAAGTTTGTCCAATCTCTTATAGCTAATACTCTCTGATCCAGGTAACACTCTGGTAAACCTACACCCTCTCCAAAGCCTCCACATTCTTCCTGTAATGGGCCAAATACTGCAGTTAAAGAGAGGAAGATTAGTAGACAGGACAAACAGGTGCACAACAAAGAGAGTGGAAAGACCAGAGGTTTAAAACTGTGAGCCCAGTGATCCATACATGTGAAACCCTCCCACTTGCAGCAGCTCCTTACCCATGGATTCAACTGCATTATCCTTGTACTTCTTCCCTTGTTAGCACATTGTATTGGAATAATCCTGAGATCACAACTGTGAAGGACATGTTTTTAATCTGTCACCTATCTCCTAAATTCTCTATGAAAGACCTCTTTGTCCCACCTATGCAACATCCTTGATCCTGGCACCAAAGAGGCAACTGGGTTTCACTTGTACCCCCAGAAATGCCAGCCCCTACACCTGATTATAGAGATGTCAATCATTATGGGTCACCTAGATTTAGTCCTATCCTGCCTTTGAACAGAGTCAGGTGCCTTCTACTGTCCTGGCTGCTGCTACAATTTCCCCCTGAGAGGCCATCACTCCAAAGAGTATCCAAAATCATATACCAGTATTGGAGGCAGTGCAGCAGAGACCAACAAAACTAATCCCTGATATGTGAGTACTATCTATCACAAATGGCTTTAAAAAAATTATATCTGTATGAGGAGTGATCTCATTGAAGCCCAGAAGATCTTTGGTGGCATGGGAGAGTAAACGTTAGGGCCTTTCCAGAAGTGGGAGAGACGACATCGTCTAAGGGAGCGGCCATTTACAACAGGACGCATTGCATTTTCTTCTCACAAGGGATGGTGAGTCTCCAGAATTCACTCCCCGCAGAGTTTTGCAGAGGCTGGATCAATGGAGGTACTAAAAGTGAAGACACGTAAGCTGTGGAAAGGGAGGGCCATGTTGAACTAGAATAAGAGTTGAAGCCTGGTAGCTTGCTTCCTGCTGTTATTTTGTCGTGTTTTTGGTCAATATTCTTGGCATCCAATGCATGCTACTAATTTGTGAAATGCCTTGGGACATCTACAGCTCATTAGATGTGATAATTGAGCGGAGGCTCCTGTTGCAGGGCGACTCAGAGAATGAACGCGTTACAGTACGGAGATGGAGGCGAATGAGGTGCGGGCTGTTTGCCAGGAGATCACCGTGTGGTGAATGTGCCAAGTACATCGACGTAAGAGTTGCGAGACATTTCGCGGAATAGTTTAAGTGGAAGAAGTGAATAAATGAATGTCCGAAGGCCTGAATGAAAGCGGGGAATTGTTGCAACCAGAATCAGCCCGGGGTTGAAAGTCGTGAACCCATTCATTGTGAGCTTTCCAACGCTCAACTTTGCCAAATATCTTGTATCAATTTTAAAAGTCATTGATATTCGTAGAGGGGCAGCGATGAGGCTCCAATACGTGTTAGGCCATGATATATACCGGTAATTCCAACGTCAGTACTTGGAAATCAGTGTGAAGTAAAGATAGAAAAGCGCAAGTGTTCAACCAGAGGCAGGGAGCCGCTGAAACGGAAAGCGAGCTGCTGGGCTTTCTTCCAAATCCACCCTTCACATGAGCCTTCACAACGTCCAATTGACTCAATTATTCGCGGATATTTTTATTGTTGTCAGATCCTACAGGGCAATGGTTCTAGTAATCGCACTGTTGCTATTTGCTGCTAATCGGCCGTTTCCCGGGTAACTATAATAAGGGGATTTCGTTTTGAAAGCTCCAAATGAATCCACAGGGATACGCAGCACTTCCTTCACCCCTCTCCGCCACCGGCTGTTAATTCTGGATTTGCGAAAGTATGATTCTCCGAGTCATCCATTCTTAATCTGAACAGAATGTTGCTAACATTTGAATGTTGGCTTGTACCAAAGAACGGTTTAGCGCATGTTGGGCCAGTGATTCCGCATTATCATGTGAAATGAAATACTGAGCAACAATGTTTAAAAAGTCCACAATATATTTGCGAGTCATATCGAGAATACGAATCCTAAAATTGTGATCTTTAGGATTTCAGTCAATCAATTTTTTTTATATTCTGAATTTCGATGGAAATATCAGAGTATAACTTGCTGGTTATTGTTTGATTATCTCCCCCCCCCCCCCCCACCTCCACTCCCCCCACCCTTGTGGAGGCATCATTCGCAGTGCTGCCTGCATCAAGGAAAAAATCTAAATTTCAACTGATTTGTGCTTCGTGACTTAATCTGCCATTTTAGTTAGAGGCGTCTCCGCGTGAAATTTCACTCCGGGGACCAGTTCGAATAGTCGCTGGAAGTTATTGAGATCCACTCATTCCATGTGTGTCTCTGTTACATGCTGCCGAGCACCATTACAATTTCTAGGGACAAAAGTCAACTGCAGTTCCATTAAGTTTAAAGCCCCCGTGCTTTTCAAAGTTACAAATCGGTAGCCAAATGTTCATCAAAATTCGCCCCAATATTTCATGTTGGGGCGAATTTCTCCCCATCTGAGTCCGATTTAAACCGGTGTTCCAGCGATGGATCGTGCCACGCATATAATCGATTTTTGAACAACCAAACTATCTATCCCAGGAAGACCAGATTAGCAACCTCTTACCATCTGATCAGTACTTGCTATTTTTAAACGGCGCATATCATACCTCTCAGCATCGTTATCTTGGTCAACTTCAAAGTTAAATATGTGCGTTTTTATTCACTTTGCATTGGAATATCTTCCAGGCGAGACTGAAATACATATCATGACAGTATCGTTCACTGCGAACCCAGCTTCATACTCTTGCCTTGCAAATGCAAAGTGGGGGGATATCGTATCAATAGCTTCCTGTTATCTGATCCGTCATCAGCATTCGACGGATTGTTAGCATTCTTTCTGTCTACTGAAGGACGCAATGATAGGACATCAGCAGAAACTGACAACCCCGTAAAAATGACATTTTACTCAGTTTGCCTTTGAGTGATAATGGATTGTTTCGCGGCCATAACTATCGATATCCATTTGAACCGTAGTTAGCCGCATTGCCCTCATACCTGCTTAGAGCATCGCTTGATTTTTATGTTCAATTTCAGGAAAAGTCACCAGTACATGGTGAAATATTTTATATTATTTTTTCATATTTTGCTCCCAAAATCAATTGCATTACAATCTCTAACTTCCTTCCCTCGACCTGCTTTTCTTCGCGACTGCTCTTTCTCTTTAGCGTGTGTTCTATTTGTGAAATAACAGTTACTCTCTGATCTAGAGCTGAGACCCGGTTCATTTGACTTCCTTTTGAATCTGCTTAATAAATAAAAAATCAAAGACGGTAACTGGAGTTAGATGATGCACTCCTTCCGCATCCATTCGCAAAACAATTGCGCACAGCGCAGTGGGCGCAGTTGAAATATGTAATTGCAATAAACCCATAACTGACCAGTAATTAATATTTTTACATGGTTAATTTGTTTGGATGATCCTCATACAAGGTAATGTCGAGGATTTCATTATTTTTATGTTGCAGGCAACTGGCGGTCCGAGGCAAACTAAAATGACCTACACTAGGGAAGTAAGTTTGCCGGCTCCGTTAAAATAAAGTTTAAAGCCGAACGAGGAAGAAATGTAACCCCTGTTCAGCCAGCTATGGAAGGTGTGGGTGCGCCAGAGTCCCGCAGGGTATTTATTCTCAAGAAGATGGAGGAAACAATGAGTTAAAGTCAACTTCGTGGGCTAGAGTGTAATCAGTAGGATATTTTATAACCATCAATATTAAAGTTTAATTAAAGGTTGAATAACTTGAGCCAACTGCAAACCTCGCTACTGTCCATTCGTGTTTCCACATTCCCTCACTATTCACTCGGACCCCACACTGCGTTCAAAAAATGGAAGTGCGTTCTATTGGCCCGTTCAGTCTTCCTTAAAAGGTGTAAGTGAAACAAGATTCGAGTGGGATTTTTCCCTCTCTCTCTCTCTCTTTCCTCTTGTCCCTGAGCGGTTGTCATGTGATAATGAAGAGCAACAAAGCGCTGAAGGGAGCTGCAGGGGTCTGTGCATCTGTGATCACAACAAGCCTCGTTAGCTCACACAACGCAAGTGTGCACTTCTCGGCCTCTTTATCTCCTAGTGAGACGGCGCGAAGCTTTTTAACCCGCGTCAACATCTCCGGCATCTTTCAGCAGCACAGTAGACCAGCATCTGTAATCGTGCAGCACCTTAGCATTGCCAGGTTTTATGGAAGCGCGGGCACTCGATCGGCGTCCGACCCCTCCCTCCGCTTCCTGAGCGAGGTGCTTTGGTGAATGTTGTACTTGTGACTACTGTTTTCCCATTTATAGCCTAAAAATGCCTCGTCCGGGGAAAAATTCCTACAGTGACCAAAAGCCTCCTTACTCATACATATCATTGACCGCCATGGCCATCCAGAGTTCCGCGGAGAAGATGCTTCCCTTGAGTGAGATTTACAAATTTATCATGGACAGGTTTCCTTATTACAGAGAAAACACGCAGCGGTGGCAGAATTCTCTCCGCCACAACCTCTCCTTTAACGACTGCTTCATTAAAATCCCGCGCAGACCTGACCAGCCGGGCAAAGGCAGTTTCTGGGCTCTTCATCCCGACTGTGGAGACATGTTCGAGAACGGCAGCTTCCTCCGACGCCGCAAAAGGTTTAAGGTGCACCGGTCAGAACACTTCAGCGCCAAAAATTCACAGATGATCCACTATTTCCAGCATCACCATCACCACCAACAACAACAGCAACAAGCCAAGTTGGGATTGGCCTCGCCGGAGACTGTCCCGGCAACGGGGCGCTTGCCCCAGTTCCAGCCATATGGAGTCAACGGACCCCAATCCACCGGATTTAAGCATCCGTTCGCCATCGAGAACATCATTGGACGGGACTATAAAAACATGATGGCCAGCGGACTTCCTTTAGCCTCTGTAATGCACCATCTTGGTTACCCCGTCCCCAACCAGCTCAGTAACATGGTGGGATCCATGTGGCCCCACGTCGGTGTCCTTGACTCCATGGCTCCCATGCCGATATCTCCAGATTACAGCCCGTTCGGGGTACCCATGAAGACGATTTGTCACCCTGGCACACAGACAATGCCAGCCGTTCCTGTGCCCATCAAACCCACAGTGTCCCTGGCATCTATCTCCGCGATGCCAGCTCCGGGAGCGCTGCCTGGCAGCCCCACACAGATCTGCCCATCATCTTCTTCAGCTTCCCTGCATCTAGATCAGACTCGATCAACTTCCACCGAAGGCAAAACTAACTCCTTGCACTCTATGCTCGTCCATTCCTGAGGGTGAAGGGACAGAAGTGCGAATCAGTTTTAATAGGTGACCTAGTTGATTTCAGGTGATGTGAAGAGGTTAATTGTGGTGGAAATGTTTGCTTCATTAAAGATTCACAAATCATTGGTATTTAAACATAAAATCTGGAAATTATATTAAAGAGACTTTTCAGGTAAGAGGATTTACTCTGTAAATAAATCGGCAGTAATGTAAAAGTACGCAACAAATAAAAAGTCATATCTACCTGGAATAAGTCCTATGTGAGAGAAACAATGTATTTTCTTCGGTATTCCAGATGCATTATTTGTTGGTATTTAAAGCTGCACATTATATACATCGATTCTTTGGTCACTTTTGAGATATTGAAAATTCATTAAGAGAGACCAACAATCAACTGACTCCGATGATTCTGCTGAATTCGAGGTCTGGACATTATTAAGCAAGAACGGCGGTGAAAAAAAAGACGCGCTGCCTTTAAAATGGAACCCTGTGAAGAGAAATAGGTCGGAACTAGAAATAATACTGACTCACAATTGAGGAGTCGATTAAAAAAAGCACTCAGCAAGAATTTGATGTCAAATGAGCCTACTAGATTGCCAGCACGTTGGGTATTTCAAGTCAGGTCAAAAATATTTAAAGCTAAAATATTTTTAAACTGTGCATTACAAATTGTTGTAGTTAGTAAATGTTGAAGGAGATGTTTCCACTGCAGCTTTAAAACTGATTACCACAGTTCCAAGACTATTTTTAAAACGTGTCGATTTCTTTTTACTTCTTCCACAAGTTGTATAAATGAAAAGAAGTCAATTTATTTTGCGGCATGCAAACATGTGATTCGCGTCGTTAAGAATACAAAGGATTAATTTTAAAAGTACATATTTATGCTTTGCGGGATAAACAATGATATGTTTTTTCCAGATTTAGATACCTGCGTAGATCTCATACGTTGTGTTTAAATAGGCGGAATGAACGAGTTAAATTGTCCGAACAAGAGATGAATTAGCGGAATTGAAACACGTTTTGTATACGTTCTTTCGTACCACAAATTATGTCATCACTTTAATTACAGGATTTTTTTTTTAAATCATCGTTTTGTAATTTAAATCTGGGCTCAGATTTTGAATAGATGTTGTACGAAGTGTTACGCGGGATTCGAAAGCAGTCTCGTTGAAAGTCTGGACTTCAAGGCAAAGAAGTATGTAAACTTCCACTCTTCGTCTATAGTGCACAGATCGTGGTTGATGCTGCCCAATAGTTTCTACACAGTGGCGAAGTAAAGTTAGCCTCTAACACAAGGGTAGGAAAGGAAAGGGTCGTGATTGCTGACAGTTGCTCAAATTTAGTTTACGAGAGAGAGAGGGAGAGAGAGGGAGAGAGAGAGAGAGAGGAGAGAGAGAGAGAGAGAGAGAGAGAGAGAGAGAGAGAGAGAGAGAGAGAGAGATTAAAAAGAGGGAGAGAAATCTGCTTTTCACACCATCTTTGTCGTACGTAAAAATTGAGGTTTTGTCCTCTTCGCTTTTCCTTTCACATGCAGTTTAGTTTTATTGTGATGTTAAATATGGTGCGATCAAAATCCGGACGGACAATGTAATAGCACTTTACGAGCACACACTGAATGGGATTGCTGGATTGTGAATATAGATGTATCGGAAGCTCGCAGTGGTTCCAACTTTTGTTCGTTTTGTATATATTGGTATTGATTATTTCATTTGTGAATAATTGTTCAAAACACTTTATGTATACTGTACACGGGATCTTTTATCAGAAACAAATGTTATTAAATAATTCCCGTCAATTATGTGTTAATATGTTATTCTAAAAGAAATAATTAAATATCGGTTACATTATGTTTGCCATTGAGAAAGCCCTAAAATACCTTACAGCTCAATCCAGTCCAACACTTCAATGAACACAAAGCACTAAAATGTGCTGGGACACGTTCGCGTTCCTTCCCGAGCGCAAATCACTCCTTGCAGCCCATCTTTCCATCAATGCCAACTTTGTTTTTGCTCTTATCGGTATTCAGCGTTCTCACTTGGAGGACAGTTTCCAACGCAGCTGGCCAGCCGAAGGATTGTCCTCTGCCTCACGACAGCTTATTCAAAGACATAAATGCATATATAATATTGATTCCGATTTCAACAGAGGAATGGGAAAGTCATCTTTCACCCGAATTCAAATATAATTCCGTTTCAAATGCAATGCGTCAAATGCAATAACACATTTGATCGAAACAAAGGTTCACTTTTAAATTTGGAAACGGGGCTAACAACGGTCATACATGTATTAATACGTCCTCCAATCTAAGATTCGAAAGTGGAAAAGTACAACTAAACGGATTCGTCTTCCCTTTTATAAACGGAGCTTTAGCAACATTTCCACTTACGGAGTTTCAATATTCCTTTCTAACAGGCAGCTGATATTTCTTCAACTTTCATTTTTCTTTTCTTTTTGCCCAATGGTTTAGAACTTGGACAACAACCGATGGCGTGCAAAGAGAAAGAGTCTACGAGGCGAAGAGGCGATGTTTATTAACATAAAAGCAAATAGTCTATTTTCAAACTAAACGGTGAAACATATGTTAAATCATGTGTCTTTTTTTAATGCAAGCCAGGTTGGAGAGTCGAATCACATTCGCATCACGGTGGTCCGCGCAACCTGCCTGTCTTACACAGGTCTTCGTGTCATTAACCTGTTGCTGCTTCACACAAAACAGAGCTACTCATTCTACCGCTGGCATTGTTTGTGGTACAATAAATAAAACGTGTGCAGCTTCTTTGAACATACTCGAGAATAATTCCACCGCGGGGATCTATCCCTGTGATATTTAGACTAACATACTTTAAATTGCAGTGAAATACACGGGCAACAAATTCCGCACCGAAACAATTGCCTTCGAGAAATGGAGAGCATTATTCCTGGCGTGGTCAGACTAAAGTGTCAAACATTGCAAATTAACACCTTTAATCGCGTTCCGCATGGTAAGATCCTTGATGGATTTCACGAGAGGAGCTGATTCAGAATTCAAGTTTCAAATAAATCAAAACGGGCAAAAATCAATAAAATGTGAAAATAAACGGCACTTGGTATAAATGTATCGCTTTAGTTTTCAAGTCTTGATCAGTTTCTCATAGGGCCAAAGTGCGGTTGGATCTGTACTTGGCCATGATAATCTATCTAACAAAACGGATAGATTACGGATAGGTATTACTGCCATTCGATCATAAAGTACAACTGTGAAAAACATACTTTGCTGCTTAATGACAACACTCTTTCAAGCCTCTACAGTAAACTACTCCAGGCAAATAAAACTAGTTTCCGAGAAGAAGGTGAAGTAATACTCTTTGCAAGTGTACCTTCATAATACCCTGCTGTTACTGAACAATTAAGTTTGTGTTTTATTATTCAACTTATCCAAAATTGCCATGCAGCGAGCGGGATGGTGAAAGGGATGTGGAGAGATGGAACTATGTCCTCGCCTCTGCGGTAATGGTACGAAATCCAGATACATTGAACAAATGAAATTGTTAAAGTGGTTAATGTATGCATTAAATAAATCGCAAGGAAGTTGAGAACCTAAGGTGGGACACACACTGCAAAAAGATTGCCTACTTGATTAATAGAAATCACCCTTTAACCGTTTAAAGTTTCAGTGTATCTGGATTTAGTACCGTTACCGCAGAGGCGAGGCCAGAGTTGTAGATCTCCACATTCTTTCCACTATGTCGTACTTTGTCCATTCTACGGAATTCTATCCTCTGTCTGAGGTGACCCAAAATTCTTCTGCCGCTATCTAAATTAGCGGCAGAAGATCCTGTCTACTAATCACCCCGTCTGTGCTGATGGACAACAGTCCTGGTAAAGCAACCTCTGACTCTTACTATTCTTAACCTTGTCTCTAAATTGTGCAGGAAGGAACTGCGGATGCTGGTTTACACCGAAGATAGACACAAGAAGCTGGAGTAACTCGGCGGGCCAGGCAGCATCTCTGAAGAAAAGGAATAAGTGACGTTTGGGGTCGAGATCTTTCTTCAGTGAGTCAGGGGAGAGGGAAACGAGAGATATGAAAATGTACATAGAACAAATGAATGCAAGGTATGCAAAAGAACAAATAATTCGTTTGGTAACTTCGTCACTCGCTTTCTCTGCAATCTCCCCCATTCTGCAACCGGGATTATTCCCGAATTTAATTGAGCTCTCACTGGAGGCCGTGACCAAGCAACTGAATTTCAGAATAGCCTCTCAAATCCTTCCGTTGCCCTTTCCTCTATTAAGACCTACCATAAATCTTGTAGGTAATTTGATCATATTCCTCCAAATCTCTCGTATGTTTGTTTAAGTGCTCAAATATCTTATCAATGGCTTGGTTTCAAATTTTGTTTGATAACTCTTTGATTCGTCTGAGGGCATTTTTGAGTTACAGGCAGCAGCAAATTGTCCCAAAGTTTTTGCTATCCTGTTCATTCTAGCCTGATAACACCTCCGTTATAGTCTTTTGTGCATTGCATTAAGAAGGATATTAGGGCTCTATTCAAGGTAGCGAATTCGCAATCTACAATGGGGTAAAACAAATACAAGGAAGGACTTCAGCATTGCTTTTATTCACAAAATGCTGGAGTAACTCAGCAGGTCTTCAGCATTGCGATGGGTCAGAATCTTTTAGTGGCGGGCAATTCGCCAACAATATTGAAAGAGTGGATAGGAACGTTAGACACAAGAAATGCATTTATCTTGAAGTGTGAGGCAATAAATACAATTCATTCCCAGGTGGAGAGTAATTTGGGCACACATTAAAAACATATTGAAATGGTCTGTGAGAGACGAGAGAGAGCGTATGTGGATTAAGGGACATACAAGGTAAATGGCGGGGGGAGGGGGGGGGGGGGGGGGGGACATTGGCTTCCGAGAATGAAAATGCAGATTAATCGACCGGACAGTGACAAGAGTGGGTATTAACAGTCATGTTAATTAACAGTCATGTCAATTAATAACAGTTCTCGTCATGGCTTTATCGGTCAACAACGGTGTTTACGATGAGCTGGGTTTGATTTCTAACATATTTTAACACATTCGGAAATCCACCAATAATCGGATCCACCAATACTCGGATTTCTGTCTGCATTCAATATCGACAACTATTTCATATTCAGTTATAAATATTTTCTTTTTTTTTAAGTTAACAGATTTAATTGTAAAATTATTGATATTTAAATTTTGTTTCTCATTATTGAAACAACAGGAGGCATCATTTTACTAACTTTAACAATTGGACGGTCAATTATTTCATTTTAGGGGTTCTGCGATTGTAAAATCTATATCGTAGACACAAAAAGCTGGAGTAACTCAGCGGGACAGGCAGCATCTCTGGAGAGAAGGAATGGGTGACGTTTCTGGTCGAGACCAAGGAGCTCGACCACGTTTCGGGTCGAGACCAAGGATCTCGACCAGAAACGTCACCCATTCCTTTTCTCCAGAGATGCTGCCTGTCCCGCTGTTACTCCAGCTTTTTGTGTCTATCTTCGGTTGAAACCAGCATCTGCAGTTTCTTCTCACACGTAAAATCTATATTGTCAGCTAGTAAAGTAAATAAGAAGGGTCTGAAGAAGGGTCTCGACCGAAACGTCACCCATTCCTTCTCTCCCGAGATGCTGCCTGACCTGCTGAGTTACTCCAGCATTTTGTGAATAAGTAAATAATACACGGACTACCGAATATGATATAAATATAAATGTAATGCTTTATTATTGAAGTACCCAGATTAGGTTGGTTAGTAAAAATCCACCAACATCGATAAATAGTAGAACCTTAACCTGTATTTCACTATTGTAGTTGAAATTGATGGAGCATGTTAACCGTCTAACTGTGAAGGAAGTCCAGGACAAAAACCTCGGATGCGGTGAACTGATTTGAAATCCCGATGGAAATTGCATGGATGGAATTCCTATGCTGGTTCTGCAATTTGGTAATTCTTCTTTGCTGCATTTTGGAAGTTATCTTTGGGGCAATTACTGATTTTGGTCATTATACATTTATTATTCCTTCCTCAGTTGTGAAATATAAATACCAATTTGGCTTATTTGTTAAATTCGTCTCATTCATTGTTACAAAGCACACACATGTTAATAATATTAATTGCATTCCTCCAGGCTCTCATTCTAAAGGTGCCGATGTCGGATTGATAGCAACTAGCACTGCAATGTACATAGCCCGAAATGCTAAAAAGAAATCAGATCTCGCAATCCTCTGCAACAAAATGTGTGAATTCAAACAAATATCGGCTTCCTGCTGCGATTTACTTTTACTTTTAACACTTTATATGTACACCACGGAATAAATAGGCGACGACTGAAAATTAGACGATTAAAAAGAGTCTGGGGTTAAGGCAATGCCAGATGACATGGTGCTCTAACTGTATTAATCATTTTGAATTAAAATATAATTTAAATTATATATTTAATTATATATTTAAGATTTGTATCGAAACAATCCAAAAGTTGACGTTACGCTACAGTTACTTGCGTTGAATAGGAATGTAATTCACCAAATTGATTCAGATGCTAATGTAACTGATTTTTTTTCTGTCAATCGAGGTTAATTTTGCAATGAAAGAAAAAAAACATGGACATCCACTAACGGATCCGATTATCGAGTGAAATGGTCTGAACTTCTTTTGTCAGGCTTTTAACTACCCCAATGAGAATAGTTTTATAGATGTTCCTCACAAGGTTAAGTTCTTACTTACATTGCACTTCTAGAAATATCTGCAACTTGTTATAAATATTATTCCCTAGCAGAGGAGTTTATAATTACTCTCTTGATAGTAAGGCCATTATTAAATTTCAATCATTTTTATATTTTGAAATTTGTATACGACCCAATTAAAATCATATTTCTGCAGCTGTGTCATCTTTACGAGGCACATTGGTGTGAATAAATTATTTTTCACTTATAACACCATATAACCATATAACAACTACAGCATGGAAACAGGCCTGTCCGGCCCTACCAGTCCACGCCGACCACTCTCCCTGACCTAGTCTCATCTACCTGCACTCAGACCATAACCCTCTAATCCCCTCTTATCCATATACCTATCCAATTTACTCTTAAATAATAAAATTGAGCCAGCCTCCACCACTTCCACCGGAAGCCCATTCCATACAGCCACCACCCTCTGAGTAAAGAAGTTACCCCTCATGTTACCCCTAAACTTTTGTCCCTCAATTCTGAAGCTATGTCCCCTTGTTGGAATCTTCCCCACTCTCAAAGGGAAAAGCCTACCCACGTCAACTCTGTCCGTCCCTCTCAAAATTTAAAAAACCTCTATCAAGTCCCCCCTCAACCTTCTACGCTCCAAAGAATAAAGACCCAACCTGTTCAACCTCTCTCTGTAGCTTAAGTGCTGAAACCCAGGCAACATTCTAGTAAATCTTCTCTGTACCCTCTCCATTTTGTCGACATCCTTCCTATAATTTGGCGACCAGAACTGCACACCATACTCCAGATTCGGCCTCACCAATGCCCTGTACAATTTTAACATTACATCCCAACTTCTATACTCGATGCTCTGATTTATAAAGGCAAGCATACCAAACGCCTTCTTCACCACCCTATCCACATGAGATTCCACCTTCAGGGAACAATGCACAGTTATTCCCAGATCCCTCTGTTCCACTGCATTCCTCAATTCCCTACCATTTACTCTGTATGTCCTATTTTGATTTGTCCTACCAAAATGCAGCACCTCACACTTATCAGCATTAAACTTGCTTTTGTTTGGAGCATAAAAGTTATTTTATTCTTTCTTAAAGTATCTCCAAGTGAAATTTATTTCTCCAAGTGTGGTTGGTTTATGTTCAAGGAGGATTACAAGAAAATCTTGCAGTAATTGTTATCTCATTAGGTGGTAATGTGGTAAGTATTTTCATAAGGTTTTTTATTTTTAATATTTAATATATGACATTGTGCACTTCACCATAACTGCTTATGTTGATGAACTGCATAATTGAATAATCTGTCCATTAGTATTGTTGAAAATGCCTTATGGCGTTTTTGAATAATTGATTTTACCAATGTCAAGAACATAGTTTAATGAAAACTTGTAAATACAATTTTACCTATGTAAGAATATAATGATTAATCTTCCCAGTTGAAATACCATCTTCATATTTCACTGTCTTTATTAAATTCCTACAAAATGGCAAAAGCTTGAAGGTGCATGCAATATAATTTCCCACAGCAGTCACTGCACAAGCCAAATTTAGACTATGCATTTTAATCATAGATTCTTTAAGGCACATGTTAATACATGGGTATTTGCACATGAAGATACAGAAAATTAAGGAGCACTGAATACACAGTTGCAGTTTGTATGATTTCAATTTTAACTATTGAATTAATTTGAGAGGTGGACAAAAGGTTCAGGGGTAATTAAGGTGAGAAAGAAAGGAAAAGAGAGCAATGTATAATTTTGAGAAACTAATTATCTCCACCCACTAGTTAGCAAAGTTTGAAAACTATTTATCCCAATATGTCATTAATTTAAATAAATTTATAATTAGACTGTGGGGTCATTTAATTGTCATTTTTAAAAGTTTACATTTTGAAACGAAACAAATAGCCCATGAAAAATGAAACAAAATGTCCTCATTTCATGTCTGATTGGTCTAGTTCAAATTACAAAATTACTTTATTTTGTTCTGAGTACCTCATAGGATCTAGTTTCTATGTATATATCACATCATATTTCTATCATTTTAACAAAATTATTAAGACTACTCCTCAACTTTCTTATTATAAAGCTAAATTTATATAATCTATCTTCATAACTACTTAAATTCACGTATCATTCTTATGAAATTGTAGTGTATGCTTGTCATAGTTAATATAGCTTGATATTTGGTGTTGAAATCTGCACGTGGAACTCCAAAACTCTACAGAACCAAACCATTTGTTCAATGAGACAAAGTTCAACAGGGGCTAATATCAGGCAATGTTCTTTGGACCTGCAAAAGATAAATCAGTCTGAAGAAGGGTCGCAACCTGAAACGTCACCCATTCCTTCTCTCCTGAGATGCTGTCTGACCTGCTGAGTTACTCCAGCATTTTGTGAAAAAATACCATCGATTTGTACCAGCATCTGCAGTTATTTTCTTACACTAAAGATAAATCAAGATACTTTTTGAACAATGATAGACCACAAACTGCAGAGAAACAAAGAGGGTTTAGGATACAGTTGTAGAGAGAAAAAAAGATTTTAAAAATAATACATGGAACGATGTATTTATCAAGGCTTTAGAATTTTAAAATGTGGAATGCTTCAGTTACACAGAGCTTTACACTGTGCAAACAACTGGTTTTGTGGATATTAACAACAAAGTTACGACATGCATCATTTTTCAGACAATTAAGTGATTTCCATCAGACTAACTTTTATCTTTAACACACAAGTAAACCAACCTTAATGAATGAGATCATCAATTGTGTAATAAGAAAAAATATACAATTTCCATAAATGATCCTACATGTAATACATCTCAGGAAAAATATTTTAAAGCTTTCTGATATCACTTTGCAAGCGCCTACTTCATTGTTATGATATAGTGTACACTTTGCATATCTGAAAACATTCAGCATTAGCATGTTTCCAAATGCTAGGAAAACATTAATTTCAAAGAAATTCAGTTTCATCTTTTACTGTAAACCACCAATAACATTCAAAACTACCTACTGTCTAAGTCAAAGAGATACATTTAAAAACAATTATTCCCTCCAAACAGTCAGTCTACAAAAAACAATTCTAAATTCCCTGCTGCTTTGGAGTTACATGCAATGTAAATGCAACTGCCTACAGATTGATAGGAAGAATCACATATTTCACAATAAATTCAGAAGACTTAATGAGACACCAGACAATCTAAACCAAACATAACAAGCTGGAATTATTCTTAAATGTAAATTATGTTTGTGAAAATAAAACTGTAGGATCAGAGTCCTTGACTGCGATAATAACATCCAACACATACATTCAACTATTATCCTCCAATCAAATACAATGCTATTTTTTATACTAGGAAATTTCTGTGGCTGCTGGAACTGATATTCACTTAACAGGAAGTTGGCATCTTTGGCACACCAGGATTTAATCCTCATATCTATTTATCCTTGATTAGGCAATGCTGTAGCCATTGCCTTGAACCATTCCATTCCACATGGTGAAGAAACTAACAATGTTGTTGGCTAGTGAAAGATATTTCCATTTCATTTGTGAAATTTGGACCATGCACGATTTCCTTGTCCTTTTTGGTGGTTGAGAGCAAACATGAATGGTGCCATCAGTGTACCTGGGTGAGAAGGTGCAGTGCATTTTGAGAAGTGCACAAGACATTGGTGCAGAATTAGGTCATTGAGTCGATGCCACCATTCAATCGTGGCCGATCTATCTTTCCCTCTCATCCCATTCTCCTGCCTTCTCCCCATAACCCTTGACACCCTTATGAACCAAGCATCTGTCAAGCTCCATCTAAAAGCAAAAGATTTGATATGAATTGAATGATAGTCGAACACCTTAATACAATACAATACAATATATCTTTATTGATATTGTACAGGGGTACAACGAGATTGGGAATGCGCCTTCCATACAATGCAATAAATTAATTAGCTAATCAGTATAAATTTATACAACCCAGTGAAACAAAATTAGAAACAGTTTTAAAACAGTATAAAGTTCAAGTAGGTCTGTGCCGGTTTGTGCGATGTGACCATCCGACTCAGCAGGACCGGTTCATAGCAGTTATGGCCCTGGGGATGAAGCTGTTCCTGAGTCTGGAGGTGCGGGCGTAGAAGGCCTTGTAGCGTCTGCCCGATGGTAGAATTTCGAACAGACTATTGCAGGGGTGTGAGGAGTCTTTGTGAATGCTGGTGGCTTTTCTGAGGCATCGTGTGTTGTAGATGTCCTCCAAGGCTGGTAGCTGTGTTCCGATAGTCTTCTGAGCTCTATGGACTACCCGCTGAAGAGCTCTCCTCTCTGCCTCCGTGCAGCTGAGATACCACACAGGGATGCCATGCATTAAGATGCTCTCTATGGTGCAGCGGTAGAAGGTCGTCAGTAGCTGTTGGGGCAGACCAGACTTTTTCAGTGTTCTCAGGTAGAACAGTCGTTGCTGCGCCTTCTTGTCCAGAGCAGCGGTGTTAGTGGACCACGTGAGATCCTCCGAAATGTGAGTGCTCAGAAACTTGAAGCTGGACACTCTCTCCACACTGTCCCCATTGGTAAAGATCGGAGCGTATTCCCCATTGTGTGATCTTCGGAAGTTGATGATCAGCTCCTTGGTCTTGGAGGTGTTTAGGGACAGGTTGTTAACTGAGCACCAGTCCGCCAGGTTCTGCACCTCTCCTCTGTAGTTTGTTTCATCACCATTGGTGATCAGCCCGATCACCGTTGTGTCATCTGCAAACTTGACAATGGTGTTGGTGTCGAATGCAGGAACACAGTCGTGTGTGAATAGGGAGTAGAGCATGGGGCTCAAAACACAGCCCTGTGGTGTGCCGGTACTCAGGGTGATAGTGGAGGACAGGAGCGGGCCCATTCTCACTGCCTGCTGTCGCTCCATCAAGAAGTCCAGGATCCAGTCGCATAACAACGAGCTGAGGCCTAGCTGGTGGAGTTTGGTGATGAGCTTGGTGGGGATGACCTTGTTGAAGGCAGAGCTATAGTCAATGAATGGCATCCTCGCGTACGTGCCCTGTCTCTCCAGATGAGTCAGGACAGTGCGAAGAGCCAGAGAGATGGCATCCTCTGTGGATCTGTTTGCCCTGTCTGCAATTTGATGCACGTCCAGTGAGGCACGGATGCTAGATTTGATGTGTGAGAGAACTACTATTCTACTCTTACTACTATTCCGAAATTTGCTTACATATATAAATTAGAGAAGAAAGTTATATATTGATGCTTGCAAGTTTTTATATTGATCCTTGTACAAGTCTTGCTGAAGATTAAACAGAACTGTTGCATGTTATGTTGAAGGCACACAAAATAAATTCTATATAGAGTCTATGTGGATTTGAAGGACTATACTGAATTTCCTAATCCAATCAATTTGTATAAATTGGAAAGTTAAAAAAATATATATTTATAAATTGTTCTTGCACAAATACAAGGCCATATCTTCACAAATATAGCAGCCAGTGGATGATGCATGCCATGTCAGTTAAGCAATAGACAATAGACAATAGGTGCAGGAGGAGGCCATTCGGCCCTTCGATCACATTCAATGTGATCATGGCTGATCATTCTCAATCAGTACCCCGTTCCTGCCTTCTCCCCATACCCCCTGACTCCGCTATCCTTAAGAGCTCTATCTAGCTCTCTCTTGAATGCATTCAGAGAATTGGCCTCCACTGCCTTCTGAGGCAGAGAATTCCACAGATTCACAACTCTCTGACTGAAAAAGTTTTTCCTCATCTCAGTTCTAAATGGCCTACCCCTTATTCTTAAACTGTGGCCCCTTGTTCTGGACTCCCCCAACATTGGGAACATGTTTCCTACCTCTAACGTGACCAAACCCCTTAATAATCTTATACGTTTCGATAAGATCTCCTCTCATCCTTCTAAATTCCAGTGTATACAAGCCTAGTCGCTCCAGTCATTCAACATATGACAGCCCCGCCATTCCGGGAATTAACCTAGTAAACCTACGCTGCACGCCCTCAATAGCACGAATATCCTTCCTCAAATTTGGAGACCAAAACTGCACACAGTACTCCAGGTGCAGTCTCACTAGGGCCCTGTACAACTACAGAAGGACCTCTTTGCTCCTATACTCAACTCCTCTTGTTATGAAGGCCAACATTCCATTGGCTTTCTTCACTGCCTGCTGTACCTGCATGCTTCCTTTCAGTGACTGATGCACTAAGACACCCAGATCTCGTTGTACGTCCCCTTTTCCCAACCTGACACCATTCAGATAATACTCTGCCTTCCTATTCTTACCACCAAAGTGGATAACCTCACACTTATCCACATTAAACTGCATCTGCCATGCATCCGCCCACTCCCACAACCTGTCCAAGTCACCCTGCAACCTCATAGCATCTTCCTCACAGTTCACACTACCACCCAGCTTTGTATCATCTGCAAATTTGCTAATGGTACTTTTAATCCCTTCATCCAAGTCATTAATGTATATTGTAAATAGCTGTGGTCCCAGCATCGAGCCTTGCGGTACCCCACTAGTTACTGCCTGCCATTGTGAAAGGGACCCATTTATCCCCACTCTTTGCTTTCTGTCTGTCAACCAATTTTCTATCCATGTCAGTACCGTACCTCCAATACCATGTGCTCTAATTTTGCCCACTAATCTCCTAGTGGAACCTTGTCAAAGGCTTTCTGAAAGTCAGGGTACACCACATCCACCGGCTCTCCCCTGTCAATTTTCCTAGTTACATCCTCAAAGAATTCCAGAAGATTAGTCAAGCATGATTTCCCCTTCGTAAATCCATGCTGACTTGGAACGATCCTGTTACTGCTATCCAAATGCTCCGCAATTTCGTCTTTTATAATTGACTCCAGCATCTTCCCCACCACCGATGTCAGACTAACTGGTCTATAATTTCCCGTTTTCTCTCTCCCTCCTTTCTTAAAAAGTGGGACAACATTAGCTACCCTCCAATGCACCGGAACTGATCCTGAATCTATAGAACATTGGATTTTGTGCAGTACGCAAGCAAGCTTCTTGATTGTTGCTGGATCTGCACGCATCCAGATAAGAGGAAACTATTTGGTCCACAGCTTGAAGATAGTGCAAAAGCTTTCAGGTGTGAGGAAGCGAGTTACTTCTGGTAGAATATCCATCGCCTGACCCTACGTTTACAGCCACCTTATTTATGTGAGTGATCCAATTGAGTTCCTGTTCAATTATGACCTCCACAACATTGATGGAGAACTTGGTAACAGCAATGCCATTGAATGTCAAGGATAGATAGATGGGTAAATAGGTGTTCATTGTCTGGGACTTCAACATCATGAATATAATTGTTTTTTTATCAACCTATGTCTGAATGTTGCCCGTTTTCTGCTGCATGTGGTCACGGACTGCTTTATTTTAATGTACAGGGGGATTAACAGAGGGAGAAGGATCTTGAAGTCTCCTTTGACATCCATCAAGATCACGGTTGATCTCCTACTGGAATGCCACATTCCCATATCCTGCACGAAGGAACTGCAGATGCTGATTTCAATCGAAGATAGACACAAAAAGCTGGAGTAACTCAGCAGGACAGACAGCATCTCTGGAGAGACAGAAAGGGTGATGTTTCGAGTCGAGACCCTTCTTCAGACCTTCTTCAGTCTGAAGAAGGGTCTCAACCCGAAACGTCACTCATTGCTTCTCTCCAGAGATGCTGCCTGTCCCGCTGAAATATTCCAGCTTTTTGTGTCTATCTCTCATATCCTGCAATTGCCTTAATGTCCAGAAATCCATCGACCTCTATTTTGAATGAACACATTCTGAGCTTCCACTGTAGGGGTAGGGATTGTCACATGTTCAACACTGTCAGAATGAAGATATTTCTCTTCATCTCAATTCTAAACAGCCTACTCTTATTCTCAGAAATTATTATGGGGAAACTTTATCTGTCAAAAACCTTGTGAGGTAGATGTTAATATTGTAACTATATTGGAACAGAGATCTGACCCATTCTAGGCCACAGATCAACAGCTAGGATGGTGTCCAGCCCCATGTATTTGATATATCAAGCATTCTCCAATGAATTGAATGAAATTTACCGAAATTTACTGGGTTTTATAGTGTGGGATGTCAGAAGCAAGTTGCTGTGGCACATTCACTCAGTGCTTCTGGCTGAACATGGCTAGGAATGTTTAGTTAAAATAATTACAAAATTACAAAGTAAATTTGGATCTGAATTTCTTATTTTAATTCATCCAAACCTTAAAACAAAACAGAATTCACATTTCTGAAGAAGGGTCTCGACCTGAAACATCACCCATTCCTTCTCTCCAGAGATGCTGCCTGAGTTATTTCAGAATTTTGTGTCTATCCTCGGTGTAAACCAGCATCTGCAGTTCCTTCCTACACATTCACATTTCTTTAATCATTTCCAGGTTTTGTCTCTCTTATCTTCTTCCAGAACTTCATTCCAGCTTTCACACAATTTATGAAGAATAATTTAACATCTCAATGGCCTGAAAAAGTTCAAGAGGGTGATGCAACCTTTTTTTGGCTAAATCTGGGAAACAGGTGGGAAAATTGTAAGATTTAGTTATTGAATTCTAGAATCTAAGATCAATTTAAGGTCTATCTGGTACTGATCAGGAAATAAGAGGGGAGAATGTGCACATGGCAAACCTGAAGACATTCACATTTATGTGTGGGGGTTGGTGCTTGATAGAGATCATTGTCATTAGAAATTATGAAATAATTAAATTCTTTAAATACAAAGATGAAAATATTGAGTTTCTTGCATATGGGATCCAGAAGACATTGAAGATCAAGCAAGCATTAGATATGTATTAATTGCTGTGGTTTTCTGTATGGACAACCATTTTCTCAGAAACACCTATGCAGTCACAAAACATTTTCAGAAATTCTACTTAGTACTTTCAGGCCTAACATCAGTGCACATTTCACAGGCATCACATGAGGAGGAAACAGCTATTTTACAGGACTATGTATTCCATTCACCATAATTCCATACCACAACATAAACAAAAAATCCACGGCCCAAAAGGCACATAAAAAAACCAACTGTTCCATATTGGATAAGGCATTTTTTAAGAGTTCTCGTTCAGTTTCTGCTGCTTCACATTGGCATAATGACCTACAATTCTGTTTAAAAGTTCAGCAGCAAACATGTTTTGGAGTTCCTTAGTGCTAAACAACAGGTAGTGCTAGAGACTAACATTATAATAGTATTAAGAACAAACATTCCTTAAGTGTATTAAAGAAAATTCACAGAAGAATAAGTTTAGTTGCTGATATTCTATGCAACACATGTTCAATTTGAACAAAATATTGAGGTTGGCATCGTATTTGTGCAAGAACAATAAAAAAATATTTGTTTAACTTTCTCATTTATACAAATTGATTGAATTCAGGAATTCAATATAGTCCTTTAAATCCACATAAATTCTATATGGAATTTATTTTGTGTGACGTAACGTCAACATGCAACAGTTCTATTTATTCTTAGGCAATGCTTTGTACAACAATTAATATAAAATCTTGCAAGCATCAATTTATAACTTTCTTCTCTAATTTATATATGTAGGCAAATTTCAGAATAGTAGGAAGAACTTATTAAGGTGTTCTACTATTATTCAATTCATATCAAACGTTTTAAAACTAACTAAAAATATATTGTTGCTCAATATAACATTACTTTTGGCTACATTCTTTTTGGTGTTTTAAGCTGCAAAACACATACACCTGGGCCAAGATAGAACAAGATTAAAATTCAACCCCAGGTGAAATAGTTGTGGTTGCAGACACAATGAAAGGTGTCAAGAAGCTAATTTTCTTTTCAGACTACTCACACCTGTTATCAGTGTCCAACATGCAATGATGAAGCAAAATATTTGCAAATCTTTACAAGCAATCTGAGAGATTTAGTCCATACCTTAAGGCTGATGAACTAAAGTGACTCTAAGATTTCTAAACAGACAGGATGACGAATGTGTCTTCCAGCAGAGCATGCAATTGAAAAATATATTGTATTATAGGGAGCTTTAACTAATATGTAAATAGGGATTCATTAACGTAGTCTTCAACCGTTTTGTTGTTTTCCAGAATTTTTCCCCATTTCCCAATGATAATGACTGCCATGTCTGCAAAGGAGCCAGCAGGTCATTGTCACCTTGTTCCCAAAAGTAATTCCTATGGGAGGGAGCTGGAGAAGTCGGGCATGAGGGGCAAGGAGGATAGAAGGTGAGGGTGAATGCTTCCACGCCTTCGGGTGGGCTGCAGGAGGCGCCCCCGGAACACACAAATGTCCGGTCTAGGAGAGGAGGAGGACGTTGGTTTGCAGGAACTGTTCCAGTACTCTGAACGCGTGTGCCGACTGGACTTTGGACTTTGAATAATGTTGGTGCCCGCATGTGTAATGTTTGCAAAAAGAATTTCACTGTTAAGTTGCATATGTGACAAATAAAGTACTGTTGACTATTGACTATTGGGAGATGGTGACCCATTGGGAGATGGGGAGATGCAACGTGACCTGGGTGTCATGGTGCACCAGTCATTGAAAGCAAGCATGCAGGTGCAGCAGGCAGTGAAGAAAGCGAATGGTATGTTGGCATTCATAGCAAGAGGATTTGAGTTTAGGAGCAGGGAGGTTCTGCTGCAGTTGTACAGGGCCTTGGTGAGACCGCACCTGGAGTATTGTGTGCAGTTTTGGTCTCCTAACCTGAGGAAAGACGTTCTTGCCTTAGAGGGAGTAGAGAAGGTTCACCAGATTGATCCCTGGGATGGCGGGACTTACATATGAGGAAAGACTAGATAGACTGGGCTTGTACTCGCTGGAATTTAGAAGACTGAGGGGGGATCTTATAGAAACATATAAAATTCTTAAGGGGTTGGAGAGGCTAGATGCGGGAAGATTGTTCCTGATGTTGGGGGAGTCCAGAACCAGGGGTCACAGCTTAAGGATAAGGGGGAAGTCTTTTAGGACCGAGATGAGAAAACATTTCTTCACACAGAGAGTGGTGAGTCTGTGGAATTCTCTGCCACAGAAGGTAGTTGAGGCCAGTTCATTGGCTATATTTAAGAGGGAGTTAGATGTGGCCCTTTTTGCTAAAGGGATCAGGGGGTATGGAGAGAAGGCAGGTACAGGCTACTGAGCTGAATGATCAGCCATGATCATATTGAATGGCGGTGCAGGCTCGAAGGGCCGAATGGCCTACTCCTGCACCTATTTTCTATGTTTCTATGTTTCTATGACTATTAAGGCAAAGGTACTATCAGTAGGAGACTTAATAGTAGTAGGAATCACAATCAAACTGAATCTTGTCCTATTTGGAGAGATGGATAGTCAATTGACAATTATATCTCAATGTGGTCAAGAGTAAAGTTGAATATTTAAAGATGCAAAATAAGCACAGCAATTATAAAATCAATGGGATACTAGCAATCCAATGGATGAGAATGTGTGCCCATTTTTTGCAAGTTTTTTTAAGGTGCCAGAAGCTGACTGCCTTTGTAAAATAAACACACTGACCCAATACATGCAGGTTGACTTTCTAGGCGTTTTTGTTTAATAAAATGCCTTTATTTGTTAGTTTACATGGCCAACTATCCTCCAAAATATTGAGTGAATGAGAGAAGGTTGAGAGATATGTTAATGATGTAACTAAAGATTTTGGACCAAATGGTATGGAAAGTCACAAATGGTTCAGAGAACCATGAAAACATAAAGGATATAATTGACTAATAGACATAAAAAATTGAACTTATTGAAGATGAAATGTTGGACTGAATTTCAGCTTCCTGTGCTGAGGAGCAGATTGTGAGGGGGATGTAGATGTAGTTGTGGCATCAGTTGGCAGTGGATACTTTCTACAACATTTTTGTTGGAGTCTAAGAAAGCATTCTTAACATACCTAGACTACCCTGAGATTCAGTGACTCCTCAAAGCAAGCCCTGCTGAGGCCTTTAAAGCACTGCATGGTTTTCATATTCCTTGCTGAGAGCTGGAAGAACTCTTCCAGCAGCACAAAGATAATAATAATAATAATAATGCATTACATTTATATAGCGCTTTTCATATACTCAAAGACGCTTTACAGGGATTTAGAGAACATAGGGAAGTGAATAAATAGATAAATAAGTAAACGAACAGAGAAAGGAGACAGAAGGTGAGGTGACCTTCAGTGGTTGAAGGCAGTACTGAACAGGTGAGACTTCAGTGATGTTTTGAATGTGGTGAGTGTGGAGGAGTCTCTGACGGTTTGGGGTAGTGAGTTCCATAGGGTGGGAGCAGCGATGGAGAAAGCCCTGTCCCCCCAGGATCTGAGTTTGGTCCGGATGTGGGGGGATAGGAGATTGGCAGCAGCAGAGCGGAGGGTGCAGGTGGGAGTGTGCCTGTGGAGATCGGTCAGGTAGGATGGGGCCAGGTTATGGAGGGCTTTGTAGGTCATGAGGAGGATTTTGTACTGGATTCTCTGGGGGATGGGGAGCCAGTGGAGTTTGTAAAGGACGGGGGTGATATGGTCACGGATCGGGGTGTGGGTGAGTAGACGGGCAGCGGAGTTTTGAAGGTATTGAAGTTTACTGATGATTTTTGAGGGTGCGCCATAGAGGAGGCTGTTGCAGTAGTCCAGACGGGAGGTGATGAAGGCGTGGATGAGGGTTTCTGCAGCTGTGGAGGAGAGGGATGGACGGAGACGGGCAATGTTGTGACTCTGATGGCAGTGAGAGTTGTGGTTCACTTTTTTGGGGTTCAGAGCCACAACTAGTTACAAAACCTCACCTGAGCAGGAAATATGTCAGTGACACACAGGCCTACATCCAGATGTGCATTCTTGGTGCATAAATCCCTCCCTATCCATGCACTTCCTCACATCCCCATTTGTCCAGCAATCAATGGTGTTCAACTTTACCTTTCAAAAATGCCATTTTCTCCCTCAGACTCACTATGAACGAGTTTACTCGAGTTAATAGTGAATCTGAGGGAGCAAAATGGGATTACCTAAAGATAACGCTGAACACCATTGATTGCTAAGCAGCACAGGCCATTACCCTAAATAACAAGCTTAGTTTAGTTTAGTTTAGCGATACAGCATGAAAACAGGCCCTTTGGCCCACCGAGTCTGTGCCAACCAATGATCCCTGCACACTGACACTATCTTACACACACTCTTTGGAGTGTGGGAGAAAACCAGAGCTCCCAGAGAAAACCCACACAGGTCACAGAGAGAAAGCACAAACGCCGTACGGACAGTACCCTTAGTCAGGATCGACCTGGGGTCCTCAGTGTTGTAAGGCAGCAACACAACCACCAGCGGCAGCAACACAACCACCAGCGGCAGCAACACAACCACTGCACCTATTGTCTATTGTCTATCTCTCCATTCCAATGCATTGAATTACCTTGTAAATATGTCCCCTTATTTGAAACCTTTCCACTTGTGCAAACATCTCAAAATATACCTTGCACTGCCTCATTAGGATCTTATAAGTAAGATTTTACTCATCCTTCTAAACTCCAAAGAGTACATATCGATATTTTTAGCCTTTCATAATTGGAATCCCTCACATCCCAGGAATTAATCTGAAGATATCTTCTGGCCAGCCTCCAATATTAGTATATCCTTTCTTAAATTAGGGAACCAAAAATGTATATGGCAGTCTTGGTGTGGCCTCATTAACACCTTTTACAATTGTGAAATTACTTCCCTGCTTTTAAATTTCACCATACCCATCTTCTCCTCTCTTCCTCCTTAAGGATTTTGAAACGACTGTTCCCATCACAGCTCCCTGATCCAGCAGCATTCCATTTCCAGCAATCACTCCCTTTCTCACAATGCTTTTTCATGCAACCACAGGAGATCTAACACTTGTCCTCTTTATTTTGTTTCTTCCGACCACCGAGGGATCCAAACAATCCTTTCAAATGAAGGAAGGTGGAAGGTGGGAAAACAGAAAACAGAAAAGGATCCAAACAATCCTTTCAAATGAAATAATGATTCGCTTGATTCCAATCTGCAGGATGTGGTCTCGACATTGGAGAAACCAATACAATTGAGTGATGGCTTTCTGAAGCAGTTCTGTCCAGTTTGCAAGGGCATTTGAGTTTCCTTCTGTCTGTTATTATAATTTTCCATCCTATTGACTCTAATTGACCTGTCTCCTTCACTATTCAAATGATGGAAAATGGTCAGGCCCACATCTTCCATCTGGGCATGATTCTGCCTTTGAGAAGTAATATCAAATTCAGATAACTTGATTTTTTTATTTGTATCAAAACTGGTCAGTTCTACATATTTGTAATATATCTGTAATATAAAGTTTGTTTTTCTCTTTCCACAGATATGCCTGGTCTGCTAGGTAGTTACAGCATTTCCATTTTTGTTTGGTGCAGAGCGATAGCTCTTACTTGCATTTCTCAGCTTTTGCATGTCCATTTTCTGTTTTTCCACCTTCCACCTTCCTTCATTATTTTATCAACTCATCAGCTTCATAAACAGTAGCAACTCCTTAGCAATCTTTATTTATTCAGCTTTCCCTCACCCCTTTCAGCCAGAGGGTGACGAATCTGTTGAATTCATTGCCACAGCTGGCTATGGAGGCCAAGTCATTGGGTATTTTTAAAGCAGAGATTGATATGTTCTGGATTGGTAAGGATGTCAAAGGTTGCGGGAGAAGATAGGAGAGTGGGGTTGAGAGGGAAAAATAGAACAGCCATGATCGAATGGTGGAGCAGACTCAATGGGCCGAATGGACTAATTCTGCTCCTATGTCTTATGAAATCACCCATTTTCAGTCAAGACTCAAAATTGCTTTAAGTGAGCCTTGTGCTTTCATGGAATGGCCAATGTCAAAAATATTAACTACAAAAGGTCAATTTTCGATGCAAGAGAAATGTAAAAAAAATAGTGCATAAATAGGAAACCAGAGATATACTTATCCATCTGTAAGTAAAAAATAAGCAATTTCCTCAATAATGAAGAAGGGTCTGAAGAAGGGTCTCGACCCGAAACGTCACCCATTCCTTCTCTCCCGAGATGCTGCCTGACCTGCTGAGTTACTCCAGCATTTTGTGAATAAATACCTTCGATTTGTACCAGCATCTGCAGTTATCTTCTTATACTCCTCAATAATGCATTCAGGTATAAATGTTTTTCATTATATTGTATTCTGCTGCACATACCACTGGATTTTATTCATAAGATGTTTAGAATGCATGTACATGGAAAACAAAGAAACTCACCTTCTAACTATTAGGAGTTACTTTCATCCATATTCTCCTGTAATGTAAGTTACTCATCAAACAAGAATATTTCAATAATATGAGTATTAAATTGAAACTTGAATAATATTCTTATTTTTTCTGAGTTCATCTCGTTAACAAAAAGCAATCGTTGATATAGAAAGAAATTCCATGAACATTTAGAAGATAATAGTCAGAGTGCAGCCCAAAACAAACATTCAGAATACACAATCATCCAACTCCTATTGTCACTTTGGATGCACTATTTTTTTCACCCTTTTATGCCCCATACAGCTACCTATCACTACTTTACCCTTTTTTTCAATAATACCTCTCATCAAATATAAACTGATAAAGGATTGGAAAACTGCAGAATAAATACCAACAATGTATTTCTTATAACTTTATCTTGTTTGAATTAAAAGACATTTCAGTTAGTTTCCCCAGATGTTTTGAACAAACATCTTAATTTGTCAAGGGCGAAATTACAAAAGCAATAAAAAACACAATTGCTGACAAATGGTTAACAAAAAGCCACAAACGTTATAAATCGAAAGTGCTGAGTGTCAGGAGAAATTTGTAAGCTATACAGCACATTAGCAATAGGGAAGGGTAGAGAAAGTTAAGAAAATGATGCACTTAGCAGCAGGAAAAGGAAACCAGTCATTTTTCACAAAAGAGAGGAAATCACAATCGGACTTCACACAGAGAATAACAAAGTCTGAATGGAACACAAATGGCCTGTGACCACATTGCTCTGATCCCCCACTTTAATACAACAAATGCACAAATCCCCAGTGAGCTTTTGTTATGTAGATAGTCTTTTCACTGCTAATACAGGTGTCATCATTTCTTTCCTCTTGCCTTCCTCAAACATGAATGTACAAATCATGATACAACAGTGCTTCAGATGTTTGACAGAATCAATCTTAATGAAATGTATATAATGGCAATTCCTTCAAAAACAATAACTAAATTAAAAGAAGAGTCATAAATACTTTTATATATATTTTATAAAAATCAACTTAAACACAAATGCTTTCTAGGTCTCGCCATCACCATTGCCATCACAGATATGTTGAACGATGAGCATGTCAAAGATTTTCAATTCATTGACTAGTCAAATAAATGATTTCACCGAACAAGACATTTAGCAAAATGAATGTTGTAATTTTTTCTGTTTCAAATGAATTAAATAATTTATTTAATATCTAAAGAATATTTACCTTAGAATGAGTTTTTATTATATTTGACAAAGGGTTCTATATACACCATTGGATGCTATATGCTTCCTTTTGAGATCTTTTTCATTGTATCATCTGTACCACATGACAATAGATCTCCTGATGTCAAATCAAACTGGAATTGCGCATACCTTAGGTTCATGTATACTGAAATGTTTGATTACTTAGTTACCTGGGGGAGTCTATTGATAATTATTTCCACATTTATCTATTTAATAAGATGCAGATCAAAACAGAACTAAAAACACTGAACAGGACTGGGTAAGCAGATTATCCAAACCGTCATAAATCAATTTTTCTAACCAAACTAGACCAAGTTGGGCATAAACCACTTCTGCATTGGTGCAGCACCCTCTCCTCCCCCACCCCCCCCTTCCCTCCCTTATCCCTCCCATCCCTCCACCTCTCCCTCCCCCCTCGCCCCCCTCTCCCTCCCTCTCCTTCCTCCTTCCTCCCTCCATCCCCCCTCCCTCCCCCTCTCTCCCTCTCCCCCTCACACCCACCCCCCTCCTGCATTGCTGCAGCACCCTCTCCTCCTCCATTCCCCTCCCCACTCCACCCCACTCCCCCTCCCCCCTCTCCTCCCCCTCTCCTCCCCCCTCCCTCCACCCTCTCCCCTCCCTCCCCTCCTCCCCCTCTCTCCCTCCCTCTCCCCACCTCCACCCCCTCCCTCCCCATGCCCCACCTCCACTCCCCCTTCCTCCTCCCCTCCCCCTCCCTCCCACTCCCTCGCTCCCTACTTCTTCCATAGTACCACGGGGCGACGGTGAGTAAGGTGGGCCTAAAATTGTCGCACTATTGTGTACCTATTTAGCTGTAGTTCAGGAACAAGCGAACAAACGAGAGTTTTAGTATATAGATTACAACATTTTGTGAACTATTCCAAAAAATTCTCCTTATCAATATATTATGTGCGATGCCCATCCTGCCACAACCAGAGAGCAGTCCTGAGTTACTATCTACCTCATTGGTGACCCTTGGACTATCCTTGATCGGACTTTGCTGGCTTTACCTTGCACTAAACGTTATTCCATTATCATGTATCGATACACCGTAAATGGCTCGATTGTAATCATGTATTATCTTCCGCTGACTGGATAGCACGCAACAAAAAACTTTTCATTGTGCCTCAGTACACGTGCCAATAAACTAAACTAAACTAAAGAGTGGGGCCTTTTAGAGTCAAAAGGGTAATATATGTGTGGCGTCAGGAGATGTGGTTAAGGTCCCAATCTACATTCATGAAAGAGAAGGACATGGAAGATATGAGTTCAGGGAGTGGCATGTGGATAATTTGGAGCGGGTCAGTATTAAGGAGGAAGTGTTACATAAAATGGAAAGCATGAGGATTGATACGCCCCCCCCCCCCCCAATGCCATTCACATTTCTGATATCTTGAGGACAGGTATCCTTTCATCAAATTTTGCACTTTGGATTTTCGAGATACAGCAAGAAGATATGCCCATTGAGTCTGCACCGACCCGCGATCAACCCGTACACTAGCACTATCCTACATACTAGGTACAATTTATAATTTTACCAAAGCCAATTAACCTACAAACCTGTACGTCTTTGGAGTGTGGGGTGAAACCGGAGCACCCGGTGAAAACCCCTGCGGTCACAGGTAAAACGTACAAACTCCATACAGACAGCACCTGTAGTCAGGATTGAACTGGATGTCTGGCGCTGTAAGGCAGCAACTCTACTGTGAGACAGTTTATATTCTATGTTTCTAATGTCTTATGCTGTCCTTGGGGTCGAGAATGACGTCCCCATTGGCTGTGGGTCTGAGATAACTAATGATAAACATGTGAGACCCAGACTCTAGCATAACTGAGGGCGGAGATACCTGATATGTTCCCTGCTCAGTCATTTCTTCTGCTTCATTAATAGCCTTCCTTCTGCATGAGGCCAGGAATGGGCTATGCACTGATGCCATTGTTCAGCTTCACTCACAACTCGTGAAGAACAAAGTCAACTGAGAGCAGACCTGAAAAACAAATAAATGACTAATGCAATTGACAAGTAACATTTTACTCTGTAGGTATAAGGAACTGCAGATGCTGGTTTACAAAATAAAGACAAAGTGCTTGAGTAAATTAGCGGGTCAGGCAGCATCTCGGGAGAACATAGAAAGGCGACCTTTCGGGTCGGGAGTCTATCCATGTTCTCCAGAGATGCTGCCTGTCCCACTGAGTTTCTCCAGCACTTAGTGTCTGTCTTTTTCAACATTTCTACTATTTAAGTTGTAGGTCATTACCATTCTTACTAAGATAATAAACTAGTAATTCGCCCCTTAACTTTCAACAGCAATATCATAAGTTCATAAGTGATAGGAGCAGAATTAGGCCATTTGGTCCATCAAGTCTACTCTGCCATTCAATCGTGGCTGATCTATGTCTCCCTCCTAACCTCATTCTCCTGCCTTCTCCCCATAACTCCTGACACCCGTACTGATGAGGGATGAGATCACTGATGAGTTTCTCAATACTCTAATTTTGGGAGTCACCGTTAAACATACATTTAAGAGAACCAGCCATATCCAAAAGAAGAAAAAAAACTAGGGTTAAGGTGTGGCAAAGGTGAATTGATACAATAAGAGATGCATGCTGATACCAATCACAGTTTGTCAATCAGAAAAATATATTTGTGTCATACAATCTTCTTCATGATGCCAGTTTAGTTTTTTAACTTTAGCTTAGTTTAGAGATACAGCGTAGAAACGGGCCCTTCAGCTCACCAAGTCTGCACTGACCAACACTAGTTCTATCCTATACTCTAGGGACAATTTAGAGAAGCCAATTGACCTACAAACCTGCACATCTTTGGAATGTGGGAGGAAACCGGAGCACCCAGGGAAATCCTATGCAATCACAGGGAGAACGTGCAGACTCTGTACAGACAACACCCGTGGTCAGGATCAAACCCAGGTCTCTGGCGCTGTAAGCAACTCTACCGTTGTGCTACCATGCCACCCTGTGCCAGTTCCATCATTGATCTTCACTGTCATAGCTTCTCTAATTATGGCGAGTAGGCTTTCCTAGGGATAAGTTGACATAGTTGACGGAAGGTCAGTCTCATGGTGCCATTCTCTCCCATTTTGTGCCAAGGCTGAAATCCCCTCCAGAATGACTTCCATCCCCTGTTGCAGCTACAGCGCAAGCCATCTGTAATTGTAGCATTCTAGCTTTTAGACTAGCTTTAACTGACACTGGTCAGTCACAAAATTCAGTTAACCTGCTGAGAAACACAATAACAGCTGGCTGAATATTGAAATTAATAAAATGAAAAGCATTTGGTTTGCAACCTGCACTACGTTAATTAGGGACAGGTTCACTTTAAATCACAACTCTCAATTTCACTTTCTTGAGCTGTGCCGTTCCATATACAAAGTAATAACAATTAAAATTGAATATATATGTGGTTCTAGTCTATGGCCAAGTAGCAGACGTAAAGACAGTATGCTTAAGAGGTATGGGGCACATATGTTTAAGAAAAACAATTATAACTGGAGAACATTCAAAGAATGACCTGTACTTGAAACACATAAAACATTTTGGAACATTCGATCTATTTAACAATTTGTGTTGCATTTATAAATGAGCTTGTCTTTATGCAAATTTTGACAAGCAAAGTGGAAGCTTCACCCTTTGCCATTTTCTGCATTGTTGTGATTGAGAGTTAACAAACCCCTTGTCCCAATGCGTATTCCATAATATTATATCATGACATGAATAATAATCAACAATTACAGGCACGATAAAGTATTTTAATCTTATTTCTGTGTTGCAATTACCTTTTTGATGATAGAGGCATTCTGCAGTGAAGTGTTTAATTTATGTTTCGTTTTACAGCTATCCACGTTTATAAGTATTAACTTGCAAAGTGTTGACAGAAAGGAATTTGAGGTCAGTGATTGAGAAAGGATTAAGGTTTCAGTAAATCTTGCTTATTAGTTGATGTCATAGTTTTAGGAGGCTTGCATCTCCAATTGGTCAGATGATTTTTTGCCTTTTGGTGAAGAGATTTTACTGGTTTGGGAGTCTAATACTTTCTGCTAGTTAGCTGGAGGTCAAATGTGGTGGCATTTGACCTCTACTTGTCTCTGACGTCTGTGTTTCAATGCACAGGTGCAGATGTCAGATATGGGCTGACCTGTAAAGGGCACCTCACCAATTGTCAATGGGAACACCAGAGAAAGGTAAGTATATTTCTCATCATTATTTATGTCTTATAAGAATAAAGTGTTTTGTCAATTGAAGAATTGAAGGTCATTGAAATTGAATTTAAAATGCACTACCATCCCATAAGATGTGTTTTTTTGACAACACGTTTTCTTTCTGCTACCTGCAAAACATGCCTCTAATCTTCAACAATCTGAGATTTTCAACAAATAAGTTTAATAACATAAATGATGTCTTTTTCTATTTCTTGTTGCACTGGGAGAAAGACCTGTTGTTTCTTTGGTGGCAATTTGAACAAATGAAACTGAAATATTCAAAGTTCTGCTCTAATCCACACAGACATCAATTTTTGCACCACCCCTCCACACTCTCACCTCAAACTGTCATACAAAATAATTTAAAATGTCCTTTGGTAAAGGACCCAAGAGATTTATGCATGTGGACAAAACAAATACAAAACATGGAGGTACCACTTTGGGTTTCATGCAGGACCTCAGTCCCAAATGTGGCTCGTACATTCTTTAATTATTTAGGAAAGTGTTTCTCTTCAAGCCACTGGTTGTCAATTTGTTATTACATTAATGTCAGCAGTCTTCTTCTTCTTCTTGCGTATGGCGTGCACAGCCTAAAGTTGTAGGTCAAGGGTAGACATCCAGGCCAGGGCAGCAACAGTTGCTGAGTGGATGGCCTTGATGCCACCAGGGAAAAGCCTCAGTGAGCAGTCATTCACGATGTGTGGGATGGTCTGGTCTGGATATCTGCAGTCGCAAGTAGGGCTGGCTGTCATCCCCCACTTGTGCAGGTGATGGGCCGTTCTTGCATAGAGGGTGTGGATCCTGTTCAGGGTTAGCCATTGCTTGCGATGGAGGTCAAATCCTGGTGGTTCCACTGTGGGCTCTGTGATGACCTCCCCGTTGTTGGTGTTGGCATCTTTCCAGGCTCTGCGCCACTCAGTCTTGGAGTCAACGATTTCCAGGGATTTGGCTGAAGACCAGAAAGGTTTGCGGGACTTCAGGCGCATATTGGGCAGATTGTTCAAGTCAGCATGGATCGGAAGGTCAGGGTTAGCCTCGATGGTGTACAAATCTTTCAACATCCTCTCCCTTCTGTGTATGCTGGGAGGGGCGATGTGAGAGAGGACAGGGAGCCACTGCAAAGGTGTTGACTTAAGCCTCCCTGTGATGACCCGCATTGCAGAGTTAAGGACAGTGTCAACTCGTTTGGTGTGGCAGCTATTAGCTCAAGTTGTTGAGCAAACTCAGCTTTTGAGTAGACTAGGGCTAAGTTTGCGGTACGGAGGGTGTGTGCATTGGATCCCCAGCTGTTGCCTGCAAGTTTCCTGATGATGTTGACCCTTGTTATCAGTTGATCGGCCACCCTCTTCAGGTGTTCACGATAGGTGAGGGTGCGGTCCAGGGCGACTCCGAGGTACTTGGGGAATAACTCATTCTTCACCGGCTTACCACAAAAGGACACGGAGCTTTGCATTGGCGAGCCGATTACCGAGGTGAAAGGCAGTGACAGTTGTCTTAGATGGGTTGGGGCGAAGTCGCCAGAAGGTGAAGTACTCCTCCATCCCCTTCAAGTCTTGGGTTAGCACTGCTGATATCCTCAAGGGCAGCTCTCTGGTCGGCAAAGGCAAGGTCATCTGCATATGCAAACTTCCTGGACGAGGTAGTTGCCATGTCACTCACATAGATGTTGAAGAGTAGGGGAGCAAGGACAGAGTCCTGGGAAGGCCATCATTTAGGGTCCTGACAGAGCTGGTTTGGTTCCGAATTGAGACCCTAAATCTATGGTTGCTGAGGATAGATGAGAGGGCACGCATGGTGGTTTGGCACTTCAAGATTCTGGAAGTTTTCAGCAACAGACAATGTCTCCACACGGTGTCATAAGCTGATGACAGATCGATGAGAGCAACACCAGTTTTCAGGGCACGTTGGAAGCCAGCCTCTATATTGGTAGTGAGGGCAAGGACTTGATCTGCGCAGCTTCTACCAGGTCTACAGCCAATTTGCTTTCTGGGCAGAACAGGTCCTACCAATGGAGAAATCCTGGCAAGCAGGAGATGCTCAAACAGCCTGTAGGATGTACACAAGATGGAGATGGGTTGGTAACTAGCTGGATCATCAGCAGATTTCCCAGGCTTGAGGATGGCGATGACCTTAAACTCTCTCCAGGCCTTAGGGATAATTCCTCTACAATGGACATGGGTGAAAAAAGCAACCAGCCAGTTGCGTCCTTGGGGGCCAAGGTTCTTCAGAAATTCCGGGTATATCCCATCAACTCCTGCTGCTTTCCCAGCTTCAGTAGAGGACAGGCCTTTGTCTACATCAACTGGAATGTATGGATTAGAAAGGCGGCTTGAGGATGTTGAAGAAGAGATGGACTTTGTCAAGCTCCGTCTCACTTCTTGTTGGGTTTCTTTGGAAGTGGTGACCTTCGAGTTTGCCAGCAGGCGAGAAGCTACAGCATTTGCTGACACCTTGGGGGGGTTGAACCGGGCAGGGGCAGCTGAACCAAGATGGCGAAGGAGAGTCCATTCCTTCCTGCTGGAGTGCGTGAAGTTCAAGTCATCTACAGTCTCTTGCCAGTGCTGTCATCTTGCTGCATCCAGGGAGTCTAGCAGTTCTGTGGCAGTATCTGGGCCACCGGTGACCTCATACTGCTTCAAGAGGTCTTCTGATTCAGGGAGCCAGCAAGGAGTGAAGTTTTTGCAAAAGTCTCTAGGGATGTACTTCTTTGCTGCAGCCTTCAGGATCATACAGAAGGACTTGTAGTTCTTGGGGACAGGTTCAAGACATGTTCTTTTCCTTCTTGTGTGAAACCTTTCCAATGTCAGCAGTGCCAAATTTGAAAACTCCCTACTTTGGAGCTAATCCTGGCTGCTGGCTTCTAATGTTATTGAATAAAAAGTAACACATTTTCTTAGACACATGTTTAAGTGATACAACTATTGAACACATTAAGACTGAGTAAATTTGGGATTAAAGATATACTTGCACATACTTTTACCAACGAATGGCTGCTGTGAGTGCCAGTCAGAATGAAATCACCGGCAGCAAGAAATGAAGCTATCATATCAATTTTTGCATTCCCTTTTCAGATATATACTTTCTGATAGGAATTTAGAAGAATATGATTCATTTTGTTAAAAGTGCGCAGTTTAATTAATATATGCAATTAAAAAAGCTCCCATTGCAAATTGAATATTAGTATGAATGGGAATTTAAATTAAATATTTTATTCCAATTAGGAAACAGATCCAATTCTCCATTTAAGCAATTGTTTTAAATGAAAATAAAATTCATGTTTTGACAATTAGATTAATTATAAATCTTTCTTTTCCTTTAATGTACTTCCATCCAAAATCATTCTTTCCCCCTCTCCTTCCATTCCCAGTCCCCACCCCCCTTCACCCCTTACCAGTCCACCCCCAATCCTGCACCTGGACCTTAGCCTTTGTAAAGTCAGGAGGGCTATTCTGTTTGGGAGAGGGAGAATTTCATGACTTCAAACAAGGAACATTAGATGGGTTTTTTTCTTTTCAGATAATCCTGCTTTGATGTTGCCAAACTGAAGCCTCCCAGAACAGAAAGGGAAAGCTGTGAAAGGGGCCCAGTTAATTTATACATTTAAGTGTTGCTGTTCTAATTCGCCAATGTAGCATTTTTATTGTCTTCTACTTTGCATTGCAAAGGCTGGCTTAGATCAGGCAATTATCAATGGCCGCCTGAACAAATAATTGAAATGCACAAGTTGTGGGGTATGGTTAAACAATGTCAGGAATGGAGGTGCAAGGCATACATATTCCTAATTATATTATTAATAGTTTATGCTCTTTATTGTTGACCTGCTGGAGAAGTATTTAATTTGCGCTCACTTCAGTGGCGACAATTGAGGTAAACTGCATGTACAAAGAATGCATTTACGAGCATAAGTTCCACTCAGAAAATATACATTTTTATACATCTCATTTAGATTTTAAAAATACATCTGAAAAGCATTACATGTTGACAGCCTCTGCATTTCTGGCATATCTGAAATGGATTAATAGAAAGTAAGGATATATCGCTTACTGAATATCAACATGAAATAGATTAATGGCTGCTAAAGTGAGTTTAATTGTAATTGAATAATGATCAGAAGGTATTGTTTTTTGAAGTCTATAATTTCCAATGCATCATTAATTGTGAAACTTTGAATCTCTCAGTGCACCAGATACAAGACAACACGTGGACAGCACAGTGGAACTGGAAGGCATCTCAGTTTTCATTCCTTTATTTTACATTACAAGTTCTCTTTTTAGATAGATTATTTCCCTTTTTCTCTTATTCAGTTCCTCCTCATTGCAGTCTCAGGCAAGAGCAAGAAAGTAGAATTGATGGATAAACCATGATCTGATTTTTGTCCAGAGCACCTATTCAATGTCCTGCAATTTTCTTCTTTTTTTTCACCTCATAGAAACATAGACAATAGGTGCAGGAGGAGGCCATTCAGCCCTTCGAGCCAGCACCGCTATTCATTGTGATCATGGCTGATCGTCCCCAATCAATACCCCATGCCTGCCTTCTCCCCGTATCCATTGATTCCACTAGCCCCTAGAGCTCTATCTAACTCTCTCTTAAATCCATCCAGTGATTTGGCTTCCACTGCCCTCTGTGGCAGAAAATTCCACAAATTCACAACTCTCTGGGTGAAAAAGTTTTTTCTCACCTCAGTTTTAAATGGCCCCTTTATTCTAAGACTGTGGCCCCTGATTCTGGACTCGCCCAACATTAGGAACATTTTTCCTGCATCTAGCTTGTCCAGTCCTTCTATAATTTTATATATTTCTATAAGATCCCCTCTTATCCTTCTAAACTCCAGTGGATACAAGCCTAGTCTTTTCAATCTTTCCTCATATGTCAGTCCCGCCATCCCAGGGATCAATCTCATGAACCTACGCTGCACTGCCTCAATTACAAGGATGTCCTTCCTCAAATTAGGAGACCAAAACTGTACACAATACTCCAGATGTGGTCTTACCAGGGCCCTATACAACTGCAGAAGAACCTCTTTATTCCTATACTGAAATCCTCTTGTTATGAAGGCCAACATTCCATTAGCTTTCTTCACTGCCTGCTGCACCTGCACGTCAACCTTCAGTGACTGGTGTACAAGGACACCCAGGTCTCGCTGGACCTCCGCCTTACCTAACCTAACTCCATTGAGATAATAATCTGCCTCCTTGTTTCTGCCGCCAAAGTGGATAACCTCACATTTATCTATATTATACTGCATCTGCCACGTATCAGCCCACTCACCCAACCTGTCCAGGTCACCCTGCAACCTCCTAACATCCTCTTCACAGTTTACACAGCCACCCAGCTTTGTGTCATCCGCAAACTTGCTAGTGTTGCTTCTAATTCCTTCTTCCAAACCATTAATATATATGGTAAACAGTTGTGGCCCCAACACCGAGCCTTGCGGCACTCCACTCGCCACTGCCTGCCATTCTGAAAAGGACCTGTTTACTCCTACTCTTTGCTTCCTGTCTGCCAACCAATTTTCTATCCATGTCAACACCCTACCCCCAATACCATGTGCTCTAATTTTAGTCACCAATCTCCCATGCGGGACCTTATCAAAGGCTTTCTGAAAGTCTAGATACACTACATCCACTGGCTCCCCTTCATCCATTTTACTTGTCATGTCCTCAAAAAATTCCAGAAGATTAGTCAAGCATGATTTCCCTTTTATAAATCCATGCTGACTTGGACTTATCCTTTTACTGCTATCCAAATGCACCGTTATTACCTCTTTAATAATTGACTCCAGCATCTTTCCCACCACCTAAGTCAGGCTAACTAGTCTATAATTCCCCGTTTTCTCTCTCACTCCTTTCTTGAAAAGTGGGATAACATTAGCTATCCTCCAATCCACAGGAAGTGATCCCAAATCTATTGAACATTGGAAAATGATCACCTCCTTATTTATTTCTGAGTTAATTAGTTTCTTCATTTTATTAAGAAGTTTAATAAATGCCTTCTTGACTATCAAGATCATTTAAAATCCATTACTTGTCCATTGATTTATTACATAGAAACATAGAAACATAGAAAATAGGTGCAGGAGTAGGCCATTCGGTCCTTTGAGCCAGCACCACCATTCAATATGATCATGGCTCATCATCTAAAATTAGTACCCTGTTCCTGCTTTTACCCCATATCCCCTGATTCCGTTAGCCCTAAAAGCTAAATCTAACTCTCTCTTGTTTATAAGTTACAATTTTGCATTAATTCAGTTTGAATCTAAATTTCGGGAGACCAGTTTTCAGCAAAATGGCCGTTTACATTAGATAGTTAAGCCTGTCATTCTACAACCATGAAAAGGAAACTAGACTCAATGGCAAAAATACTGGGAAATTATTTGAAGAATCTGGTATATTAGCTATAAGGTATTAGCTACAAGGTGTAAGCTACTGGTGTAACAGTTAAATTCTTACAACCATCAGATTATTGAACCAATCTTCACAACCCCAATCCTAGCTCAGCAAGCGAACATCCTTCGCACAGCCTTGGACTTGACTTCCAATTGTGTTTTGCATTAATGTTTTGTTTTGTGCTGTCTTTTTCTTTTCACTGTCATACAGAATTATGTATAATTTATGGTAATTTATGTTTTTGTGTGTTATCCAAGTCTGTGCCTGTGACTCTGCTGCTTCAAGCAAGATTTTCATTGCACCCGTACCTCAGAGAGCTTGTGCTTATAATACACTTGACGATTTGATATTAACACTTAATTTGAACAGCATGTTACAAAGCAAATTGAAACAGTCCGCCTTGGCCTGCACTTTAACTCGCCTTCCCATACTGACCTTTCTGTCCTAGGCCTCCACCATATTCAGTGAGGCCAAATGCAAATTGGAGGAACAGCACCTCGTATTTCGTTCAGGCAGCTTACAACCCAACGGTATGAATATTGATTTCTCTACCTTCAAGTAACCCTTGCATCTCCTCTCTCTCTGTCCCTCCCCCACCCTAGTCATTGTACTAGTTTCACTGTTGTGAGTTTCATTCTCTGTATAACTCATTATCACCTAGCCAATAGAGCATTTCCTTGTTCATCATTACGTTTATGCATATCTCTCATTCGTTTGTTCTATATCTCTCTATATCACTGGCTATATCTCTTATTTCCCTTTCCCCTGACTCTCAGTCTGAAGAAGGGTCTCGACTCGAAACGTCACCTATTCCTTTTGTCCAGAAATGCTGCCTAACCCGCTGAGTTACTCCAGCTTTTTGTGTCTATCTTCGGTTTAAACCAGCATCTGCAGTTCCTTCCTCACATTTTCCCATACCTCTTGTTCTGCCTGCATAGATACATAGACAATAGGTGCAGGAATAGGCCATTCAGACCTTCGAGCCAGGACCGCCAATCAACATGATCATGGCTGATCATTCACAATCAGTACCCCGCTCCTGCTTCTTCCCATGCCCCTTGATTCTGCTAGCCCTAAGAGCTCTATCTAACTCTTTTGAATGCATCCAGTGAATCAGCTTCCACTGCCTTCTGAGGCAGAGAATTCCACAAATTCACAACTCTGTGTGAAAGGTTTTTCCTCATCTCAGTTCTAAATGGCCCACCCCTTATTCTTAAACTGTGGCCCATGGTTTTGGACTCCCCCAACATCGGGAACATGTTTCCTGCGTCTAGCGTGTCCAATACCTTAATAATTTTATATGTTTCTACAAGATCCCCTCTCATCCTTCTAAATTCTAGTGAATACAAGCCTAGTCACTCCATTCTTTCATCATATGACAGTCCCGCCATCCCAGGAATAAACCTTGTGAACCTACGCTGCACTCCCTCAATAGAATGTCCTTCTTCGAATTAGGGGACCAAAACTGCACACAATTCTCCAGGTGTGATCTCACCAGGGCCCTGTACAACTGCAGAAGGACCTCTTTGCTCCAAAACTTAACTCCTCTCTTTATGAAGGCCAACATGCCATTAGCTTTCTTCACTGCCTGTTGTGCCGGTATGTATACTTTCAGTGACTGATGTACCAGGACACCCAGGTCTCGTTGTACTTCCCCTTTTCCTAACCTGACATCATTCAGATAATAATCTGCCTTCTCGTTCTAGCCTCGAAAGTGGATAACCTTACATTTATCCATTTATATGGGTGACAGGGGTTATGGGGAGAAGGCAGTAGAATAGGATTCGGAGGGAGAGATGGATCAGCCAGGTATTAATCAACCTCCAATGGTGGAGTAGACTTGATGGGTCAAATGGCCTAATTTCACTCCTGATCCCTTGCACCCTCCTTTTGTGCTTCCTCGTTATAACTTCTAATTGCCCCAGACCGTCTGCTTTATCCCCTCCAGATTCCACTCTACAATCGCTTCCACTCTAGAATTGCACGTCAGTCTTCACCACTATCTTATCGACTTGACATCTAATTTCCCTCCATACTGGTCTCTGGACTATCTCTCCCTAAATCTGATCTCTCTGCATCTCAATTCCCCCTTCCCCCACAACGCACTCTTTCCGTTTTCTTCCTCCTTCCTTTCCATTGACTCGTTGGATCCAGGTGGTGAATGACACCACCTCAACACCCACATCAAACCAGACTCTCAATTCAGTAAAAATTGTTAATAATATTGTGCCATTAACTTCAGCAAGATATAAGGAGAACCAACGTTACCATATTTCCTGACCACAAAATTGACACAAGCTGCTTTAGATAGCTTTGTTAAAATTGGTGTCCAATGTGGATATATAATGTATTGGAGAATGTAAATGGTTTGTCCAAAGCTATTTCATGTTAAGCAGCTTACTGCAGAAAATAGGTTCAAAATAGTATGGGGTAAACTAACCCCACACTAAAGCTGTCTGATGACAGATCATCAGAAGCATTTTTTCACATGGTTGATTAATACCTGGATGTTTCCTCTGTTTAGGGAAAAGCAACATTTGGCAACTTCTTGAGAGTGATGCAATGTTCGCAGAGCCTTGGCTTCCTTTGGATAGTTGAGACTGATGTACCAAATAAGACCTTTCATCTGTACACTTTATTATTATGATTACAATCTTGCAAGAGAAATAAAATTAACTGTATAGTACTGTACATGACTTGAACCTTTTAGCATTAAAAAAAAATCTCTAACATAACCTGCAGAAAATCACTTGTTTAGAGGTCTCCAAGTCCACTTGCATGTATTTTTTGTTGTTGTACAGCATCAGGAACACTGACCTTTGTGTTGATTACTTTTTACATATGAATTAAAACATGACATATTTCTTATCTTTACAAGTCCTCATGCACCACTCCAAGAGGTCAAGTGCGTGGATCAAACTGGGCCTACAGCGGCACAAAGTGGCGGAGCAGTGCTGGAGGACATCAATAACATTGTCTGGCCAGGTTGACCCATGCATATCCTACCCAGTGAAGCCACTGGACATTAATGGCCAAGTTAAGATTAACATTTAACAACTTTGAAAGATACTAGATGGCGCCGGAAACATGGTGATTCCTGTGTACTGCCTCGGTGTAATCTACTATTCTTACATAGACAAAATGGATTAACTCAGTCTGAAGAAGGGTCTCGACCCGAAACGTCACCCATTCTTTCTCTCCAGAGATGCTGCCTGTCCTGCTATGTTACTCCAGAATTTTGTGTCTACCTTCGATTTAAACCAGCATCTGCAGTTCTTTCCTACTATTCTTACACTTGTGCCCAAGTATAATTGTGTTTATGTATAGTAAGATTTTTACCGAAAGGAATCTCACTGTACCTGTGTACATGTGACAGTAAAGTACATTGAATCATTGATTAACAGTGTGTGGGGTAGCCCACTTGTGGTAGAATCATAGTCAATCCTAATCCTGCGATAAATCTATCTGCACTCTTTTCAGCAGAGACTATTACTCAGTGATTATACGAGAACACTAAATGTTGTTAACTCTGTACCTGTGGACAACAAAACCCAATTTTGAACTTCCACGGCTGGACTGACTGAAAATAAGATAACAGCATATTCTTGGAAATAGGTTTGGAATCATTGGCTTTGAATGTATTATTTCCATCACAAGCAGTATACCAACTTGTACAGAATCTCTCAGTTTCACTCATTCGGCTTTAGGTTTGCAGTCTACAAATTCGCTGGTATTGGTTTATTATTGTCATGTGTAAAAAAAGTTGATTCCATCAGAAGGAAAGTGAAAGCTACTGCCCAGATATTTCGTACTTTCATACCAAACTATATAGTCATTCAGTGTTGGTATTCTGGTTCTGAAATTTGGTTCCATTGACTTCAATAACCAGACTATCTAAAAAGTTGTCAAACAGTTATGAAGCTCGTTTTTAAGGCTATTAGAACGTTATTACATTTAAAACTTTAAAACACTTGAGAAACAATTAAATACATTTAGATTAACCTGATTAATTCAAGAAAATATCAATGACCTGGAACAAATTACTGCCTTGCAAGAATTAATCTTCATTGAAATGAACAGAACTACATGGTTTGTAGCTATAAAAGGGTACAAACTATCTTGGCACAGGTCAATAGTGTTTTATTGTCATTTGTCCCAAATAGAACAATGAAATTCTTACTTCCAGCAGCACAATATGTAAAGATACTACTCTGTAAACAATATAAACAACACACACATATTTATATATATATATATATATATATATATATACAAACACACACACATTACACATCCATACATGTACACACACGCACAAACATACATTTTTATATACATAAAAACAATAATAATGCAAAAAGACAAAACCAATGCCCCCAAGGTTATGTACCTCAGAACTTATTTGGAGGTATACTGTTTAATAGCCTGATTGCTGTAGGGAAGAAGCTGTTCCTGAACATGGACATTGCAGTTTTCAGGTCCTATATCTTCTTCCCGATGTCAGGAGTGAAATGAGTGTGTGGTTAGGGTGGTGTGGATCTCTGATAATGCTGGCTGCCTTTTTGTGGCAGCGACTGCCATAAATCCACTTGATGGTGGGGAGGTCAGTACCAGCGACGGACTGGGCAGTGTTCACCACTTTATGCAATCATCTTCACTCTGGGTTGCTCAAGTTCTCGAACCAGGCCAGTCAATATGCTCTCAACTGTACACTGTATACTGCACAAGGTTGAGGTTTCCCAGTGAAACTGATGGACGACAGTATGTTGATGCTGCACAATTGGACTTCATTAGAAGTTCATCGATGAAGCACCATCAAATTAACAGCAGTAAATATCCATCGTATACCAGAGGAGGTTATCATACAGCTCATCAAATTTATTGTATGCCAGTTTACAGTAATCTTATTAGCTCTATCCTCCTAGATATTTATCTGTAACTATTGACTTTTACATGTCAATCTCAATTTCACCCACTCACTCACCTATAACTATTCCACTGCCACCCACCTATCTGTATTAGAAGTCATCTTTGCAGCTAACTAATCTATCAGCACACGCTTGAGAAGTGGAAGTCAACTGAAGCTTCTGCAAGAAAGTCAGAGTCACACGAAGAATGTACAGATTCTACACAGACAGCTTTGGAGAACAAGATCACTGGACAGTGCAGGATCTTTTTCTTATCTTGCACTGCCAATAAAATCTCTCCATGTTTCTGAACATTTCCAGCCATTACCAGTCCTGCTGATTCGTCACTTCTATAATGTTGATCATGGCAGTGCTTAAAATCAGTGACTTTCTACAATGAACAATCAACTATTTGCCATCATATCTGTCAGGTTTATTTAAAATGATTCACAAATAAAGTGTAGGTTTTCCACTAAACTGTAAAGGACTGGACATGGTTTAATTCATCTTCTATTGATCTGTACAGATCTGTACCCCTTATTTGTCAGATTGATAAAATTACCATATTAATGATGCACTGTGACTTCATAAGTGAATACAAGACCTAGCTACTTACCGATTCCTGGTAATGTGAATGTATTTGTTGTGTGAGTTGACTTAATTGTTAGCTAGAACAAAGTGACAACAAAGCATACAGAGATAACATTTAATCATTTGTACCAGCATCTGCAGTTATTTTCTTACATTTAATCAGAGGCACAGTCAGACTAGTCGGAGAACTACGAAGGGAGAGGGATGGAGAGAGAAGAAAAGCAAGGGTTTCCTGAAGTTAGAGAAGTCAATATTCATACTTGGTTCCACCAAGATGCAGTACAGACCACAGGAGATCCTTCTTCCCTGTGGCTACCAAACTGCACAACTCCTCCCCCTTCTGTCATGTGTTTTATGACTGTTGGCAGATCAATTTTCCTCCTGGGATAAATAAAGTTCTATCTTATCGTATCATATACCGCTGGGGTGTAAGCTGCCCAAGCGAAATATGAGGTGGTGTTCCTCCAATATGCAATGGGCCTCACTCTGACAGTGGAGAAGATCCAGGGCAGAAAGGTCAACTAAACTACAATTAGTAAATAATCATCAATGTAGAATATACCTTTTGTGCGCTGTCTGAGTTGCTGTGCCAGTTATGCTGCTGCAAGCAAGATTTTCATTGTACCTCAGCCTCACTGTACTTGTGTATTTGACAAACTTGAATTAACTTGAAATGTTCCACTTCTGGGAGGGGTTTTCTGCAGTCGATCATGTGTTTAGTTATATGTCCTGACCATTTGGTGTTCACTGGATATTGCACTCATAATGACAGCACTGATGTCAGGGAATGTCACACTGATTAAAATCATATTCTGCCTATTCTGCATTTCTTCCAAGGGGTACACAGAGGTACACACGCAAGAACATCCTTACCACCAGGGCATACAGCACAGCTCATGCTGCAACAATATAGGTATACCTGTGTGTCCAATTTGGAACAGGGTCTGCACCAAAGTACCAGGAAGTGTTTACATGAAATGTGAAGCTTGATACTCTTCTCATGGAGTAGACATTTTCATCATCTAATAATCAAAGAAAGTTTGGCCCAAATTATTACAGCACCATCTATATACTAAAACTCTTGGTTGTTTGTTTATTTGTTCCTGAACTACAGCCAAAACCGTACACGATAGCGCAACAATTTTAGACCGACCTTACTCACCATCGTCCCTTTGGTGCTAATGGAAGGTTTCATTGAAATAGGTGTTATATTTTTTTAAGTTATTCACATTTTAAAGTTTAAGCCTATCTCCAAGGGAGGGAGGGGGAGGGGATGGGGTGGAGGAGGGAGGGGGAGGGAAGGGGGAGGGGGTGGAGGGAGGGGGGAGGGGAGGAGGGAGGGAGGGGGATGGGAGGAAGGAGGGGAGGGAGGGGAGGGAGGGAGGGGGAGGGAGGAGGGAGGAGAGGGTGCTGCACCAATGTAGGAGAGGTTTGGGCCAACGGGTCCACTTGGTCTAGTTAAATTCTAAATTTGTCTCACACATTTTTCTGCTGAGTTCTGGACAGCTATTTGCCGAAGTTCTGTTCTCAAATTTCATTCAAAAAGAAAAATATATTCAGTGCCCATCAAATACATCAGAACTGTTAATTTCTCTTTTTGATTGACCATAAACAAATTTTACCTTTACCAATGCACACTTACTAGTGAAGTATAGATTTGTTTTACATCTGCAGTTTTATTTTAATCCACCTTTTAATCCATCTGTTGCATATATCTCAGTGGCAGAAGTCAGATTTGCTTCTACAAGGGTAAACTCTCAGAAAGCAACCAGCTCGGATGGAGTCCCTGGATAGGTCCTCAAATAGTGCGGCAATCAAAGGCCACGGTTTGCACCGACATCTTCAACCATCTACTTTTCCCAAAGGCTCTATTCCAGTAATTCCAGACCCTAAGAAAAATAAAGTGATCCGTCTCAATGACAAATGTTCGATATCTCTAACAGCACACATGTAAGATTGGTATTTGATCACATCTGCACCACTCTTCTGGACAATGCAGATCATCTGTAATCACACACAGGATACTAAGGTTTACAGAGGATACCAGCTTTCTTGTACTACATTTAGTTCTGGATCACTTTGACAATAAGAGCACCTATATCAGGATGCTATTCATTGACTACAGCTCAGCATTCAACACCATAATACCAAATCCACTTATTCCTAAACTTTTGGATTTTGGCCTTGGGGCCAACATCTGCATCTGGCTTTGGATTTCCTGACCAGCGGACCTCATCCAGTTAGAAGGGTTTACACATTTCCACCATCCTGACCCTCAACACTGGGGCCCTCAGGGTTGTGTGCTCAGTGGCTTGCTCTATTCCCTGCAAACCCATGACATCCCACTCCTGAGATTGCAATACCATCGGTGGCTCTGGGGGCCCGAGAAGGCACATTACTGTGTCTATCGAAGTGCTCGTAGAACGCACAAGTTCTTCTGGGAGTGATGCTTTGCTGTCACTCTCGCTGACTCCTGGTTTTGCCTTGTAGGAAGTGATGGTGGGTAAGCACTGCCACAGCTGCTAATCATTCATCTCATCCTTCAGTTTAGAGTGAAAGTACTTTCAGCATTTTTGATGGCCTTATCAATGTCGTTCGTATCTGGACCTCGTATGAATCTGCATCGCCACACGTTAATGCCTGATATCTGGCTCTTAGAAGATTGCAGACCTGGTTCATCCAAGACTTCTGGTTGGGGAACAGTCAGATGGTTTTTGTGAGAACACACTCCTCCACCCATTTCCTTATGAAGTCTGTAAATCTCAGGTGTATTCATTCAGGTCCGTGGCCGTTCTTGATCATATTCCAGACTACTGACCCCAAGCAGTCAGAGTAATACCTCGGTATCCCCTGACCAGCTCTGTACAGATCTCACCACTGGTGCTGCCTATATGCAACAAGAAGGAGCATAGCCAAGTGGTCCAATATGATAAAATGAGGGTGCAGGATGAGGCATAGGCTTCTCTGATGGTGGTATAGCAATGGTCGAGGGTGTTTGATCCTCTGGTGCTGTAGGACATGCTGGTGGTGGTTAGGGAGCAATCTTCAGGCTGGCTTTGTTGAAGTCCCCGGCTATGATGGAAAAGGCATCTGATATTTGTTAGCCACGGTGTTCAGCTCCTCCAGTACTAGACGAATATCTGCCTTGGGTGGGATGTAGACAGCGATCATGATGATGGAGGTGAATTTCCTCGAGCGGCAGAAAAGGCAGCACTCCACCGCCAGATATTCAGGGGCAGAGAGCAGGAGTTAGGCAGGACAGTTACATTTGAGCACCACGAAGAAATCTCCATGAGGCAGACTCCCCTTGCCGGGTCCATTCTGCCCATTCAATGAATGGAGAAAACTTTGGGCTGGAGGCAGAGTCTGGGGAGCTGGGGATTAGCCATGTCTCTGTGAAACAGAGCTCATAACATTCCCTCATCGCCCTTTGATAAAGCAGCCTTGCCCAGAAGATTGCTGTAAAGGAACTACCCGAGTTTTAATCATTCGGTACTCCTTTAAATCTGTACCTAACTCGTTCTACTGGTCACCACATGACATTAAGGATTGTGAAAATGTGTTCACTTCTTGGCTGAGTAAACAAGTCATGAGCCTGGAGTAAACAGAATTTTTATTCAACTTTATTTCTCGGTTCATTGTTATCTTTTATCCTCCCGACTGATCCAAATTGTGCAACTATCTACATTACTATAACATTTGGTGATCCAAAACTTATGTTAATGTTTTCCTTAATCTTTGGAAAAGTCAATCACCTTGATAAAACCGGATTATTGTAGTTTCTTCAACTCTTCCACAACCTTGTCCTTCGGATTATAAGGTGTATGTCATGCTTTGAAGAACCTGGGTGTAGCATTTTCCTTCAAGTGAAATAAAAAAAGAATACAGAAACCTAAACAGGTCAACAACGTCAGTGAAAAGAGAAATAGACATAATGTCTCAGGTCAAAGACAGTTTGTTTTGAACTGGGAAAGAGAAAAAGTTGCAGAAATGGTGGGGGAGAATGGATAAGACAAATGAAATTTCTCCGATAGAATGAGACCAGATGGGAATAAGCTGAAGGTAGAATTATACAGTTGATCAGTTAAGGTGGGAAGTTAGAGAGAGAGTGTAAGAATAAAGTAACATTCAAATGATGTAATTAGGGTAATCAGAGAATGAGAGAGATTGCAATGGAAAATAAAAGATGCAAAATTAAAAGCCATGGGAAATAGCTAGCATGTGTAACCATGCCAGTGGATATAGAAAAGCTGTGCCAATATTACAGATGGATGACCTGCAATAGGACATGGTGGCTATGATACAAGCCAGGAAAGTAAGCTACTCAAAATTCTCGAATTCAATATTGAATCTGAAATGCTGTAACATGCCTTGAAGGAAAATGTGGTGTTGTTCCCCAAGCTTAGATTTTGCAGCTATTATGCTTCCTTTTTCTGTTCTCACTCTCTCCCTCTAACTGTCATGAATTAGTGGTTTTCATGTTTCTTTGCTCATGCTCTCTCTTTAACCATTCTCTCAGGCTCCAAAGTATTGGGGATGTTGGCCACTGGTTGCTTCACCTACATTTTCACAGCCATAGACTCAACCATCAGCCCAGGATGGAGCACGAGGAGCACTGGCCTTTGCGGGAGGTGGGGAAGGAAATGATTGTAACAATTGTGGAGAGTAAACAAATGAGAAGGGGAAAAACACTGATTGGAACTCTGTTTTTAATGTCCCCTTTCACCACCATCCCTTTCATTGCGTTCAGACCCTTCCCTGCAAGCAATAAACTGTTGAATACCGCTATGGATTATTGGTGTGTCAATTGAATGAAGCGCCCTCTTCAGACTGCCTTGCAACAAGAAGATTTACTTTTGCAGAATGCTAGGTTCTCCATTTTTCTGAATGAAAGTCAAATGAAGAGAAAGGTTTAGAACAAAAAGCAGATATTTTTTCCAAATTTATAGGAAATGCCGATCAGATCAATTGCTTTTTTATGGAGTAGAGAAACTATTAAAAAAAATAAACACCTAAAATACTTGTCAATGGCAGAAAATAAAGCATTGGCAAAACAAAATATTTATGTGCAAGTAGTATTTTGTAAAATTCTTCATTTGTGTTTACAGAATCTTACTGGACAGTACAATCAGTTATTTATCTTTATATCAAGCTAAGAATGGGTTGAAGAGATTACTTTATAGCACTTTTGCTACCAATGTTCAATCTTTCATGTTTTGCATCAAATCGTGTTATATTGGATGAAGTCATTAATTGTGCCACATTTGGAGTCAAATAAAGTGACAAAAAATAGATAGAAATATTTCAACTGAAAATGCAAAAGAGTGGCAATGTGAAGCATTATGCTAAACACTTAGATTTTGTTTAATTATTTTTGGAAGGCTTCAGCTTTCTCCTCTTAAAGCCCTGTTGGCTGTCACCCATGATGGATGGAGCTGTCACTGTGGGTCTGGCTAGGTATAATGATGGCACACAATTAAGCCCACTTAAAAACTCTATTAGCAACACAACTTCAATATACCTTGTATCAGTAACCTTGCTTCAACTACATAAATATATGTGTTTGTCATTATATACTAAGGAAGATTTTTTTTTAAAAAGGTAATGTTTGACAGAAATTATTGTTTTATTGGTAAAGTGAAAAGAACTTTTAAGCAACAATATCAAGGTTCCAAGTATATCCGTACAGTTCCTCTTAGTGAAGCATATTAAAATTATATTAAATTCAAACAGATCAGATATTGTTAAAAGTATTCGTAAATTATTCTCGTGTCTTTCAAGCACTTACCTTTAACACTTAAATGTTAAAAAAACTGATTGTCATCAAAATATTCTATGGTTTCAAAGTAGGTCTGGCTGGAGATAAAATAAATGGAATTTCAGATCTTTTACTTGGTGGGGAATGGGCAAGCAGCTAATTACATTGATAAATGAGTGATTTGTTCAGTCTCAGGAGAGGATTCTTTGCCCAGATTAGCATACACTTGGCATGTGCTTGGCCACTTACTGGAAGTTCCTGATGTTCTTATTGTCGGAGTGTTCATCATCAACTCTATGAATTCATAAATAGTTTCTGACACCAGGGACTTACAAGCTTTACCTTCCAAAGGAAGTATCCCCTTAAGATGATGAAGTCCAAAGAGGAAATTGCTGGGATGTGATAAATGAGCTGTTTATTACCTGTCTGGCTATGCATTTTGAAAATACAGATTGTCTTTATTTTCATAATAGCAGAGGTGAGATTAAAGGTTGGGTTAGAAGCATCAAGAGTCTGAGACAGATAATACAGGGCTATTACTCCCATGTTCAAGAGCTATATTTCATCAACCTTTCACCTAAATACAATTTTCCCATTTACACAGTAGCTAACATTTACATTTTATTGACAACTAATCAAATTTTATCTTTATTAAGTCTGTTAAGACATTAAATATTACAGAGATAATTTTGATTTTGTGAGGGCATAAAATGAGCAAAAGCAAAACAGTTTCTTTTAAATCTTGCCTGTTGTTTATTTCAACTAAAAACAGTGAAAAATTATAACCTTTTGTTACACACTGTCCAGTCACTGTCACCTATTTTACCTATTACAGTCAAATTCACTCACTGGTGAACTGATTGACACATTTCTCCAGTCTAAAACATGCCATGAGTTGGGAAGCCGTTCCGCATTGCCAAATTAAAATATTGCCACTACTTTGCGAAACATAAAAAGAAAACTTTTATAATTGAATGTGGTAATTTCATCAAGTTTGATTGTTTTCCATATCAATTGTAATGAATTTGTTTACAAAAGTTTTATTTGCAGAGTCTGAGATTTGGTTCTGTAATCATTCCTTTTGTTGTTACAAGTTTAGAGATCACAATGAACTGTTCTACAAGTTATTTTAAAGATCCATATTCAGAAGCAATTTTATCATAACTAGAATAAATTATTTAACATTTTCCACTCATATGAATTAAAATTATACTCGAGAAGTCATTTTCTTTGGATTAACTATTAATAAATGCAACTGCAACAAAACTGAAATGATCACAATAAACAAAGGATTGATGATCCTGGATAAACAATCTTTACTTCACTGACAAAATTCCAGGTGATTAATCACTAGTACAGCATAAAGCACGTTTAAACTGTTCAGCCCAATATTTTATGCAGTGTTCAGACACAACATTTGATAAAGCTTTGCAATGACAAAGATTTTGTTATTTTCATGAAAATCTGTTAAGTACGAATGTGATCATGAATAAAATATGAGGCCCAAGCAGATCACAATGTACAACTGAACCCTGAACACATAATAGAACGTGCATTTGCTCCTGAGATGTGAATGAAGACTGAATCAGAGATGAGATATTAATCATAATTAGAGTTCATATGACAGGTCTACGATGACAAATACTACATGCTACCTAACAGCCATGAAAATGGTTCTTCGTAATGAAATGCTTAATTCATTAATTCCCTCATTAGAGAAAAGTCCATCTTGTAACTTTAGGTTTAGTTCCATCTTCATTTGCAAATTTCCCAATTGATAATAAATATCGTGTTCAAGACTAGATAAATTGTTCAAAGTATAATCACTCGGATATATTCATGGATTAATTCCCCAGACTATACTTCAGTGATGACTTGTCAGCATGCATATCAGTATATTTACCCTTGTGCTTCACATACATCACTGCATTTCCTTTGTGGAAATGCTAGATAGCTTAAGGTCTCAATACTATTCATGATTTTTATATTTTATCCACAAAACTGTATTTCATTTTAGTAATGCACTTAATAATGTTCAAAATACATTGTAAGGGACAGGTATAGAAGCTCAAATCATAGATTTAACTGGACAAATGATCCAAAGGTCCATTCCTTTTGTTGTTGCTGTAGATTTTTCATTGTATCTGTTCCTTCGCCACATTCGTGCATATGGCAATAAACTTGAACTTGAAGATGTAACCATGTCAAGTGCATGACTAGGCAGTGGCAGTTTTTGTTTGGCGACCAATTGTGCTGAACAATCATAAAATTGACAAGAACAAATGGTTGATAAAATGATCAAAGTTGTCACATATGCATAGTGCCAGACCTCATGCCTTCACTCGGTGGTTCTAATTGCAACACTCAGCATTCATTATTGCTTGGAAGTTGTTGCAAGTGTCAACAAAAAGGATAACAAACATTTTTATGAGCAGATGACACTTTACTATGGCAACCATTAAGTTGGCAGGCATTGTTTGCAATTAGTCCTCTATCTTACAGTTATACGGGCAGAAGCAACTCTCAACTAACTCATCATGTGTGAGCACAGAGTGGGAAGCTGCCAGAGCTTCCCTTTCCAGCAAAACATTTTGCAACTTGGGCAACAGGAATTAAACTATTATTCCTATCTTCAAAAGATAATATATAATAATAAACATTTATTTTATATAGCGCTTTTCCAAATGCTCAAAGACGCATTACAAAAACAGTCAAGACATAAAAACAAACAAACGAACTGTCCTGATGGAGAAGCGGCGAACAAATAGCGCCAGCGTCCTCTCACCTCAGGGTCCGGCAGTAGACAATAAAGAACACAAGACACACAATTACAATTTTTTTAACACAAACAGCCATCACAGTGATTGCTCCAGGCACACCCTCACTGTGATGGAAGGCAAAGAAAAGTCTTATCTCCTCCTCATTCTTCTCCCATGGTGCCACGAGGCGATCGAGGCTCCCGACTTTTGAAGCCCCCACCGGGTGATGGAAAGTCCCAGGGCCGAGCCAAGCAGGCCGATGAAAGTCCTGAGCCCCCACCGGGCGATGGAAAGTGCCGCGGCCAGGCCACGCAGGGCGATGAGGGGCCTGCGAGCGGGTCAATCAAACCTCGCGCTTCGGGGCGGTCGAAGCTGCTTCGGCTGGAGCTCCCGAAAGCCGGTCGCCAGCCAGGGACCTGCGAACTCCAGATGTTGCGGTCTGCAGGGCCTACGGCCGAAGCCTCCGAGATGGTAAGTCCAGGCCCTGCGACCAGAGTCTTCAAGGTCGATCCCAGCTGGAGGCCGCCGACTCCACGGTGTTAGGCCGTAGCGCGAACGGAGACACAACATGGTAAAGGTCGCATCTCCGTTGAGGAGGAGATTAGAAAAAAGGTTTCCCCCACCCCCCCACCACCCCCCACATATACAGAGTTAAAAATAAATCAAAAGAAACATTTAAACGATAACAAAGACAAAAACAAACAAAAAAAGACAGAGACACTGCCGGTGAGCCGCAGCTGCAGAACGCAGCCACGCCCCCAATGATGAATACCATTGAGGTCTTAAAAGGCTGCTATCCTTCCTCCAGATAAGATGCATCAATGGTTAAGTACATCAATAGGTAATATCTTTACTTATTGAGCAACCAAGCTATTTACTTTCTTAATATCATTTTAAAGTCCAACATAGTTTAAGTCCAATTTAATTTAATTTAGAAATAATGAATAGATCAATAATTGCTGCTGAACGAATGCAAACTTGAGTTCAGCTTATATATTTAGCTTTCATTAATTAACAGTGCAAAATAATTAATATCAACCAATACAATATTCATTTTAATCCTCCATCTTCACATCTAACACCATGCGGCTATTTTATATACTTTGATTTTTACTTCAAAAGATTGTGTGACTTGGAGCTGCATTTTAAGCATGCAGTGCACTGAGAATGGGTTGAAGAATCCAGCAACATGTGGAAAACCCTAGTACAAGGCAGCTCATCTTCCAGTCATTTCAAGAGGAGTCAAGAGTGTTAAATTGGCACCATTACCAACAATGGAACAATGAAATACATGCTTGCTGTAGCTTAATAGGCCTGTAAATTCAATAACATTTGTAAACTGTAATCAATTATACAATAAATCAATAACAATAATACCAGGTAACCATAATAGTGCAGAAACCAAAGTCCACGGTGCAACCAAAGCCAGACCATGGATTATAGTTCCTGAGGTTAGTGTTGCGTGGTGTTCAAGAGCCTGATGGTTGCTGGGAAGAAGCTATTCTTGAACCTGGTGGTCACGATTTTCAGGCTTCCAGTGGTGTGGGTTTTTGTATTGGCTGTTTTCTTGTGCCAGTGCTTCCTATAAATTCCTTCAATGGTGGGGAGTTCAGTATTTGTGATGGACCGAGCAATGTCTACCACTCTGTGATCTTCATTCCTGGGCGTTTTAATTGCTGAACCAGGCCGCGATGCAGCCACAATGTTCTCTACAGTCCACCTGTAGTTCAATAGAGTACTCGGCAACATCCCGAATCTCTCAATCTACTGAGGATGTAGACATATTGATGAGATTTCTTTGTGATTGCATCAATGTACTAGGCCAAGGGCACATCTTCAAAGCTTTGCATGCACAGGAACGTAAAGCTGTCGATTCTCTCTGTTGCCATCACGTCAATGAAGGCAAGTTCATTGATCTCCAGTTTTCTCTTCTTGAAGTCAACAATCAGCACCTTGGTCAGTACAAGATTGTTGCTCTGGCATCAATCAATCTGATTTTCAATCACCTTCCTGTATCGACTAATTGTTACCTGTTTTTTCAAACCCAGCCTTTGCTTTTTATACAATTTCCAAGTTTCCCAATCAATTAACATCAGTAGGCATGAAATGATTTAAATTCTATTGTTTGGGATTCCATTCTTCCGCAGCCAGTCAACAAAAATCTAGGATGCATGTATGGACATGAATTTAGCAATGGAAGTTTGATGCCACAGTGCACATCATTGTACAATGCAACAACTGGAAGAGAGAGCTCGAGCAATTCTATATTCAACTAAATCAAGATACTCTATCACCCTTCACTCTGAACCTTTGGATTTGCCTTTCACACCTTCTTCAGCTTGTCAGTCCTCGCAACAATTTCCCTTCCAGAAGCAAACATCCTTTTCAGTTCATGCACTTTCTCATATCGCCCATCTGGCAACATGCCAATGATCCTCGTCCTCACCCTTAAGCAATGCCATATCACCAATTTATTGTAAATCTTAAATTCTCCCCATTCATCCATAAAGTGCATGCCATTATGTGTCCTCAACAGAATTGTACTCCCACAATTGTATTGAATATCTGTATTGAATGTATGTATAGCCTCCGAGAAAGTCGGATGGAGTTTTGGAAGGAACATGTTTTGTATATATTTATTTCTTGAATAAAGTATTTTTTGATAATAAAAAAAAAGAATTGTACTCCCACAATTCTATCAAATTACATTATACAACGCTGCAGTCTCTTTGGCCATCTTTGCTTGACAAGCTATTTCAAAAATATTCTTTTTTTTAAAATCCAATGGTGCACTATTTAATTTGCAAGAAATGGACCGCTGTGATTTTAATTGAATTTATTAACTGTCTTCAATTTACCCCATTGAATGGAGCTTAGTTGCCAGTCATGTCAACATTTATATACGAACTAGACCAAGTGGACCCGTTGGGCCCAAACATCTCCTGCATTGGTGCAGCACCCTCTCCACCCCCCCTTCCCCATCCCCCCCTCCCTTCCCCCCTCTTCCCCCCTCTTCCCCCTCCCTCCAACCCTCTCCCTCCCTCCCCTCCACTCCCCCTACCCTCCCCCTCCCCCCTCCACCCCCTCTCCCCTCCCCTTCCTCCTTCCCCTCCACTCCCTCTCCCCACCCCCCTCAAACCCCTTATTCACCCTCCTCTCCCCTCCTTCCCTCCCTCCACCCCCTCCCTCCCTAGGAGATAGATTTAAACTTTAAAATGTGAATAACTTAAAAAATATAATGCCGATTTCAATTAAACTACTTCCATTAGCACCAAAGGGACTACAGAGAGTAAGGTGGACCTAAAATTGCTGTGCTATCGTGTACCATTTTGGCTGTAGTTCAGGAACAAACAAACAAACGAGAGTTTTAGTATATAGATATTCAACCTGTTCGGTTTCTTTTTCTAAGACGCTTATGCAGCCCCTATTTTCAAGTTCAATATACAAAAAAAATCTTGCAATTCTTGCAAACAAGAGTTCTGATGCTAATCACATATACAAAAAGCTCTGAGGTGATCCTGTTGGTTATCTGGATCTCTTTGAGGTGATGCTGTTGGTTATGTAGATTGATTCATTTAGTGCATGATTTCAAAGGTTTCAAAGGCCTTTTCAAGGTTTCAAAGTTTCAAGGTCAGTTTATTGTCACATGTACTAATTAAGGGACAGTGAAATTTGAGTTACCATACAGCCACACTAAGTGAAAAGCAACAAGGCTCACAATCACATAAAGGTTAACATAAACATCCATCACAGTTGATTCTACATTCCTCTGTGATGGAAGGCAATAAAGTTCAAACTTCTTGCTCTTTGTTCTCCTACGGTCGGGGCAGTCAAACCATCCGCAATCGGGGCAATCAAAGCTCCTGCAGCCGATGATTGAAGCCCCTGTCGGGGTGATCGAAACACCCGCATCGGGGCGGTCAAAGCTCCTGCAGCCGGTGGTCGAAGCCCCTGGGTTGGGGCGATCAAAACTCCTGGAATTTAAAAAATAGCTTGTCAAGCAAAGGCCGCCAACTCCTCGATGTTCGGCCGCAGTGTGGACGGAGACACGATACTTTTAAAAAAAATTTAAAATCGCATCTCCGTCGAGGTAAGAGATTAGAAAACGTTTCCCCCAACTCCCCTCCCCCCACCCCACATAAAACAAGCTAAAGAACACTAAAAACAGACATTTAACACATACAATTAAAACACAAAGAAGAAAAGAACAGTCAGACTGTTGGCGAGGCGGAAATGAAGTCAAAGTGAACCTGTCGAGGGGAACAGGAAGGTAGATTGAGGAGGAGACAATGGTCAGATACATAGTCCCAAGGAACAGGCAGAAATACCCAAGTTAGTTCTGGGAGAAATAATTGCGGTAAAAGGAACCAAGAAATATGTAGTCCATAGAAATAGATAATTCAAAAAGATTTATGTTGAAACTTGCTACTCATATTCAGGTCAGAGGACACAAGAATGGATGAAAGACTAAGTAATGAAGTTTAGAATGCTTTTAAGGGTGGCGCAGCAGTGACCTGTGTGAGTTTTCTCCAGGAGCTCGTTTCCTCCCACACTCCAATGACGTACAGGTTTGTAGGCTAATTTGCTTGGTAGAATTTAAAATTTGTCCCTAGTGCGTGTAGAATTGTGCGAGTGTGCGGGGATCGCTGGTCGGCATGGACTCGATGGGCCAAATTGCCTGTTCCCACACTATATCTCTAAACCAAACAAAAACTAGAATGTTTTTTAAGTAAGTATTGGATGCATCCAGCATCTCCAAAGACCCTCTGAGTCTCCCAACAAATATGCATTCTTTCCTGGGCCCACCATTTTAGGCCATATTTGAAAACAATGTAGCATCTGACCTCTTTGTGTCAACTTTTACATTAATAGTAGGTTTAGAATCCTACACTGCAACACAAGAACATAAATTGAGTTATGGACTCTCGGAAGTTGTTTCTATTTTAGTATTACAGTCTGAGAAAGACGAATGCTTTATAAAATAGTCCCTTGGCTAAATTTGTTGAATATTGATTTGGAATGAGTATGTAATAATTTTTCTATAGTACATTTAACAGTCAAAGCAAATTAGAGACACGTCCTGCCATTGCTAAAATGGACTGGATTGACAGAAAAATTGGCAATATTTTCATCTTCTTCTTGCGTTTGAGGCAGCAGAAATTATGTAACGCCCTCCAGGCACTGTAGCCAGTGCAATGTGCTGTTGTCAAGGGCCGTGAGGTCTACCCCTCCACCAGGGGGACGGAGGACAGTGCAGTCGAAAATGACGTGCTGCGCTGTTTGCTGGTCTGCTCCACACACGCAGGCTGCTGATGGACGTAACCCCCAACGATGCATGTTGGCATTGAACTGGCCTACCCTTGTGCTGAGCCAGTTCAGGGTGACGCACTCTTTGCAGGGCATGTCCGAGCCGGGTGGGGCTGTGGTGTTCGGTGCGACAGTGAATTGAGGAGGTCATGATGTCTGTTCCCAGCTGGTTCTCCATGCTCCTAATATGTTGAAACCGGAGCCACAGACGGGAGAAAGGGTGTCGAGATGACAGGCGTTGAGGTCCCAGTTTCTGTGAATCCTGGGCGAGGTGGTGCAAAGGATGTTTGGCTTCCGATGGGGGCTTGCACACCAGCCTATGAGTGAAGAACTCTCTGCGAAGCTTGGCGGGTGCGATACCTGCGAGCACCGGCAGGAGATCCGTCGGAGTAGGGCGTAGGCAGCCAGTGATGATCCGCATGGTGTCGTTGAGGGTGGTGTCTAGCTGGCTGGTATGAGCGCTGCGGCGTACTCAGTGGCACTGTACACGAGTGCAAGAGCACTGGTTCGAAGAGTAGATGTCCTAGCGCCCCATGACTATCCGGCCAAGCATCGCAGGAGGTTGTTCCGTGCCAATACTTTAGCATGGAGAGCTTCAAGGTGTTGCTTGTAGGTCAGCTGCCGATCTAGTTTCACCCCGAGGTATGTAGGAAATGGGTTGTAGGGTTGGGGTGACCCATTGAGGGTGACGGTTAGTTGGCGTTGAGCTTCCTTGTTGTTCAGGTGAAGGGCCATTGTGGTGGTTTTTGCCATACTCAGTTTTAGCCGCGACAAGTTCCATATCCGCCGAGAGCACATCCTCAACATTTGACCAGCTCTTGTCCGAGTGCAGTAGGGCCAAGTCATCTGCGTATCCATACTGGTGCGAGGTTGTGCGTGGAAGATCGCTGATATTGAGATTGTACAGCATGGGGGCCAGTATTGAGCCTTGGGGGACTCCGTTTCTTAGGAGTCGCAGTCGGCTAGATTGTCCGTCGCTGGTCTTGAGTACAAAACTGCATTTGGCAAGGGTGTTGGCAACGAACCGCACTAAATGACAGGGATGGTTCGGAGGAGCTTCAAGATCAAGCCCTGGTGCCACACAGTATCATAAGCGGCGGTGAGGTCCACCAGTGTGATTCCCGCCTTGTGACCCTTTTCAAAACTGTCTTCGATGTCATTGGTCAGCTTGACTATTTGGTGGGTGGTGCAGCGTCCACGCCGAAATCCGGCTTGTTCAGCGGGTAGTTGAGGGTCAACGATTGGATCGAACCGGGCCAGGAGAAGCCGTTTGAGGAGCTTGTATGGGACACAGAGGAGTGAGATGGGCTGATAGTTCCTTGGGTCGTCCGCAGGCTTGTTTGGTTTTGGTAGCGCAATGACGGTGGCTTTCTGCCAGATCTTCGGAATGGACTGACCATTGAGGCAAATGGAGTAAAACTCACGGAGCCAGGCCAGGCATTTAGAACGGCAGTGTTTCAGGAATTCTGGGGGGATGTTATCAGGACCTTGAGCTTTTCCACATTTCAGTTGAGAGATGAGAGAAGAAAGTTCTGCAGAGGAAAAGGGTGCCGACAGGGGCCCATCAGCGCCTGGAGCTTTCCAAAGATTAGTGGATTCCTGTTTGACAGTACGAGTATGGTTCTTGTCCGCGTCTTTGGAGTGGCCATTTGCCAGGAACTGGTGGGCGATGGAGTTGGCCATGACAGGGCAATGCTTTGGGCGGGTATTTCGACCGGTGAGGCGTTTGAAGGTCTTCCACGCCAGCCTACTGGAGTGTGTGAAGTCGATTCTTTGGACTGTCTCTTCCCACCGCTCTCTGCGCTTCTTGTCAAGGCAGTTTGTCAGTTCCGCAGCCTTGGAGGCAGCCTCTTCGCCAGGTTCAGCGTACAGGAATGCTTCGTAGCATGCGTCACACGCTTTGTCCCATGTGGGGATGTACTGGCGATGATGGCCTGATGAGGAGTTTGCAGAGGGCTGAGTAGGCATTGTCCAGGTTGGTGGGGGTGGGAAGGCTATCGATCCAGAGGTCCGCCAGACTTGTGAACTGGTCCCACCTGGCCTTGTGAAAGTTCCACCTCCGCAGGTTTGGTTGGGACCGGCTCGATGGGGTTGTCCGGTATAATCAGAGATAGACGATGTTGTGATTTTGGGAAGTGATCCAGGGTGATACGGTGTGGGGATGGTCCATTCAGGTTTGCAAAAACCAAGTTAGGGTTGGTAGTGGTGTTCCACCTGCCAGAGCGGAAGCTGTCCTGTTGTTTTGGGTCGTACAGGAATTGAATGCCAGTGGCTGAGGCCCAGTCTTCTAGTGCAGCACCATTTGGGTTAGTTGAACGGTAGCCCCAGGTGGTGCTGTGGCAATTAAAGTCTCCAGCGTACATGCAGGGCGAACCAAAGGGGATGGAGTCTTTGTGAAGCCTGGTAGTGTTATGCTCTGGGGCACACAGGAACTGGACTCAAACGCACGACTCACACACAAGAGTCAATTTGGAGAAAATAAAGGCGTTCTTTAATTTTCACATTAAAGAACACTGCGATTCGAACCAAAAACTCTAAACTTACTCAGCTACAAAAACATTAGTTACAAAAATTACTTACTAGCTATACTACGACCGAGAGCACATGAATCAGAGCACATGAATCACAATACGAACTGGCACAGGACAAAGGGAGGCGTGGACTATATATACATGAGGTAAGGGCACACAGGTGGAAACAATCAAGGCGGGGCTGACAATTACAATGGCAGGAAGTTAAGGGACCTGAAATGAGAATCTAAACACAGAACATGACACAAGACTAACAGATATGACGGGACATTACAGTACCCCCCCCTTTAGGACCGACTCCTGACGGTCCAGGCTGGTCAGGATGAGTCTTGTCAAAGTCCTTGATCAAAGTTTTGTCCAAAATGAAGCTGGCAGGAATCCAGCACCTCTCCTCAGGACCGTAGCCTTCCCAGTCGACCAGAAACTGGCGACCGCGACCTTTCTTGCGGACTGCAAGAAGTGCCTTAACTGTGTAGACCGGACCACCGTCGACGAGCCGGGGGGGTGGAGGGGGCTTGGAGGCGGGCACGAGTGCACTTTCCTTGACCGGTTTTACTTTGCTGACGTGGAATGTAGGGTGAACCCTTAATGACCTGGGGAGTTGTAGACGGACCGAAACAGGGTTAATGACTTTCGAAATGGGAAATGGACCCACGAACCTTGGAGCCAGCTTTCTGGCGTGGACGTGAAGTGGCAAGTCCTTTGTAGACAGCCATACCTTCTGGCCTGGGCGATAATGCGGAGCAGATCTGCGGTGGCGGTTGGCTGCCGCTTTCATCCGGGACTGACCCCGGAGTAGAACCCTCCGAGCTCCGTCCCAGATTCGTCGGATCATGGCATGGGCAGAAGGCACCGTCACCTCACCCTCATAAGCCGAGAACAAGGGGGGCTGATAGCCGTAGGCACACTGGAAGGGTGTGAGTCCCGTGGCAGCCGTAGGAAGCGTGTTGCGTGCGTACTCGACCCAGATGAGATGGTCGCTCCAGGTGGTCTGGTTCTGCGCGATCAGACAGCGCAAGCAGGTCTCGAGCTCCTGGTTCATCCGCTCAGTCTGGCCATTGGATTGCGGATGGTAACCAGAAGACAGGCTGACGGTGGCACCTATGAGGGAACAAAACTCACTCCAAAACTTGGACACAAACTGAGGACCTCGGTCCGAAACAATGTCTGTAGGGAAACCATGGATACGGAAAACGTGAGACATCATTACCTCTGCCGTCTCTTTGGCAGAGGGGAGCTTGGCCACAGCGATAAAATGTACCATCTTTGAAAATCGGTCTACCACCGTCAGGACAGTTGTGTTACCTTTGGAGGCCGGCAACCCAGTAACAAAGTCAATGGAGATGTGGGACCAGGGTCTCTGAGGGACTGAAAGTGGGTGCAGCAGGCCCGCTTGGGCTTGTCTGGAGGGCTTGCTCCTTGCACAGACAGGGCAGGCGGCCACATATTCAGCTACATCCTTCTCAAGTGAAGGCCACCAAAAACGCTGTTTAACCACAAAAACAGTTCTCTTGGCACCTGGATGGCATGTGAGCAGGGACGTGTGAGCCCAGTGGATTACCTGGGGGCGCAATGTCACAGGAACAAACAAACAGTTAGTAGGACAGCCACTCGGTGCTGGAGTCTCATCATTAGCCTGCTTCACATCTGTTTCGATCTGCCAAGACACCGCTCCTACCACACGGTTAAGTGGCAGGATGGGTTCGGGTTCTCTGGTATCAGGTTCAGGGTCATAAAGTCGGGACAGGGCGTCTGGTTTTGTGTTCTGGGAACCGGGCCTGTAAGACAGAGAAAAGTTGAACCTACTAAAAAACCTGATTCTGCGCGATCAGACAGCGCAAGCAGGTCTCGAGCTCCTGGTTCATCTGGCCTGACGTGAGTTGAGTCTCTTGGCTTTACGGATGTATTCCAGGTTCTTGTGATCTGTCCATACCAGAAAAGGCTGCTCGGCCCCCTCCAGCCAGTGCCTCCACTCCCCCAATGCGGCTCTGACCGCCAGCAGTTCTTTGTTTCCGACATCGTAATTTTTTTCTGCGGGGGTCAACTTACGTGACAGGTAGGCGCAGGGATGAATCCGGTTGTCCTTCTCCGCTCTCTGGGAAAGTATCGCCCCAATCCCCTCGTTGGAGGCATCCACCTCCACAATGAACTGTCTCTGGGGATCTGGGATGGTCAGAACAGGAGCGTTGGTGAACAATGTTTTGAGGCGCTGGAAGGCGGCTTCGGCCTGAGGATTCCACTGGAACTGGGTCTTGGAAGACGTGAGAGAGTGCAGAGGAGCAGCAACAGCACTGAAGTCTCTAATAAAACGTCTGTAAAAGTTTGCAAATCCGAGAAACTGTTGCACCTTCTTTCTGTTAGTGGGGGTGTGCCAATCGGCCACCGCACTGACCTTACCAGGGTCCATCTGGATGTGGTCGGCCGATATAATGTAGCCCAGAAAGGACATTGTGTCTGCGTGGAAGTCTCACTTCTCGGCCTTCACATACAGACGGTTAGCTAGGAGCTTCTGCAACACACACTTGACATGACGCTCATGAGACTGTATGTCTGGAGAGAAGATAAGAATGTCATCAAGGTAGACAAAAACACACTCATTGAGAAATTCCCTGAGGACCTCGTTCATAAAAGCTTGGAAGACTGCGGGGGCATTGGTTAACCCGAACGGCATCACCAAATACTCGTAGTGCCCGTTAGGGGTGTTAAACCCAGTTTTCCACTCATCCCCCTCTCTGATTCTCACTAGATGGTATGCATTCCTTAAGTCTAGTTTAGTGAATACTTTGGCTTTGTGCAACAGTTCAAAAGCAGTAGACATCAAAGGAAGTGGGTAACGATTCTTGATCGTAATCTCGTTTAGGAAGCTGTAATCTATGCAGGGACGAAGTGATCCATCTTTCTTGCCCACAAAGAAAAACCCCGCGCCTGCTGCCGAGGAGGACGGGCGAATAATGCCCGTCCTCAGGGAGGACTCAATGTACTCATCCATCGCCTTCCTCTCGGGGCCGGATATGGAGTACAGTCGCCCCTTGGGAATAGGGGCCCCCGGCAGCAGGTTGATAGCGCAGTCGAAAGGTCGATGAGGAGGTAGGGTGGTGGCCCTGGACTTGTTGAACACCTCCTTCAGTTCATGGTAACATGGTGGAACCTTTGACAGATCGGGATAGTCATCATCATCATTAGAAATCTTTATTTCTTCAGATTTAAGAACATTTATTCCCAAAACCGCCCCGATCTTCCCGTAACTCACCCCTTTGTTCACTGGTTCAACAAGACATGATTGTGTGCACTCAACCCCCCATCGTCTGATCTTACCAGATCGCCAATCAATCTGAGGATTGTGTTTCTGCAGCCAAGGGAAACCAAAGACCAAGGGATGTTGAGCTGAGTCAAACAAGTGAAAAGACATTATCTCCACATGGTTAGCATTGAACATGACTTTGACAGGTTCTGTACGATGAGTTATCCCAAACAACTGACGTCCATCTAAAGCGCTCGCCACAATAGGTTGCAACAAGGGCACAGATTTAACCTTACACGATCGAGCTAGAGTCCAGTCCATGACTCTCGTCGGCTCCGGAGTCAATCAAAACCCCCCGAGTCACAATTTGCTGATTCAGAGTGAGGGTGGCCTGTGTCAGAGGTCGAGGAGGTAAGTCCGAAACGGGGAATTGGCTCACCAGTGTCCTCCTTTTCACTGGTGAGCCACCCCTTTTACCGAGCAGTCGGCCAGACGGTGTCCTTGTTGACCGCTGCTCCGGAGTCAGCCTGGTTCGTCCTAGCTGCATGGGTTCCTCCGACGGCTGAGAGGACGCTGTTTTCTCCGGCCAGCGATGGATAGGGAACGATGACTTCTTCGGTGTGAAGGACCCGGAGGAGCGCCCCTGGTGATTGGGCAGCCTGGTGTCTTTCCTTTTCCTTTATCCTGTTATCGACACGAATAGCCCTGGTAATTAATGTCTCTAGATCGCTGGGTAACTCAAAAGGTGAAAGTCTGTCCTTTATAGCCTCCGACAACCCATTCATGAATGCATCCACTTGTGCAGGCATATTCCACCCACTGTCTGTGGCAAGGGTTCGGAAGTCAATGGCATAGTCTATCACTGGGCGAGTGTTCTGTTTTAGCTGCAGTAAGACTCGGGAAGCTTCCTTAGCAGAGGAGGTGTGATCAAAAATACTGCTAAATGTTCTTTGGAAGAGGTCTAGATCCTGACAGACTGTGGAGCCCCGAGACCACTCCGCAGTGGCCCATGCTGTGGCTCGTCCCGTCAAATGGGACACAATAAATGCTACCCTGGCCTGGTCTGAGGGGAAGTGTGCAGGGTTATGCTTGAAGTGGAGATCACATTGTACAAGGAATGATCTACAATTCTCCGAGTCTCCAGAGAACTTATTTGGTGAAGCCAGGCGTAGAATCAGCGTGGGGTTCGCAGGCGTGGCCGGAACAGCAGGCGGATGGCCGGCTGAAGGTTCAACGTGAGCCAGTGGAGAAGCTGCCGAGGTTGGGTCGAGACGAGTCAGAACCTGATGGAGTTGTACAGCGAGGTGGTTAATCTGGGTCGTCACTGATGACTGGAACTCGCCTTGTCTATCGTTCAGCTCGAGCACCCCGTGACTGACTGAGCGCAGCTGCTCCTCCTGGTGCTGGATCTTAGTGCCCTGGTTGGCAAGGGCTGATTTCCAAATCTTAGAGTCGGCCGAGTCCATATTATGGCCAGTTCGTTCTGTTATGCTCTAGGGCACACAGGAACTGGACTCAAATGCACGACTCACACACAAGAGTCAATTTGGAGAAAATAAAGGCGTTCTTTAATTTTCACATTAAAGAACACTGCGATTCGAACCAAAAACTCTAAACTTACTCAGCTACAAAAACATTAGTTACAAAAATTACTTACTAGCTATACTACGACCGAGAGCACATGAATCAGAGCACATGAATCACAATACGAACTGGCACAGGACAAAGGGAGGCGTGGACTATATATACATGAGGTAAGGGCACACAGGTGGAAACAATCAAGGCGGGGCTGACAATTACAATGGCAGGAAGTTAAGGGACCTGAAATGAGAATCTAAACACAGAACATGACACAAGACTAACAGATATGACGGGACATTACAGGTAGAAGGTGGCTTGTATACATTGATGACAGTGACACCTTCGACTTGCATTGCCGCCCATTCCACGTCGGAGTCAGGAGGGGACGTTGCAATCACTTTCCATTTTGCTGTGTTCCTTACAAAGGTGGCAATCCCATGGGTGTCGCTCTCAGTGTAGGCGGCCAGGGTATAACCAGGGATCTTCAGATGGGAGCTGTCACTTTTGTGAGTCTCGGAGCAGGATTGCAGTGACTTTGTGGGTCTGTAGCAGATGTTCAATGATGGTGGTCTTTGCCTTGGTGAGGCCTTCCGCATTCAGCTGCAGCAGGGTGATGCCATCCGGTTCAACATCTGTAGGTGTCCGCCCTAAGAAGGGCGCATGCTCCGGGTTGGCGCCAAGCTGCAGCGACTGAGGTTCCATTTGGGCTGCAAGCTGTTTTTTCTGCTTCTGCTGTCTCTGTTTGTTGTCGTTCACCTGACTGGGGTCAGTTGACAGGGCTCACCACGAGGAGGTCGACAACATATTTTCATGATATATTGGTAAATTGATCTATGGATTCAAACCATTTGCTTATTCAGATATGCTTTCTCAAATGTCCTGAGTTTACATTTGCACTGGTAGATATGGTTAGCTCCAGATTACAGTTCATTTATTGGTAAGTAACAGTGAAGTTTAATTTAGCAAAATCAAGTACATCATGTTATCTAGATTTAAGTTGTAATGTGGCTTAATACAAAAGTGGTTTCTACAAATAAACATATCGTCCCAATTCCAGTGAAAACATTTACTATAAACATCAACAATCTACTTTCAGATATATCTCTTGTATGTAGTTTTGATATTGCCGACTCACGGCATGCTTCAACAATAAGTCTACTTTTGCATTATTCTACTTCTACATCAGAATGTACTCTGAATCATTTTATCCAGCGAAACTTGCTTGCAGTCTGCTGTCAGCACTTTTATGCTAAATTACTTGCAAATGACTATACTGTGAGTACTAATTATTCAATTTTAGCTGTCTTAAGCAATTCTATTTTAATAATTTAATTTTGATATACTTCAGTGAATTCTATATAGTATGACTTATAATGAGTGCTTAAGCTATTATATATTATACTGTATATAGCATACATTAAGTAATTTCTGCTACAAAATGAAGTTATATATAAATGGCCCTTCCCAAAAGGAAAAACATTTAATTTTGATTTGGTGAATCCTTAATTTATTAAAAATTAAACCCATTTATAAATAACGCCAATGCAGTGAGGCCAATTGTTTTTCCATAGATTGAATCTCCTTAGTAAATCTATGAATCTTTATATGTTTGTGGAAAGAAAGCAGAATGTGGAAATGGTCAAGAACGTTCTGTGTTTCTTGGCGAAGGATGCTGGAGAGGAGCATTAACATGTCTAGAAGTGCCAGGAGTTGTGACCACTTCACCCATTATAACTTTTTTAAAAAGTTTAACAATCTGAGTTACCATACCTGATGTATAGTCGTGCTGTATTGGAAACAATGATAATTTGGTGCCACTGTTAGAATTTTTATATATCCAACATTCCTTGAGATCCCTTTTCATAAGATTAATGGCCAAGGAACTAGAGCAGCACGAGAAAGTAAAATAAAATGGGCACTGCCAAGAATGTACATTTGAAGTGATCAGCATGAATCAGGTTGAACTTGGGCCTGAAGCAAGACTTTACCATCAATAAGCTGACGATGTGCCGGGTCCCAGTCAAGGTCGTGAGAAAATTGCCGATCTGCAGTTTGCCTCCAGAAGACCAAATTGTTGGGGGAAGATGGGAAGTCAAAGCAGTCGCAATATTTTGCAGAGCCACAGAGAGAGCTCTGTAAATGTAACTAAAAGAAAAAATAAAGTTTTTAAGGCCAACTGCATCAGCTGCCATTGATCCAGAATAAATGATTGGAAGACAAAATAATGCTGAATTGTGAGTTATAAGGATCTCATTAGCATATGAGGGACTGAATGTTTGCTTTTGGTAGTCAGTTGAAAGATGGAAATCAGAAGCATTAGTTAGCAACCGCACCACTGTGAAAAGGTTGCACCACAAATTTGTCTCAGGAAATTAGCCCTTCCACCATACTAATTTCTGATTTTAAACATTTTTCCTAATTATTTTTTGAAAACCATTGTACCATATTACTTGAAGATATCAAAGAACTGCAACAATGATAGAAAAAAAGGCATGCACTACCTAAAGTAATAAAATGAATACAAGGCAAAAATTAAGGCATTAATTAAATCCTGAATCAAATAAACTATTTGATTATTTGATTCATGTTTTGATCCTTCAATTGCTTTGATGTCTAATTACTCATTGAGAAGTAACAAGAGGTGATATGGTGGCGCAGAGCTTGAGTTGCTGCCTTATAAGGTTTTCAGTGCCAGAGGTGCAGGTTCAATCCCAACTACGGGTGTTGTCTGTACAGAGTTTGTACGTTCTCCCCATGACCGAGTGTGTTTTCTCTAAGATCTTCGGTTTTCTCCCACACTCCAAAGACATAGTTTTATAGGATAATTGGCTTGGTCTTAATGTAAATTGTTCCTAGTGTGTGTACGATAGTGCTAATGTATGGAGATCGCTGATCGGTGTGGACTCAGTGGGCTGAAGGGCCTGTTTCCATGATGTATCTCTAAACTCTAAAAAAATAGAGCAAGGAAGGAGAAATTCAAAGTCGAGCAGAATGTGTTACTGCAAGGTATCCTCAAAATATTTTGAACACATACCATTCTGCTCTCTTCAAAATAATCTAAGATACCATGCAAGGAGATCATTACTTTTAATTCCTAGACATAATTTTCTCTTGAAATTATTTGTCAGTGAAAAACAGTCCAACCTGAATTGTAGATGGTTTGAATTAGTGTGGGAACTGAATTCTCAGGAAGGTTAGGTGATATATTTGGGTAATTACAAAATTAGGAGCAGTTTGAAATGTTTTAGAGCAAGCAAAGTACAAAGCAACATTTACCAGAAATTGAAAAATAATCCATTTGAAATAAAACTTCTGATTTATTTCTTCTCTGGTCCATAATATGCTCTTGAAGTACTCTCATAAAATGTGCTTTCATTTGAGACTTTATTAATATACGTTACATTATCTGCTGTGACACATCTATTCATCATTTTCCGCGAGTTTGGTGGCCATATCAGTTAAGCTGCTGTTATGTAGGAATTTCAAAACAAACAATGTCATTAGTTGACAGAATACCTTTGCTACTTGAAGCTGCACTCTGCTTTACTTTGGGTCTACAACTGAAATCAGATGCAATTTATCCTACAGTTTGAAAAGTCCTCATGTAGCTTCTCCAGACAAGCTTGATGAACATCTTCATTAACAATCCTTAAGTTTTCTTTAGAGTATGTCTTAAATGCTGATCTAGATTGAATGAACCAACCTTACACGTGTAATTTCTTATCTGATGTCCTACACATGCATAACTAATGAATGAAACACACTTGATTAAAGGTAATAAAATTACATTTACCTTGATAAGCGTCATCGTGTTGCTGTCATATTTAATTCTCATACTCCCATCTCTGTATATATTTGCCATTCCCCCTATTTGAAAGAATGTTTAGATTCAGGAACAGATTTAGATTTGCCACTCCATTGACAAAAGTGGATGAAGTGAAACACATTTCGCCCAAGGTTGTAACGTTACCATGAGTAACTGTTTTCTGCTACAAGCTATAAGGAATTTCTCTTGTGGTCCTTTTAGAATTAAAATAATGTAATTGAAGTTATTCATTGTGTTATTTATGCACACCTATAATTTATGCCTGCAAATTTGCCATGTTGAATCAAAATTAATGAGGACAAACGCATTTATTGAGATGTGTTTCGTTATTCATCAACGCTATTTTTCAGTGGAAAAATTCTGCCGCCAAATTACCAAGTTTACATCTGCAGTAAAATTGCCAGTGTACTGCACGCAATTATTTTTTAAATAGTGCGACTATACATTTAACGGCTAATGAATATTCCATGAAGTGAAGTGATAGCACACCAAAAGGATATCTTATATTTATATCATGTCTTTTACCACCTCGGTATGTCTCGAAGTTCAGAAGGTATTTCTGAAAAGTGGCGACTGTAGAATAAGAAATAAAGTAATCAATTGCATCACCAAGGTCCCAAAAAGATTGATAATCTAAAAGCAAAAAGGTACATGCTGAAAATCTGAAATGAAAGCAAAAAATACTGGAAACAATCAATACATTGTTTGCTTCATTCCCTCCAACTTGATATTTGCTTGTTTTCTCTTTTCCCAGTTCTCATGAAAAGTCATCAGCCAGAAACATTGACACAATTTCTCACTCTATGGAAGATGTGCAGTTTGCTGTTTATAACATTTTGTGCCCTTATTGGAGAAAGATAATGACCAGATTGTTTTTTTTCAATGTTGTTTTAAGGATAAATATTGGCCCAGACACATGGGACCATTCCTCATCTTCCCTATCAATAATTAATATATTCATTCAAGACTGTAATCTGCCTGATCATTCTGCAGGTCAACATATTCTCTTTAAAGAAATTCATGTCTGCGATGGAATACACTTTGCGCTGCCCTAGCAGCTGCGGCTCGCCTGCAGTCCGTTTGTTTTTTGTGTTTTTTGTTGTTTTTTTGTCTTAATTGTGTTTAGATATGATGTAGTGTCTTTTTGTGGTTGTGTGTTATGTGGGGGGGGGGGGACTGTAAAATTGTCTCTTCCGAACGGAGACCCGACCTTTTTTCTGGGTCGTGACTCCGTTCCCGCTGCGGCCTACCATCGGCCAAACACCTGGAGCTGGCAGCCTCCACCTGGGACCACCTGGGACCACCTGGGGCTCTGGTTTGCAGAGCCCGCGGACCGGACTTACCATCTGCGGAGATGGCTGCCTTCGGAGGCTGTGGTAGTGCTGCGAGTGCGGCTGCGACTCGCCTTCGGAGGCTTCTTCGGCTGTGGGCCGCGTGGATATCGGAAGCTCGCAGGCCCCTGGGTGGGGGCCGACATCGGGAGCTCTGGCAGCGGCAGTGTCTTCGCCCGCCCCAGATCGCGGGGCTTGGGTCGGCCCGCTGCAGACCTTTCACCGTCCAGGAACGTGGCAACTTCAACAGCCTGACCGCGGGAGAAGAAAGTAGGGGAAGAGAAAAGACATTCTGGCCTTCCATCACAGTGAGGAGGTGACTGGAGGAGACTCACTGTGATGGATGTTTCTTTTTTAAATTTTGTGTTGGTTGTGATTGTGTGTGAAATTGCTTATTTTTATTGCTCTATTGCTGGGCTGTGGGTGAACTTTCATTTCACTGCATATTTTGTATGTGTATGTGACAAATAAACTTGACTTGACTTGACTTGAATGAGGATAAATAGGATTGACACTTGTTTGGCAACATCAAAATGGAAGTGCTCACATCTCCAATGAATCCTTCTCATATTTGATCAGTCAGTTCACCGTGGAAACTGTTCCGGTAAAAATAAGTTCCTGGCTACCTTCTGAGTACATTTCAAGACAGTAATATTCTAAAAGATAACAGTATTTGTTATAATGAGGAATCATTAACAATTCTCTAAATGCTTTTAAAAAGCAATGGGTGCAGATTGAATGCACAGACCATTAGTAAATACCAGTGCTGTTTCGACATGGCAGATAAATGAGTTTGGTAGAAATCCTGGCAGCAAATGACGATACTAACTTTCCTTTTTACGCTTTCCATCTGTTTTAATCTCCATGAATAGTAATAAAATAAGGCCACAGTTACAATGCATTCCCAAAAATCATAGATACTTTTATCACTAAACAATCAATTTTCTCTAACATACCAAAGTTATAAATGCTGCGAGTGTTTCTGGCCAAACCATCTGTTCAGCATGTGTAGGAAGGAACTGCACATACTGGTTTGAACCAAAGATGGACATAAAATGCTGGAGTAACTCAGCTGGACAGGCAGCATCTCTGGACTATCTGTTCAGAGATGGTTGGTATTACATATCCTCCCACTACCTCCCAAATAAAACAGGAGAGTTCAAATCATCTATCAGAAACAGGCTGTAGATGCACCTCATGGTTTTGAAGAAGTCAACAAAGTTAGGTCTCCTTGGTTCTTGCCAGCTCCTGTGAGGTGGAATAAAAAACAGGAAATAAAACAGGCCGCTTTTAACAACCACGGAATGTTTGGAATTAATTTTGCTGACTGATTTTGCCGACTGATACTCGATTATCCAATGGAAAAAATAAGAATGTAGTAATATTAATGGAAATGGAAGGCAGGCACGGGTTATTGATTGTGGATGATCAGCCATGATCACAATGAATGGCGGTGCTGGCTTGAAGGGCCGAATGGCCTCATCCTGTACCTATTTTCTATGTTTCTATGTATATTACAATAAACCAGCAAAAAAGTGAGTAACTATGCTCACAGCTCCCATCACAGAACTTGAGGATAGCCATCTAACCCATAGACCAGGAATCCATATTTCCCAATGCTGCAGCGGAAATTAGAATACTACGTCCATTCCTTCCAGTTGTAAAAATGTTTCACACTCCATTATAAAGATGTGGCTCAAGGAATCATTGGCTTAATTAACCTAGGTTATGTTTAGCTGTTCCCTTGCACCTAGAACTCTTGTCCTTCTCAGTGGAAGGGTGCGATTGGTAAAGGTAGTAGATATTTAATGTGTCGGATGGAGTATCAATCGAACATGACCTTGCATTGGGTGGTGTTGCATGTCTGTAATGTTATTGGCATTGCACTTGTTCAGGCAAGTGCTGAGTAATCCATCACTCTCCTAATTTGTGCCTTGCAAATGGTGGAAAGACTTTGGGAGAGTACGGAAGCCAGTTAGTCACAACAGGTTAACCATCCTCCAACTGCTCTTGCTGTTACAATATTTATGTAGTAGGTTAAAATGAGTTTCTGTTTAAATACCGAGCCCCAAGATATTGATGGTGGAAACTTGTAGCCTATTAGTTACCAATAGGCAATTTTCATTTTCATTCTTCTGACTCTTCTCTATTATTGTTTAAGAACATGCAGTTTTAACGGGGGAAAAAAAGAACCAGAATTATCACAATTAATTCACGATTAAAAGGCAAACAAAACAATTAACAGTGCTCACAAACCTCATACTAATCTCATGTTGGGTCAATTGCAAGGCACGGCAAGCTTCCAGGAGCAGAGCTATACAGAGGCACTTAATCTTCACAAGGCCAAGAAAATTTGGGAAAGACTACCACACATGTTTTATATTAGCACAAGATATCTCCAGGAAACTATGTAAAAACTCTTCTAAATTGTCATGTACTTAGCATCATCTAGTGGTAGATAGTGGTATTCCATTTTTAACATTTTCCTAAAATGAACAAAAATTCATTTTGGTCAAGTTTGATTTTGAGGGGTTCAGTTGAAAACTAAAGATAACAAAAAGAAAGAATGATATTTAAAAACAACATTTTGAGTCAACAATTTTTCACAACAATGGTTGTTTCTTCATGGTATTAGTTTCAGCTATACATGAACAAATTCTGATTTTTTTTTTTGCTTTCTGAGACTGGTATGCTTGGACATCACTGAGAGTCACAATAGATCACCCATACATTCCCAAAGTCTACTTTGGCAAAAAAGATTCAATCATTTATCACCTAAAAGAAAGGTTTAGACACGTTTCAAATGAATATTGCTGTTTATAGCTGGAGGCTGATCCATTATCTTGTGATCTGGCTAACATCAGAGGTGTTCATTCCTGAACAGACTAGTAATTAAAACATAATTATAGGTATACATAAATGGAAGACACCACCATGATATTGGTCTGTGAATCCAGTGACCATACCTGCTGGACTCACACCATACATGTGCAAATTCGTTTGAAAGAATAAAGTTAGGATTGTATGTTTTCTTCACTGGCTATTAAATAACACTTTTAATGATAGCAATTCAAATTATCTCTATTTATTCATATTATATTACTTTAGTAACTGATTATGCAGCCTCTAATCTTTAATACAAGTATTACCAATAACATTTAGTTCAGAACAGAAGATTGGAAATGATAGATGTTCTTTGCAACAAGTTCAGAGCATACCCACAGGAGATCCCTTTGGGACCATTTGTCTCTTTTTCATTATCATGTCTGGACAAGACAGTATTTGAGTTCATGCTAAATGTGTTTCAAACAACTTTGATCAGAAATATTCCAAAGCTTCTTCTTGACCAAATTATATCCACATTTTTCCATCAGATTGCATACAGCTCAAAAATCTATTCAAGTGTTAGAATTGATCTAATGTGCTTGACCCGTTATTGCTATTTTCCCGTACAAACAACACACATTAAAAGAGATGAGAAACTGGTATTTCACAGTACAAAGATTTAGAAAATGTAAATGTGGGTGTGCATGTACATATATATGTGTAAATGTAATACATGTCGCAGTGGAGCCTCTATTAGACGCACTTGAATTATTCTTTTCCCATTATAAAAACTGCAAATATACAAAAATGTCCATGTTTCATATCTTTGTGAGTTATCACCTCACTGGACAACTGACAAAAGTTCCTTCTGGTAAATAAAGCATTGGCATAGTTATTTCCATCCTATGGGATCCTCTGGAACTAGTATAATGCAAGCCAATTTAGTGGTCACTTTCAATGAAAATCACACTGACAAGTTGATTCATTAAAAGTTCATTTTAACGACATATTTTCACTCAAGTCCTCGGGTCAGATTCATATTATTTTTTTTAGTTAAAAACATCTAAATACTGGAAATGTCCGATAGCTTGTGAAAAGCACTGGCAACATTAAATAACAAAAGAAATAATGAAAAAACCCATATATAGAGTAAAAAGTAATTTTCTGGAGAAACTCAACATCTTTGCAAGGGAAATTATCAGTTGATATGTTGTGTCAAGATCCTTCCTCTAGACTCAGATGGAAGGGTCTTGACCCAAAATATTGACTGTACGTTTCCCTCCACAGATGCTGCCTGATTCACCAGTTCTTCCAAATAGTCTGCTTTATGCTCAAGATTCCAGCATTTGCCCTCTATTATCTCCTTTATAGTTAAGGTACCTTCACAACATGCTGAAGTGGGGATATACTGAAGATGTGTCAGACTGCGAATGCGTACGGGGCCTCCGTACTATGGAACATCTCCTGAGCTGTGACATGCTGCATGACACATGCACGGTAAAGGATCTTGCAGAGGCCAAAGACGTGGCACTAAAATTTGCTCGCTATTGGCAAACAGTTGTGTGATGGCACAAAATAATAAGGTGCCTTCACACAGCCCTCAACAAAATATCTGAAAAAACTTAAAATGTAATAAAATGTAATATACTGTAATACATCAGTATTACAGTATAGCAAAGGGGATTACAGAGGCATGAGGCAGGAGCTGGCCAAAATTGACTGGAAGGAGGCCCTAGCAGGGAAGACGGTAGAACAGCAATGGCAGGTATTCCTGGGAATAATGCAGAGGTTGCAGGATCAATTTATCCCAAAGAAGCGGAAAGACTCTAAGGGGAGTAAGTGACACCTGTGGCTGACAAGGGAAGTCAAGGACAGCATAAAAATTAAGGAGAGGAAGTATAACATAGCAAAGAAGAGTGGGAAGACAGAGGATTGGGACTCTTTTAAAGAGCAACAAAAGTTAACTAAAAAGGCAATACGGGGAGAAAAGATGAGGTACGAGGGTAAACTAGCCAATAATATAAAGGAGGATAGCAAAAGTTTTTTTAGGTACGTGAAGAGGAAAAAAATAGTCAAGGCAAATGTGGGTCCCTTGAAGACAGAAGCAGGGGAATTTATTATGGGGAACAAAGAAATGGCAGACGAGTTAAACCGTTACTTTGGATCTGTCTTCACTGAGGAAGATACACACAATCTCCCAAATGTTCTAGGGGCCGGAGAACCTAGGGTGATGGAGGAACTGAAGGAAATCCACATTAGGCAGGAAATGGTTTTGGGTAGACTGATGGGACTGAAGGCTGATAAATCCCCAGGGCCTGATGGTCTGCATCCCAGGGTACTTAAGGAGGTGGCTCTAGAAATAGTGGAAGCATTGGAGATCATTTTTCAATGTTCTATAGATTCAGGATCAGTTCCTGTGGATTGGAGGATAGCAAATGTTATCCCACTTTTTAAGAAAGGAGGGAGAGAGAAAACGGGTAATTATAGACCAGTTAGTCTGACATCAGTGGTGGGGAAGATGCTGGAGTCAATTATAAAAGACGAAATTGCTGAGCATTTGGATAGCAGTAACAGGATCATTCCGAGTCAGCATGGATTTACGAAGGGGAAATCATGCTTGACAAATCTACTGGAATTTTTTGAGGATGTAACTAGGAAAATTGACAGGGGAGAGTCAGTGGATGTGGTGTACCTCGACTTTCAGAAAGCCTTCGACAAGGTCCCACATAGGAGATTAGTGGGCAAAATTAGAGCACATGGTATTGGGGGTAGGGTACTGACTTGGATAGAAAATTGGTTGACAGACAGAAAGCAAAGAGTGGGGATAAATGGGTCCCTTTCGGAATGGCAGGCAGTGACCAGTGGGGTACCGCAAGGTTCGGTGCTGGGACCCCAGCTATTTACGATATACATTAATGACTTAGATGAAGGGATTAAAAGTACCATTAGCAAATTTGCAGATGATACTAAGCTGGGGGGTAGTGTGAATTGTGAGGATGATGCAATAAGGCTGCAGGGTGACTTGGACAGGTTGTGTGAGTGGGCGGATACATGGCAGATGCAGTTTAATGTAGATAAGTGTGAGGTTATTCACTTTGGAAGTAAGAATAGAAAGGCAGATTATTATCTGAATGGTGTCAAGTTAGGAAGAGGGGATGTTCAACGAGATCTGGGTGTCCTAGTGCATCAGTCACTGAAAGGAAGCATGCAGGTACAGCAGGCAGTGAAGAAAGCCAATGGAATGTTGGCCTTCATAACAAGAGGAGTTGAGTATAGGAGCAAAGAGGTCCTTCTACAGTTGTACCGGGCCCTGGTGAGACCGCACCTGGAGTACTGTGTGCAGTTTTGGTCTCCAAATTTGAGGAAGGATATTCTTGCTATTGAGGGCGTGCAGCGTAGGTTCACTAGGTTTATTCCCGGAATGGCGGGACTGTCGTATGTTGAAAGGCTGGAGCAATTAGGCTTGTATACACTGGAATTTAGAAGGATGAGGGGGGATCTTATTGAAACATATATGATAATTAGGGGATTGGACACATTAGAGGCAGGAAACATGTTCCCAATGTTGGGGGAGTCCAGAACAGGGGGCCACAGTTTAAGAATAAGGGGTAGGCCATTTAGAATGGAGATGAGGAAGAACTTTTTCAGTCAGAGAGTGGTGAAGGTGTGGAATTCTCTGCCTCAGAAGGCAGTGGAAGCCAGTTCATTGGATGCTTTCAAGAGAGAGCTGGATAGAGCTCTTAAGGATAGCGGAGTGAGGGGGTATGGGGAGAAGGCAGGAACGGGGTACTGATTGAGAGTGATCAGCCATGATCGCATTGAATGGCGGTGCTGGCTCGAAGGGCTGAATGGCCTACTCCTGCACCTATTGTCTATTGTCTATTGTCTATTATACAGTTACTGATGCAAGTAAAATATAGAGTAATTTTACACAGAGCAACATCCAATAATCCATAGTGCGATAAATGACCAGTGAGTATATTTTCGGTGGTTGGGGGGGATGAATATTGAGACTGCAAACTAATTGGGTGCCATTGCACTCATCTAGTTCCATTCTTACCTATTCAGAAACAGCCAGAAAATTACCAATAATCTCTCATCTTTCCATTTCCCCAATTTTATCTCTGATGCACCCAAAGTATCTATCCTTGACTTCCTCCAATCATGTTCTGTATGCTGTCCTTTAAAAACATTGCATTAGTTTCCACTTCTACATCCACTTGCCCTGTTCTTGAAGTCTCCACAACCCTTTATATTGTCAGATTGATTGGCCTCCATGTTGAACTCAATTCCTCAGTCATCGAGGTTTGACCTGGTGTTGTATTTGCACTTCATAGACATAGAAACATAGAAAATAGGTGCAGGAGTAGGCCATTCGGCCCTTCGAGCCTGCACCGCCATTCAATATGATCATGGCTGATCATCCAACTCAGTATCCCGTACCTGCCTTCTCTCCATACCCCCTGATCCCTTTAGCCACAAGGGCCACATCTAACTCCCTCTTAAATATAGCCAATGAACTGGCCTCAACTACCTTCTGTGGCAGAGAATTCCACAGATTCACCACTCTCTGTGTGAAAAAAAACGTTCTCATCTCGGTCCTAAAAGACTTCCCCCTTATCCTTAAACTGTGACCCCTTGTTCTGGACTTCCCCAACATCGGGAACAATCTTCCTGCATCTAGCCTGTCCAACCCCTTAAGAATTTTGTAAGTGCATATCCATGCAGTCACTAAAACCACCCAATCCCATATATATAACATTCCCTGATTCTGGTTTTCCCAAACTCATCTGTACTTACATTTTATTCATGCTTTTATTACATGTACAATTGACCTTTTCCATACACTCCTGGCTGGTCTCCCTCATATCCTCAATGCACCTTCCATTCTGGTTTCACCTGTCACACAACTGAATTGGCCCATCGATCATCTGCTGACTGACAATAATTCCCAGTTTAAGCAATGTTCTGGTTTTAAAATATTAATCTTTGTTTATAAACTCCCCCAATATATTGGCTCTTCCTTTTGCTAATCTCCTGATTTTCAGACTCTGTGATATTAGCATTATTGCAATTTTGATCTCTTGACGATCCCTATATTTAACTATTTCACCATTGATTCTTTCAGGTCCTCAGTTCTGGACCTCTCCTAAAACTGCTCAACCTCTCTACTGTCACATCTTAAAACCTGCCGCTTTGACTAAACCCTTGCTCATTTGCTCTGATTGCATCTTGTGGCTGTATCATTTTTTAAATGTAATGTTCCTGTTAAATACCTTGAGATAATTTGACTGTTAAAGGCATTATATAAATGAAAGTTTGTTTCTTGTTATAAATTGGAATATTGCAATAATAATTTGCACATTGACTTAGAATACTCAGGCAATGACAGTAAACGCTCATTATTACGAACCATGGTGAATGGTACTCGTTATTGCCGATTGTCTGCAATAACAGACTAAGGGATTACTGCGCAACAGAGAATCATTGTTTAAGTAGTAGAAACAATAAACTGCAGATGGTGGTTAAAAAACAAAAGAACACAAAGTGCTGGAGTAACAGTAGGTCAGGCAGTATCTCTGGAGAACATGGATAGGTGACATCTCGGTTCGACCTAGGAACTAATTGTAAATTTTGGAAGAGGAAAGATGAAGATCCACAAACCTGTCTTCATCGAAGGGATGGTGGTGGAGATAGTCAACAGCAAATTCCATATCTCTGAGATCTGTCCTGGATCTGACACATTGATGCAATCACAAAGAAAGCTTATCATCTGCTTCCTGAGAAGATTGAGGAGATTCGGTATGTTAATGAATACTCTCCTGAACTTATATGTACAGTAGAGAGCATATTAACTGGTTGCATCATACCTGCTTTGGCAACTCGGACGTCGAGGAATGAAGAAGATTACAAAAAGTTACAAACATTGCCCAGTCCATCATGGGTATTGAACGTCTCGCCATCAAAGGGATCAACAAGAGTTGCGGCCTCAAAAAAGGCAGCCTGTATCAGAGAGCCATAGCACCCTTGCTAAACTCTCATTTCACTCCTGCCATCAGGAAGAAGGTAGAAAGAGCCTGAAAACTGGAACATCCAAGTTCAGAAGCAGCTTCTTCCCGACAACCATCATGTTATTAAACACTACAACCTCCAAATAAGTTCCAAACTACATAGATGGGAGCATTATTTTTTGTCGTTGCGCTACTATTGTTTGTTTCTTAGTTTATTTGCTTGTATTAAACTTTCTTTTGTTGTTTATTATGGATACTATGTATATATATTTGTCAAAATGTATAAATGATCAGTTGTAAACACTGAATGTTGTCATATTGTCTCAATTCCCAGGGCATTTAGCAGCAAAAGAGAATCCCATGCCAACTATATGGTTTCCACATGGAAAGGCATCACCATATCATACCTAAAAAAAGGAACCAACCGTCCAGTTCAATAAAAAAACTAAACTTAACACATAATTCTGGGACAAGTTAGCCTATAAATGTTGAGAGAAACTATAGGCACCATGTCAGAAAAACAAAGTAAGATTCAGTTTGAAAAAATCTGAACCTGGCATCCTCAATCAACTTGGTTACTTTACTTTGTGAATACTATATCTGAAACACAATTAATACAAATAGCAAGCCCTATAGTATATATTTTCCCCAATGAAGTTGAATGTGTAGCGCAAGTTAGAGTCCAAATAACAATTACATTCTCGCACTTTTCCCCTTCTTAAGCTAACAATCAATGTATCAAAGGTGAAGTAATTGAATACCACAAAGGTAAAAGGAGTCCATGAACTTTAGCAGCACAGTGCCACAGGGATCATGGGAGACTCCATATTTTGACAGGCTTACACAAAGTACATAGAGATGATTGGTTAATTTTAATTATTTCGATCTTCAACTTTTTATTCTTTGGTGACACACCTTACTGAAAAAATATTTACTTGTCAGACTAATGAGAGTTTCTCTCCTCACCTATTATGAGCTTAAATAAGCACTATCATTGCAAACAAATACAAAACAATTTAAAATGCCTTGGGCAGTACCCGATGTAATATATCCCTCTTTGAATATGGTAAGCAAAATAAGTTTAATGCACCTAGAAAGAGAAAAATACAGTTGCACAAGGAGATATAGGTTTTATGAATAAAGGGATCTTGACACTACTTGACATTCATTCTTTATTGCCAGGTTCACATTTCTCTCCTTCATTGAACATCATGATGAAATGTCTTTAGAAAATGAATGAACATCAGGTTTTATAATAGTATGACTGCCTTCCACCTCTATTTAAGGAACCTTGGGAAAGCCAACAAAGCACCAGGCATTAAATTATTTTTGACAGCAGCTACAGGCTATGACAAGCTAGAACCTTTACCCTTACCTTCAGTATTTGGAAAATGAGTTTCTAAACTTCCCTGAAATTTTACTTTAAAGATTTACATTTGCATTTGATTTGGTAAACATAATTTAAGAGGAATGGTTACCAAGGAGAACTGAACTGGCTTTCTAACATTATGCCTTAATATTTTAAATAAAATTTAATTTATTGTGCACATAATAAGCTCTGCTTGCTTTTAAGAATACAATTAAACTGTACAAAAGTAACTCGAGAGTATAATATTTTTAATGCTTGCATCATCCAGAGACTAACTACAGATTAAATATAACTATAACCAAATATTTTCATAACCCAATAATGATTTGAGGTTATTTGTCAAACAGAATTAGGCAAAAACAGTGCATTGCTGAAATCAATTCTACAGTGCATTCAGAAAGTATTCAGACCCCTTCACTTTTTCCACATTTTGCTACGTTACAGCCTTATTTAAAAATGGATTAAATTCATTTTTTTAATCATCAATCTACACACAATACCCCATAATAAAAAAGCGAAAACAAGTGTTTAAATTTTTTTAGCAAAGTAATTAAAAATAAATAACTGAAATATCACATTTACATAAGTATTCAGACCCTTTGCTATGACACTCAAAATTTAGCTTAGGTTCATCCTGTTTCCATTGATTATCCTTGAGATGTTTCTACAACTTGATTGGAGTCCACCAGTGGTAAATTAAATTGACTGGACATGATTTGGAAAGGCACACACCAGTCTATATAAGGTCCCACAGTTGACAGTGCATGTCAGAGCAATAACCATGCCTTGAAGACAAAGGAATTGTCTGTAGACCTCCGAGACAGATTTGTGTCGAGATACAGATCTGGGGAAGGGTATAAAACAATTTCTGCAGCATTGCAGGTCCCGAAGAGCACAGTGGCCTCCGTTATTCTTAAATGGAAAAACTTTGGAACCACCAGGACTCTTCATAGAGCTGGCCGCCCGGCCAAACTGAGCAACCGGGGGAGAAGAGCCTTGGTCAGGGAGGTGACCAAGAACCCGATAGTCACTCTGACAGAGCTCCAGTGATCCTCTGTGGAGATGAGAGAACCTTCCAGAAGGACAACTATAGACAATAGACAATAGGTGCAGGAGTAGGCCATTCGGCCCTTCGAGCCAGCACCACCTTTCAATGTGATCATGGCTGATCATTCTCAATCAGTACCCCAATCCTGCCTTCTCCCCATACCCCCTGACTCCGCTATCCTTAAGAGATCTACCCAGCACTCTCTTGAATGCATTCAGAGAATTGGCCTCCACTGCCTTCTGAGGCAGAGAATTCCACAGATTTACAACTCTCTGACTAAAAAAGTTTTTCCTCATCTCCGTTCTAAATGACCTACCCCTTATTCTTAAACTGTGGCCCCTGGTTCTGGACTCCCCCAACATTGGGAACATGTTTCCTGTCTCTAACGTGTCCAACCCCTTAATAATCTTATATGTGCAGCACTCCACAAATCAGACCTTTATGGCAGAGTGGCCAGATGGAAGCCACTCCTCAGTAAAAGACATGTGACAGCCCGCTTGGAGTTTGCCAAAAGGCACCTCAACAAGATTCTCTGGTCTGATGAAACCAAGATTGAACTCTTTGGCCTGAATGCCAAGCGTCACGTCTGGAGGAAACAAGGCACCGCTCATCACCTGGCCAATACCATACCTACGGTGAAGCATGGTGGTGGCAGCATCATGCTGTGGGGATGTTTTTCAGCGGCAGGAACTGGGAGACTAGTCAGGATTGAGGGAAAGATGAACGGAGCAAAGTACAGAGAGTTCCTTGATGAAAGCCTGCTCCAGAGCGTTCTGGACTTCAGACTGGGGCGGAGGTTCACTTTTCAACAGGACAACGACCCTAAGCACACAGCCAAGACAACGCAGGAATGGCTTTGTGACAAGTCTGTGAATGTCCTTGAGTGGCCCAGCCAAAGCCCGGACTTGAACCCGATCGAACATCTCTGGAGGGACCTGAAAATAGCTGTGCTTTGACACCCCCACCCCCCCCCCCCCCCCCCCCCCCCCCCCACCCATCCAACCTGACAGAGTGTGAGAGGATCTGCAGAGAAGAATGGGAGAAATTACCTGCTTGCAGCGTCATACCCAAGAAGACTTGAGGCTGTAATCGCTGCCAAAGGTGCCTCAACAAAGTAGAGTAAAGGGTCTGAATGCTTATGTAAATGTGATATTTCAGTTATTTCTTTTTAATTACTTTGCAAAAATTTCTAAACACGTATTTTTGCTTTTTTAATATGGGGTATTGTGTGTAGATTGATGATAAAAAATGAATTTAATCCATTTTCAAATAAGGCTGTAATGTAACAAAATGTGGAAAGAATGAAGGGGTCTGAATACTTTCTGAATGCACTGTATAACTTTATATTGTAATTTTGAATCAGGAAGTGGCAGCACTTAATTGAATTAGTTTAGTTTCCTTTGCAGAACTTTTAAAGATAATTAGTTGACGGGAATTCGTCACTTACTGAGAATTGGTACTTTTTCCCATTTCTATTAAGGTCAGATCACAATAGCAATCAGGTGGTACATCAGATGGTACTCATCCCTTCCCACACAAAGTACCCCCTCCCCAGGTACCTTCCCCTGCAACCGCAGCAAATGAAACATCTGTATCTTTTCCTCATCCCCGACACTGTCCAGGGACCCCGACAGTCATTTCAGGTTGGGCATAAGTTCACTTGCACCTCCTCCAACCTCATCTACTGTATCTGCTGTTCCAGGTGTGGACGCTTATACATCGGCGAGACCAAACATAGACTGGGTGATCATTTCACTGAACACCTTTGCTCAGTCTGCCTGGGCCTACCTGATCTCCCCGTTGCCAAATACTTTAATTCCCCTTCCCACTCCCACACTGATCTTTCTGTCCTGGGCCTCCTCCATTGTCAGAGTGAGGCCAAATGCAAATTGGAGGAACTGCACCTACAACCCAGCAGTATGACTATTGATTTCTCTAACTTCAACTAACCCTTGCATCCTCTTTCTCTCCGTCCCTCCCCCTCCATCGTCGTTGTATTAGTTTCAATGTTGTCCTGGTGAGTTTCATTGTCTGTAACTTGTTTTCACCTAGCCCACAGCTGAGTTACTCTAGCAAGAAGGCAAGATAAGATTTGGCATTGCACAACAAGATACGACTAATTTGCAACTTTATTATGGAAGCACATTTATGTAGCCGTGCGGCCTAACCAAAGTTTTATAAAGCTGCATTGTTTTCTGTCTTTTATATTCAATGTCTTGACTAATGATGTCAAGTATACCATATGCCCACTTTACCACTGTCTGCTGTGTTGCCACTTTCAATGAGTTATGGACTTGGACTCCAGGATACTGTGATACATCAATACTGTTAAGTCTTGCTATTAACTGTATAGTTTCCCCTTACATTCTTCCAAACTGCAACACCTCAAACTTGTTTGGATCAAACTATACCTGCAATTTCTCTGCATATTTCTGTAGCTGATCTGTATCCCAGAGTATGCTTTGACAGTCTTCTTCACTGTCTGCATCTCTGCCAATTTTTGTGTTGACTGCACACTCACTAAGGAACCTATTGGCATTTATATCCAAATTGTTTATATGTATAAGTTGAACACTGATTTTCCGGCATCTTCGGTTCTAGAGTCTTCCTGGATTATCTATTTTTCTTGTCCAACAGAGGTCACGCGATAACGAAGCAACAATACTCCCCTGGCCTGCTACTGACACTCCTCCCGTGTCTCTAAAGCATCATGGAGTGCCAGAAATGTAAATTAAACAAACATAAAGTGTAAGCTGAATGTGACCGGCTGTGAATAGTTTTGTGCCCCATTTCTGAGGAAGGATGTGCTGGCATTGGAGAGGGTCTGGAGGAGCCTTACAAGAATGATCCTGGGAATGATTGGGTTAATGTACAAAGCATGTTCGAAGGCTCTGGGCATGTACTCATTGGAGTTTAGAAGGATGAGAGGGAATCTACCGAATAATGAAAGGTCTAGATAGAGTGAATGTGGAAAGGAAGTTTCCAGTAGTGGGACAGTCTAGGACCAGAGGGCACAGCCTCAGAATAAAAGGACTGAACTTTAGAATGGAGATGAGGAATTTCTTTAGCCAGAGGATGGTGAATCTGTGGAATTCTTTGCCACAGACGGTAGTGATGGTCAAGTCATTGGGTTTTTTTTAAACGCAAAGATTGATTGGTTCTTGATTCATAAGTGTGTCAAAGATTACGGGGAGAAGGCAGGAGAAAGGGCTTGGGAAGGAAAAATAAATCAGCCATGATCAAATAGCAGAGCAGACACAATGGGCCGAATGCCCTAATTCTGCTTCTATGTCTTCTGGTTTATTAATTTTTTGATCTGCTTTTAATCCTCTGTTTTAAAAATGTAAATTTACAAAACTATTATATACAAAGAGGTGGTTGGCCTGTCAATTTAAGCTGGAATTTGCATTCCACATCAGCAAAGTGGAACTCATCTAGCATTCAGCTAAAACATGGCAGAGCAATTGCTTATTTGAGTGTCTCCACAACCTACCACAAGCCACACAATTCCAACAAAAGGAAGTTTTTGTGCAATGTCACATTAGCTCCAGTTATCACATTTCAGAGCTGAAAATTAACTTACCAGACAACACCACAAGGTGGAGATCACATAACAGTCAAAAATAGATTTATATTGTATATTTAGAACAGCAGAATATGACAGATTATTTGATTATTTATAGAACGGAGACATTTTGTAGGACATTAAAAAGTATAAAAGGGGCAACATTTCTTTACATTTTAAATTAATGTTGTAAATTAAATGCATTCCACATTGAGTTGAATTCAAATAAAAATTCTGTGCTTTTACAATAAATTTTAAGATTCTAATTGAAAGAAACAAAGTCAATGGCCCAGAATTCATGGTCAAAATAACAATGCCCACAGTGCATTTAATCAAGCTAACGATTATTAAGGAATAAGTTGTCCATCACCTTGCATACTGACACAATAACTAATGAATTGTGTTTCATCACACATTTCTGCTTTTCTGCATGCACAGCAATCCGCAGCAATTTAGGGAAACTCACTGTGAGTTTCATCAAATTATTGCTTTTTCACTTTCATTGCCTTTGAAATGTGTTAAATTCATTTGTGGCATAAAGGAACTCCGTGTCTTGGAGAAAAATAAATATTTGTGTAATATAACAAATCAAAAATAACATTTTAAAACCATGAAATAGAAATTTCTGGAAGTTTAAAGTGAAATATACAGAAAGCAGTAGTAGTTAACCTGAAAATGGAATACAAAACAAAATCAACTCACATAATTAATTGCTGATCACAAAGTTGATCCACAGTTATAACAACAGTTAGTGTGAAAAGATGAAGTCCTCAAAATGCACTTTAAAAAATGAATAAATTAAATGTAAATGGGAGAAAGGTGACTCATGATGATTTGTTTCTTCTCAGTTAGATTTGAAGATGACTTGCCCTAAAACATCAACTGACTACATAATTCATAAATACTGATTGAAGTGTTGAATGTTTCTATCTTTTCTATTTTGAATTGAATATATTTGCCTTTGCAATTAAGAAGAATAGGGGGCTAATGGGACCTTTTTGTTAAAGATTCCTAATTTTTAGTAGAATGGATTAGCTGGTATCATTCATTTCCAGTTTCACTTCATAAAAAGATTCCACATTCCACTTATCCATTCATCCTCTCCCTCTCATCGGTGGGGTTTAATATTACAATTAAAATCTGCGCTGCTAATCGTTTACCAGTGACAGGTATGAATTAATTGAATATAATTCAATTAAAAGGTTGCAGAGAGTCAATCCACGTCGTGCAACAGTAAACTTTAATCGCCCAGATGTGAGGCCCAAAACTCAAATCAGGTTTAGAGAGAGAGACACTGGAAGTGGATGGCTTTGTCAACCTTGGCACATTCAGACAAAAATGAAAGCATGATAGGAGTGACAAGTTTAATAATCACAAGGAGGAAAATTGTTTAATTATGGCATTCCAGTATGGATTTATCCAGAGCTACATGTTTAACTGATTTCTTAGCATTTTTTGGTGATATATGGAGAGACGTTAATGCTAATGCTGTTGATATCGGGTACATGAACTTTCATACGGCTTTTAATAAGGTACCACATTAACAGCTCACCAGCAAACTTAAAGCACATGGCATTAAAAGTCATTGATAGCATAGAAAAGGAATCAGCTAAATAGCAGAAGGCCGTAGTAAATGTTTTTATTTGCATTAAAGGAAGGTTCCCCAGGAATTAATGCTGGGACTATTGTTCCTTTATGAATGACCCAGCCTTGAGAATACTATTTCTAAATTTGCAGATAATCTACAATTTGGAAGTACTGTGAACAAGAATGGTGATAATTGCAGCAGCCATAATGAGGCGGGTAATCACAAAGGCAACCAGCGCCTCTACTTTCTCAGCAGTTTAGAGATTTGGCTTATCACCGAATACACTGAACAATATTATACATATACACTCCAGAAAGTATCCTTACGAGTTATTGCAAAACCTGGTATGGCAATTCCATTGCGCAAGAGGCTACAGAAAGTGTGGCCTCATGGGCAATGACCTTGCCACCCGCCATGGCCTCTTTTTATTGCTATCTGCAGGCTTCTTCCTCCTTCCTCAGAGATAGAGAAGCCTGAAGTTCCATACCACTGGGTACAAGAACATGTATTTTCCTTAAAACATGAACCAGCACTAAAACAATCTTATCAACTTCACAAATGGAACACAATGTAACTTCAGCAGTGGAACACAAATCTTTTGCATTAACATGAACTTACTTTACTAATGTCTTTTCGCAGACCTTTTCACTTTGAACAATTAAGAGTATAAGTTATGTTTTTATGTGTTGTCTGCGGCTATGTACCTGTGAAGCTGCTGAAGCAAGATTTCCAATGTAACTGTACCTCACCATACTTGTCCATATGATAAACCTGACTTGGGAGAATGGGTTGGAACACTGCAGGTGATATTTAACATGGGGAAATGTGAAGTGATGCATTCTGATAAGAAAAATCAACAGTAATGCTAAGGCCTGATAGAGTACTGTCAGACCGCAGTTGAGAGCAGTTTTGGGCCACATATCTGAGGAAGGCTGTGCTGGCGTTGGGAGTGGGTCCAGAGAAGGTTAACAAGAATGATCCCGGGGATGAATGGTTTAACATATGGGCGTTCAATGGTACTGGGCCTGTACACGCTGGAGTTTAGAAGGATGAGGGGGATCTCATTGAAACTTACCGAAAAGTGAAAGGCATGGATAGAGTGTATGTAAAGAAGATGTTTCCACTAGTGGGCGAGTCTTGAACCAGAGGGCATAGTCCCAGAATAAAGGGTGTACCTTTAGAAAGGAGATGAGATGGATTTCTTTAGTCTGAGGGTGGTTTAAACTGTGGAATTCATTGCCACAGACAATCGCCCCAGACAGCTGTGGAGGCCAAGTCATTGGGTATGTTTAAAGCAGAGAATGACAGATGCTTGATTATTAATGGTTCAAGGTTATGGAGAGAAGGCAGGAGAATGGGGTTGAGAGGGAAATGTAGATCAGTCATGATTAATGGCAGAGGAGGCTCGATGGACGGAATGGCCTACTTCTGTTCCTGTGGCCTATGAACTAATGAAATACTAAAGGGAATAGCTTTAACGTGAGCAGGGCAAAGTTTAAAGGGGATGTGTGGGACAAGTTTTTTTTAAACAGATTGGAACACACTGCAGGAGGCAGTGGTTGAGGCAGATACGATAGTGGCATTTAAGAGACTTTTGGATTGGCATATGGATATACAGGGAAAGGAGAGATATGGATTATAAGCAGACGGATAAGAGTTGGTGCTGCAAATCTATTCAGCACAGACATGGTGGACCATAGGGCTTGTTTTTGTCCTGTACTGTTCTATGTTCTAAAAATGAATAACAATAAAATGGAATAAAGGATACAGTTTTAGAATGAGTGCAGGAGCAGGAGGTGAAGATATGCATGTGGAATCTTTGAAAGTAGCGTGGCAGGTTAAGAAAATAGTTAAGATGTACAGAATTTTGGGCCTCTGAGATTGGCATGACTATCAGAACAAGAAAGTCAAGCTTAACTTTTGTACAGTATTAGTCTGGCACCAGCTGGTTTTGTTTAATTCAGGGAACGATGCTGGAAAATTAGCGATCATCAGAAAGATTTACAATAGATTATTTGGTGGGGGGGGGGGAGGAAATGTAATTGAAACCAACCAGATAATGAAAGGCCTAGACAGAGTGGAAGTTGAAAGGGTTCAGTGCTGGGCCCGTTACCGTTTATCATCTATATCAATGATTTAGATGAGAACATACCTGGCAAGATTAGCAAGTTTGCTGATGATACAAAAGTGGGTGGTTTTGCAAATAGTAAAGATGGTTGTGAAAAATTGCAGCATGATCTTGATCGATTGGCCAGGTGGGCTGAGGAATGGTTGATGAAATTTGATACAGAGAATTGTGAGATGTTGCATTTTGGGAAGTCTAACATAGGCAGGACCTACACAGTGAATGGTAGGGCTCTGGGGAGTGTTGTTGAGCAGAGGGATCTGGGAGTACAGGTGCATGATTCCTTAAAGGTGGATTTGCAGGTAGATAGGGTGGTCAAAAAGGCTTTTGGCACATTCATCAGTCAGAGTATTGAGTATAGAAGTTGGGAGGTTATGTTGCAGTTGTATAAGATGCTGCCAGGACTCAAGGGCCTGAGCTACAGGGAGAAGTTGAACGGGCTGGGACTTTATTCCTAGGAGTGCAAGAGGATGAGGTGTGATCTTAAAGAAGTGTACAACATCATGAGAGGAATAGATCAGGTAAATGCACAAACTTTTGCCCAGAGTAAGGGAATTGAGAACTGGAGGACATAGGTTTAAGGGGGGAATGATTTTATAGAAACCTGAGGGGCAACTTTTTTTTTTACACAAAGTGTGGTGGAGATATGGAACAAGTTGCCAGAGGAAGTAGTTGAGGCAGGTACTATCATAACATTTAAGAGACATCTGGACAGGTACATGGATAGAATGGGTTTAGAGGATTATGAGCCAAGCACACACACTAGTGTAGGAAAATAACTGTAGATGCTGGTACAGATCGAAGGTATCACAAAATGCTGGAGTAACTCAGCAGGTCAGGCAGCATCTAGGAGAGGGAATGGGTGACGTTTCGGATCGAGACCCTTCTTCAGACTGATGTCAGGGGGCGGGACAAAGAAAGGATATAGGTGGAGACAGGAAGACAGTGGGAGAACTGGGAAGGGGGAGGGGAAGAGAGGGACAGAGGAACTATCTAAAATTGGAGAAGTCAATGTTCATACCGCTGGGCTGCAAGCTGCCCAAGCAAAATATGAGGTGCTGTTCCTCCAATTTCCAGTGGGCCTCACTATGGCACTGGAGGAGGCCCATGACAGAAAGGTCAGATTGGGAGTGGGAGGGGGAGTTGAAGTGCTCAGCCACCGGGAGTTCAGGTTGGTTAAGGCGGACTGAGCTTGGAGAGTCAATGTAGCCAGATAGGAGTAGTGTGGATGGGGTATGTTGGTCAGCATGGGTAAGTTGAGCCAAAGGGCCTGTTTCCACCCTATGACCTACATATGATCCACATATCCCTGCATATTCAGGTGCCTATCTAAGAGCCTTCTAAACACCATTACCATATCAGTTTCTACAACCACCCCAAGCAGAATGTTCCAGGCACCCACCACTCACGCCCCCACACATCTCTCTTTAGCATCCTCCCTCTGAACGTAACAATGTCCTCCTGATTTAAGGCATTTTCACCCTGGTTGAAAAAAGGTTCTGAATGTCTATGCTACTCAATTTTCTAAACCTGTGTCATATCTCCCCTGTCTCCAATATTCCAGAGAAAACAATCCCAGTTTGTCCAACCTCTCTATAGATGATGCCCTCGAATCAAGCAGGTTTCTGTTAAACCTCTTCTGCACCTTCTTCCAAGCCTACACATCTCTCTAATTGGCCAACGAGAACTACACCCAATACTCCAAATAATGCTTAACCAAACTTTTACAATGTTGCAAAATAACTTAACTCTTTTCGTCAAAGCCCCGACCTACTGTACATGAAAGTACACCATCAGCAATCTTTAACTTTATAAAAGTTAAATATATTTCAAATGTATTTTGGTCTCATAGCACTCTGAAATAGCATCTAAAGTGTGTGTGTATATATATATATATATTTATATTGATACACATTATGTGTATGTGTATATCTAAATATATACACACACAGAGGGCTTTCAGAGGGCTATGTGAGGCCAAACTACATTTGTGCAAAAATCATGTTAAGAATGTTGTATTTAACTTTATGCTCTTCCCTTATATTAAGCTTTCCAAATGCAACATCTCATACTTGTTGGGAATAAACTCCATCAGTCGAGCAAAAGCGGCCCCGATCCTCACGACTACCTGCATCGCCAGGTATCGCCACACAACTGTCAAGAAGGTGCTCGTGCACCAAAAGGGAGCGGCTTCAAAATGCGCCAGCCGTGAACGCGCGCGCGCACGCACGCGCTTTAGCCCTCCCAAGCCCACGGCTTTTGCTCGCAGATTTGCCGTTGGCGCTGACGTAGGTGGCGCGCTGGTTTGACGCCGGGTGGGTCGGTTTGGTGTCAACGCGCATCGCCTTCTCGCGCGTGCCCGGGCGAGGCGGTGGCGGCTCGAGTGACGGCCTAGGATGGTGATCAGAGAAAAATGGTGTTCGAGTCTATAGTGGTCGACGTTTTGAACCGTTTTTTGGGAGATTATGTTGTGAACTTAGATCCCTCGCAGTTGCAGTTAGGAATCTGGGGAGGTAAGGTTAATTTTTTTAACGTGTTATGTATGCCAGTTGATTTGGTCTGGGAGTTTACCTGCGTAAGTGATAATGGAAACAGGGTGGGAGTGACCCACCGGGGTTCTGCAGTAAAATCCACCACGACAAGCGATTTTATTTCATTTCAAACGATTGGTTTGCTCCAGTTTACTAACGCCTCAATCTATGCACACCCCTTATAAGTGAACGGGCTTACACATGGGACATGCGGATTGGATTTGCCGGTGCTGCGGGGCTGCGGGGCTGCAGGCATCTTCTGTCCGTTGGTAACTCGGTTCGCGGCCGCTTTCAGACTTGTAAACTGTTCCGGTTACCAAGATTTCTTTGGAGCGGAATATTGCCATAACCTGGGGACGACCGATAATCAATTTTCAGAAATGTACATTTTCCTCTTCAAATATTTCATCCTTTTTCCCCATATTTCTCAGTAGCTGTTTGTGCAAATGATATTCCAACACCGCACAACGCTATATTTAGATTATCGCTATGATTATAGGTAATACAATTGATTACAAATAAATGTTTTATCAGGGCTGACTTTAGATAGGTATATAATTTAACAGAACTGAGTAAAGTGTCTTAATGTGTCCCCCATAGATTATGTTGTAACCTTTACGATATTTTTATTCCCGTTGATTGCACATCCCAGGCAGATACCTGTCATTTTCTTAAACGTATGTATATAATCGATTCCTTAAAAACGAAAGTGAAAATCAGCTCGCATAAAAAATAATTTTAGAAAGACAAGTCACCACGAACATCTTTCATTTAACAAAAAGCTACCAAGTTGAAATGTTGAACTGTGAAAAACTGGTTCACGTAGTGATTCGATTTTTCGCTCGTGTTATGTTATGAAGTTTACCATATCCCATTTTTCAGTTATTTATTTTGTGTGTCATTTGTGGTATTATGCTGATATAATACCACAATGGATACACTAGATTATTTTGTTTTGATTTGCCTTGTGACTTTTGTATCTAGTTGAAAAAAATATTTTTGTTTTATTTTGATTAGAGTCAACAACTTAACTAAATTAATGTATTTCATTAAGCAGGATGTTCTCCATTCATTCATGATGTTTTATTTGGAGTATAGAGTCATATAGCCCAGAAACAGGCCCTTTGGCCCAACTTGTCCAAGCTGACCAAGGTACTCTATTTAAGATAGCCAGCTGGCGGGAGAAGGGGAAACACGGCCGGGAAGGGAGGTAGGAGAGCAAGGCCGAGAAGCAGGGGGCCACCGACCGGCCGGCTGGGGCAGAAGAGGAGGAGGAAAGGACGGGGTTGAGCGAACTGGGAGAGGAGCAGCGGGAAGAACCCGAACCGAGGGGCCTGGAGCGTCCACAGGGGCAGAAGCAGCGAGCGCTGGAGGTCGGCGACCCGCTGGGACCTGAGGGCGAAGGGCCCAGGGAGCTGTGCTCGACGGCCTTGGAGGAGGAGGCGGTGGAGGAGGAGCGGAGTGTCGATCCCGAAGAGGAGGAGGAAGAGGGGCCAGGGAGAGGCCGAGCAGCAGCGAGAGCTGATGGGAGACTGGGGAAGCCGAGCAGCAAAGTGCAGCCGCAACATTCAACTGCAACACCCTCTCAAATTTGGACTGGCGAATTGTTCCACAACAGCAGTCGTTCCGAACATAAAATAGAAGAAAAAGACTAAGCAAAGAGCTGCACTGAAAGCCATAGTAAGTGATTCCCTGCAGTAAATAGCTTGCCCCCCAGAAGGTGTTGCATGGCAACAGTACAGGTCAGGGGTCGTGACCTCACCTGCCGTGCAATCCCCCTATCGAGAAATTTGCAAAGGCACTTACTATTTTAAAGTGCTCTAATCATGCAGTTACATTTGGAAAAATAATTAAGAAAATGGACGGCTCGATGACCTTGATAATCGTGTATAATATATGTAATGGTGCAGCTGCATTCTATCTTTCTCTTTGCCCTACCTTTTGTACGAGTTTGGCTTTATTGTATTCATGTATACTAATATGTGATTTAATAGGTTAGTAAGCAAAACAAAACTTTTCATTGCACCTCGATACATATGAAAAGAATACAGTTAAACCTAGTAGGAAAACAAATTGGCCAAAGAAGAATTGTATATAACAGTGATTAATTCAAGATTGATCTATTCGTATAACTTTTACAGCATGTCAATCTTTAATTGCTTGACCCTGACCTCAACAGTGATCCTCACAAACTGTGACAAAGCAATTTAATCAAAACAAATAATCCCAAGCATTTAAACATGTGAAATCTTAGGCTATGTTAGATTTTACTTTTGGCCATAGATGGCCACAGAAAATATGCTTGGCACCAAGTTTCACCATGGAACATTGGTTTGGATATCCAGATAGATAAGTGCAGAGAAGTGAAATATTCTGACCCTGACAATTTATGACATTATGATCATGCTTTTCAGTGATTTACAAGAGTTATTGGTTCCACTGTCCACTTTCACATCCATGATCAAATCCATCCAAATAACTTTGCAACATAGTGTAATTGACATTTATGAAGTGACCAATCACTAAGATATGCAACATAAAATGTATATCTGGACCTTTCTTTAAAATCTTTCCCAGCTACGTTTTGGGGGAGAAAACCTTTATACATGATCAAGAGATAATTGCATCAAAATCATTTCATAAGATTACTCCTTTGCCATGTTTGCTGTGTTGTATTATTTGGATATTGGTGGTAGAGGCTTTTGAGTCATGACTGAATCCATTCTTACATTACATCAATAAGGGAACAACAAAAAATACTGAGATCATAAGAAATAGAACATGAGCAGTTGCTTGTTCCCCCATTCAATGAAAGTATTACTGATCTTTTACCTCCATGCCACGCCTCTTCACTGATCCAATCATCATATCATATCATCATATATATACAGCCGGAAACAGGCCTTTTCGGCCCACCAAGTCCGTGCCGCCCAGCGATCCCCGTACATTAACACTATCCTACACCCCACTAGGGACAATTTTTACATTTTACCCAGCCAATTAACCTACATACCTGTACGTCTTTGGAGTGTGGGAGGAAACCGAAGATCTCGGAGAAAACCCACGCAGGTCACGGGGAGAACGTACAAACTCCTTACAGTGCAGCACCCGTAGTCAGGATCGAACCTGAGTCTCCGGCGCTGCATTCGCTGTAAAGCAGCAACTCTACCGCTGCGCTACCGTGCCGCCCTGTTGCCTGATCTCATGTTTCTATGATTTATTTTGAAGTGCTTTGGGATATCCTGAGATTGTACTTCTGAAAAATAAAGGAAAGTTGTTTTCCTTATGTTATTTCTTTAATTTAGTGTGGTTGTTGACCAATGCAAATTGTGTATATTTGTTATCTGGTTCCTGCTTGCCAATAAATCCACATGTATGTGAAATTGCATTAAGTTGGTGATTGACATTTGATCAACGGTTATATGGAATGATGGTAAAAAAAGCCACTAGCTTTTGTTAACATTTATTCATCAACAGAAACCTATCAAAAAACTATCACAATATCCAATTGCTTCTAAAATGTTTGGCACTTTCACTTTCATTAACCTACCAAGAAAATTAATCCAGATGTGAAGTCCCATAGGATAAAATTGATAGTTACAGTTTGTAATAGTATAGTTTTGGTAATATGAATGTGGTTTGTTCCTCGTACGCATGAGGAGCTACAGGTGCAAGTAGCTAACTTTGGAAATTGAGCAGTTAGTGCGGAAATATTTCCAGCAACCCTAAATTATCATGTAATTTGGCAATTGAATGTTTTTGTTGTTCATCTCTCGAGTTCAGCATGTAATCCACCTCTTTAGCTTGAAATCCTGGTGTGGCCTAACCAGTACAAATTATATTGCTTTCTGCCATTCATGCTGTACAGTACAATATTTTACTTTATTACTCCATTAGTGTTTTGAAGTCCATAGAAACAGAAAAATAGGTGCAGGAGTAGTCCATTCAGCCCTTCGAGCCATTCAATATGATCATGGCTGATCAACTAAAATCAGTACCCCGTTCCTGCTTTTTCCCCATATCCCTTGATTCCTTTAGCCCTAAGAGCTAAATTTAACTCTCTTGAAAACATCCAGTGAATTGGCCTCCACTGCCTTCTGTGGCAGAGAATTCCACAGATTCACATCTCTGGGTGAATAAGTTTTTCCTCATCTCAGTCCTAAATGGCCCACCCCTTATTCTTGAACTGTGACCCCTGGTTCTGGACTTCCCCAACATCGGGAACATTTTTCCTGCATTTCGCCTGTCCAATCCTTTAAGAATTTTATATGTTTCTATGAGATCTCCTCGAATCCTAAATTCCAGTGGACAAGCCCAGTTGACCCATCCTTTCATCAAAAAGGAAGAAAGATTCTAAGGGGAGAAGGAGGCAACCGTGGCTGACAAGGGAAGTTAGGGATGGAATAAAACTATAAGAAAAGATCTACAATACAACAAAGAGTAGCAGGAAGCCAGAGGATTGGGAAACTTTCATAGGACAACAGAAGGTAACAAAACGGGCAATAGGAGCTGAAATGATGGAGTACGAGGGGAAGCTGGCCAAGAATATAAAGAAGGACAGTAAAAGCTTCTTTAGATATGTTAAGAGAAAAAGAGTAGCAAAGTCAAATGTGGGTCCCTTGAAGGCAGACACGGGTGAAATTATTATGGGTAACAAAGAAATGGCAGAAGAGTTGAACAGGTAATTCGAATCTGTCTTCACTAAGGAAGACACAAATAATCTCCCAGATGAACTAGAGGACAGAGGATCTAGTGTAAGGGCTAACATTATGAATGAAGCAATGTGGGTTTTATTGCAGGAGTGTAAAAGCTCCAGCTCGGATTATTCCTGGGGCATCCTGTTGTCAGCATGGAAGCGCGGTTTATGGCTGATCGTATCCTCTGATATCAGCAACTGGCCTCAAAGCTTTGAAGTGTTAAGAAGAACATCTTGCCATATGGACTGCCCTTTGTTCCCAAGAAAGAAGAGGTCACGATGGACACGGAGGTCCCGAAAGACACATAAAGATTTATAGGGCATTGTAAACTTGCCATATAAGGCAGTGATGGAAAAATACTGGCACATGTATTTAGGGTATAAAAGGTGTAAAATGTAAGCTTTCGGGGAGAGAGACTACACTAGCTTCCTAAGAGTTTCTAAACGCTTCGGTTTCTAGACTCTCTCCCACCTGGGTGAGTAGAATAAAGAGGTTAAACGAATCCGGTTGTCTGCCTGTTTTTTCTAATAGGCCACGGACTACACATTTGGCGTAGTCGGCAGGATCTCTTTGGCACCGTCAACCACGAACGACTAAGAGGCAGCGGTGACTGAAACACGTCCGAAGGGGACAGAGTGCACTTCTCGACCGTTGTTCGAGACCCCGAACGTTGACGTCTTTCAGACACTGAAGTCCCTCGTTTGGGGTTGATTTCGTGTTCAACTGACATTCACAGACGAACCGATAAGGATAAGGACAAGGACAAGGATAAGGACAAGGATAAGGTTAAGGATAAGGTTCCGGATTTGGAAGGTATGGGGCGGTCACTCTTGTTGTCATTGTCTTGGTCTGGATGAAATTGATTGTTCGGTAATATTTATTGGTAGTATTTATTGGTAACATAATTTCGTATAATTGGCAATCAGACATAAGGGACAGTCTTTGGATAAGCGTGATGGCGGTGCCCCGGTACAACACATGTGTTATTTATTTATTTGCTTCGTTAATGGAAAGATTGGGAAACGAGGCCTAGCCAGTGGGAGGTACATGGAATGTAGTGACTATCAAAGAGGATTAAAGAATGGAGAGAGGGGGTGCAGAAGCGCCATCAGGAGTCGAGGGAGCGAAGTTGGAGGGAAAATGCAAGTAGTAGAGGGATATCAGTGTGTGATAGGTTGGGAATACCGAAAACATGCGATATTTTGCAAGCGGAATGTAAGGTGTATGATCTAAGACTTGACCGTGATACCCGAGCTCGAGGAGAATTTAAAACCGGTACCAAAGGGATATATCCTGCACAACAACAACAAAAGTCAGAATCCGAACCACTGGAGTCTATAGCGGCTTTATTAGGTAATCAGGAATCCGAGGGTGACGAGGAACCCTGGACACATCCGATCCCCACAGCCCCACAGGCAGAGCCACCGGCTGCTGTGGTGCAAGTCCCGGTTCTACCCTCCCCGCCTGGATACTCGGGACTACCCCCCCGATTATGAGGCAGCATCAGGGAATATGGATAGGTCCCAGACAACCGTTGGTGAAAGGGTTAAGTTGCGCCACGAACAAGAATCCGCACAATTGACGTTAGAGATTGAGGATACTGCTTACCCTCACCTTTTTCAGTACACCTCATGCTGCCCAGCAGGCTGAATTATTTGCCCTCACGCAGGCCTGCCACCTTTGCGTTGACCAACGTGCTAATATTTACACCGACTCACGATATGCTTTTGGGGTTGCACATGATTTTGGTACCCTCTGGCAGCGCAGGGGCTTTTTGACTGCAGAAGGCACTCCTATTAAAAATGCCCTGTTTGTCCGAAATCTACTAGCGAGTTTAACACTCCCGAAAACCTTGGCTGTCATTAAATGTAATTCGCATACATCTGTCAAGGATCCCATTTCTTTCGGGAATGCATTGGCTGACACATTGGCACGCACAGAGGCCCTGACCCCTACCATTTTAGTTTCTTCAGGTGAACAACAGCAGTTTTCTGCAACTACCGCTATGCCCAGTGTTTCGGAATTCTGCCAGCTTCAGGGGACGCCCCCGAGGTTGAGAGACACCAATGGAGCCAGGATGGGTGTTCCCCTCGCAAATCTGACTCGCTTTGGGTTACTGCCTCTGGCAAAGTTTGTCCCTAACGCGCTTTTACCTGTTTTGTTGCATTATGTGCACTCTCTTACCTATGCTGGTAAGAGGGGAATGTTGGATGTAATAAATGCTATATGGTATCACCCCAAAATAATAATAATAATAATAATAATTCATTTATTTTATATAGCGCCTTATCGCATGCTCGAAGCGCTTTACAAAAACAATTAACATAGAAACAAACAGACAAACTATCCTGACGGAAAAACGGCGAATACTCAACGCCAGCGTCCTCTCACGTCAGGGTCCGGCAGTAGACATTAAAAAGCACAAGACACACAGATATAATTTTTTACACAAAACAGCCATCACAGTGATTGCTCTAGGCATACCCTCACTGTGATGGAAGGCAAAGTCTTATCTCCTCCTCATTCTTCTCCCTTGGTGCCACGAGGTGATCGAGACTCCCAACTTTTTGAAGCCCCCACCGGGCGATGGAAAGTCCCAGGGCCGAGCCGAGCAGGCCGATGAAAGTCCTGAGCCCCCACCGGGCGATGGAAAGTCCCAGGGCCGAGCCGAACAGGCCGATGAAGTCCTGAGCCCCCACCGGGCGATGGAAAGTGCTGCGGCCGAGCCACGCAGGGCGATGAAGGGCCTGCGGGCGGGTCGATCGTACCTTGCGCTTTGGGGCGGTCGAAGCTGCTACAGCTGGAGCTCCCAAAAACCGGTCGCCAGCCAGGGACCTGCGAACTCCCGATGTTGCGGTCTGCAGGGCCCACGGCCGAAGCCTCCGAGATGGTAAGTCCAGGCCATGCGACCGGAGTCTTAGAGGTCGATCCCAGCTGGAGGTCGCCGACTCCACGATGTTAGGCCGTAGCGCGAACGGAGATACGACACGGTAAAGGTCGCATCTCCGTTGAGGAGGAGATTTGAAAAAAGGTTTCCCCCAACCACCCCCCCACATACATAGAGTTAAAAATAAAACAAAACGTACATTTAACGACGACAATGACAAAAAACAACAAAAAAAACCAGAGAGACTGCCGGTGAGCCGCAGCTGCAGAACACAGCCACGCCCCCAAAATACATTGGGGTTTACAAATTGATTTTATTGAATTGCCACATGTACATAGTTATAAGTATTGCTTAGTTATTGTTGATGTGTTTAGCTGATGGATTGATTTTGCTATTGATGTTGCTATTTTGCTATTGTTACTCCCGCTATTAGGGGAAGTGCACTCAAGATCTATATGGGATTGTGGTCAATCTGTATTTACTCCATGACATTTATGTAAAGACGATCAGATGATATGCAGAGGAGGCAATGGCACAATACCCTGGAAGGCAGAAAGAATAGGACCTTGCTCAGGATGGTTTAATGAGACCAGAGCTAAACAATTGAGAGACCAAGCCTATTGGGTTGTACCCTGCGGACACGCATTGTGCCAGTTTAATTTCCAATGCCTGACAGATGAATTTAGTTTTCCATGTAAGAAGCAGCAGCCGTATCAGGGTCGGTCTAGACGAACTCGAGGGTTACATCAGTCGTCCCTACGAGAAGAATGGAGGGGAAGAATAGACTGGAGAAGGGACTCTTGCAGTAGAACGCAGGAGAGCTTTACATGTCCAGCCAACACAGCATGCGCAGTAGGGAAGTATGAAGTACAATGCCCTGAGGGGTGCGGAGGGTATGCAGCAAAAGGACAGTTAATGGTTATTACACATAACCAAGGAAAGGTCAATTTGACCACTAAATGGAATGTAAGCACGACTTGTGAAAGAGGAAATGGAACCGCATGGTTGAGTAATCAAACTGCGTTAAGGGAATGGAGCAGAAAGGGCTGGAATGGCTGGGGGGGAAGTAGCAGCACTTACATTCTGAAGAAAGATGATTGGTTGGCGTATACCAATGCTACCCAGATAGAAGGAAGGCACCCCCTAATAATAATCTGGTCAGTACGAGAGACTACCCAGGAAAAATCCAATGTAGGACATTTAAGACGAATGTATACAACTTGTACCCCAATGGTTAGATCCCCGAATGTGTTAAATTTGACCGTCAGGATAGAATATGAATCCAGGAAGCAGAGCGAATAACGTTTTTGACATTACAATGGAGGTGTTGGAACTGGAATAGGAACGTTAAATTCCTTCGATTATAGAGACCCTACAAAATAAGATACAGACAGGAGGAGGATTGATGGGAGAAGGAATAAAACTACGAAATGCTTGGGATAAAGGATTACAAGAAATGCAATTTTCAGGATGGTTATCTGATGTGATGACTTGGAAACAGAATGAAGAGGTAGAAAAAGAACTGGAAAGGGTAATGCAGAATCAAACGGAGTTAAATTCGAATTACACCCACTGTATGATGAAAGAAATAGTGCCGAGGTTTGGACTACTGTGTACATTGAGCACTTTGGACAATGGACCCTATTTTACAGCCAAAGTTAATGAGGAAATGTGCGAACAGTTAAATATCCGCCAGCAGTTCCACTGCGTACATCATCCACAAGCTGCAGGTATAGTGGAACGAGCAAATGGCACACTACAAAATAAATTGGCCTTGTACTTTGGAAAAATTGGAGGTTACACAGGAATTTTGTTTTTGTCTTTCAGTCCAGGTATTTTAAAATTCATGTTACAAGTTGACGAAACTTTTAATCAGGCATAGCAACTTCATGGTGAACTATTTTATGGATAACACCTTTCCTTACTCCTATTCTGTGCACGCTTTACTATTGACTTATTTACTGCCTAGTATTGAGAGCGATAACCATTTGCTCGGAGGGTGAGCTGGTGCTTTAGAACACCAGGTCTGCCCGGTTCTTTTTGAATCACTCACAGAGCCGTGGCTCCAATAATTAGTGTACAGATTATGATAACCGATCAGATGACTGTGGATTTCAGTGTTTTAATGGGTGGTCCTTGAGACCCTATCTTAATCAAACACAGGAGAATTGGCTCCGGATACAAGTTAATTCTCCTCATGACTCTCCAGAAACACCAATAAATACAACTTGTTTCTGTAGAATGGGATCTAGACCAAATGGAGCCTGTCTGTGGGATTCAGCACATGCACCCATATCAGTACTGCAGTTCCCCCAAGACCTCTTAATGGGACTTACTTAATATGTGGGAGCTGGGCATATGTCTGGTTACCAGGACTTTTGCCACGGTATGATCTGGGATCTTATGAGACAAAATGGAGAGGGCACAGAGGAGATTTACTAGAATGTTGCCTGGGTTTCAGCACTTAAGCTACAGAGAGAGGTTGAACAGGTTGGGTCTTTATTCTTTGGAGCGTAGAAGGTTGAGGGGGGACTTGATAGAGGTTTTTAAAATTTTAAGAGGGACGGACAGAGTTGACGTGGGTAGGCTTTTCCCTTTGAGAGTGGGGAAGATTCCAACAAGGGGACATAACTTCTGAATTAAGGGACAAAAGTTTAGGGGTAACATGAGGGGTAACTTCTTTACTCAGAGGGTGGTGGCTGTGTGGAATGAGCTTCCGGTGGAAGTGGTGGAGGCAGGCTCGATTTTATTATTTAAGAGTAAATTGGATAGGTATATGGATGGGAGGGGATTGGAGGGTTATGGTCTGAGAGCAGGTAGATGAGACTAGATCAGAGAAAGTGGGCGGCGTGGACTGGTAGGGCCGAACGGGTCTGTTTCCGTGCTGTAATTGTTATATGGTTATATGGAGACCTGGACAGGGTGCTGTTATCTAGCTTTTGTAATCCCACATTTACGAATTATAAATCATCCTCCACAGCATCCAGAGTGGAGCTCTAAACGAACTGTATCAGGAGTTGAGAGGTTTTGGTGGATAATATTCCCGAGATGGGGAACCGCTCGGAACTGAAATTAGAAACTTAGCTAGTGCCCTGGAACAATTAACAAATTGTACTGCTGATGGACTGTACGAGACTCAGGAACAAATAGGCCAGCTAACAACTGAAATGATGGCCCTGCGTCTTGTTGCTCTCCAGAATCGTATGGCCCTAGATTTCCTGCTAGCCGAGAAGGGGGCACCTGTGCTATGATAGGGCAGGAATGTTGTACATTTGTACCAGATGTATCCTCTAATATCACCAATATCGCGGGGCATGTGAAGGAGGTTATAGAAAGAGCGTTTAGCGTTTTAGCCCTCTGAGGGGGTGCTGCAAACTGTTATGTATGTGCTGTTATGTTTGTGTGCCATTGTATGTATGTTCTTAGTACCTGAACTGATGTACAGCGCTTTGGTCAATGTGGGTTGTTTTTAAATGTGCTATACAAATAAAATTGACTTGGCTTGACTAGGAAAATAGGGGCAGATTTAGCCCAAAATCAAATTAATGCTTCAGGATGGGATTGGTTTGGTTTAGGATATTTGTGGGGGCCGATTCTCCATTATGGCAGTATCATTGTGTTAATTGTTGTGATTCTGTTAATCTGTTATTGCTTCGGTCCATGTATATGCCAAATATTTGTCAATCGGCCACTTTAAAAGACTGTGATTATAGCATTAGCAAAGAGGGGAATGTAAGGGCTAACATTACGAATGCAGCAATGTGGGTTTTATTGCAGGAGTGTAAAAGCTCCAGCTCTGATTATTCCTGGGGCATCCTGTTGTCAGCATGGAAGCGCGGTTTATGGCTGATCGTATCCTCTGATATCAGCAACTGGCCTCAAAGCTTTGAAGTGTTAAGAAGAACATCTTGCCAAATGGACTGCCCTTTGTTCCCAAGAAAGAAGAGGTCACGATGGACACGGAGGTCCCGAAAGAGACACAAAGATTTATAGGGCATTGTAAACTTGCCATATAAGGCAGTGATGGAAAAATACTGGCACATGTATTTAGGGCATAAAAGGTGCAAAGTGTAAGCTTTCGGGGAGAGAGACTACACTAGCTTCCTAAGCGTTTCTAAACGCTTCAGTTTCTAGACTCTCTCCCACCTGGGTGAGTAGAATAAAGAGGTTAAACTAATCCGGTTGTCTGCCTGTTTTTTCTAATAGGCCACGGACTACAACATTAGCAGGGTAGAGGAACTGAAAGAAATTTGCATTAGGCGAGAAATAGTATTGGGTAGACTGATGGGACTAAAGGTTGATAAATCCCCAGGGCCTGATGGTCTGCATCCCAGGGTACTCAGGGAGGTGGCTCTAGAAATAGTGGAAGCATTGGTGATCATTTTCCAATGTTCAATAGATTCAGGATCAGTTCCTGTGGATTGGAGCATAGCTATCAGTCGCTGAAAGGAAGCATGCAGGTACAGCAGGCAGTGAAGAAAGCCAATGGAATGTTGGCCTTCATAACAAGAGTTGAGCAAAGTCCTTCTACAGTTGTACAGGGCCCTAGTGAGACCGCACCTGGAGTACTGTGTGCAGTTTTGGTCTCCAAATTTGAGGAAGGATATTCTTGCTATTGAGGGCGTGAATGGCGGGACTGAAATATGTTGAAAGTCTGGAGTGAGCGGCTTATATACACTGGAATTTAGAAGGATGAGAGGGGATCTTATTGAAACATATAAGATTATTAAGGGATTGGACAAGTTAGAGGCAGGAAACATGTTCCCAATGTTGGGGGAGTCCAGAACCAGGGGCCACAGTTTAAGAATAAGGGTAGGCCATTTAGAACAGAGATGAGGAAAAACGTTTTCAGTAAGAGAGTTGTAAATCTGTGGAATTCTCTGCCTCAGAAGGCAGTGGAGGCCAGTTCTCTGAATGCTTTCAAGAGAGAGCTAGATGGAGCTCTTAAGGAGAGCGGAGTCAGGGAGTATGGGGAGAAGGCAGGAACGGGGTACTGATTGAGAATGATCAGCCATGATCACATTATCATATATCATATATCATATATATACAGCCGGAAACAGGCCTTTTCGGCCCACCAAGTCCGTGCCGCCAGCGATCCCCGTACATTAACACTATCCTACACCCACTAGGGACAATTTTTACATTTACCCAGCCAATTAACCTACATACCTACATTGAATGGTGGTGCTGGCTCGAAGGGCCGAATGGCCTACTCCTGCACCTATTGTCTAATGTTATCCCACTTTTCAAGAAAGGAGCGAGAGAGAAAACGGGGAATTACAGACCAGTTAGCCTGACATCGGTGGTGGGGAAGATGCTGGAGTCACTTATTAAAGAGGTAATAATGCTGCATTTGGATAGCAGTAAAAGGACGTCCAAGTCAGCAGTGATTTATGAAAGGGAAGTCATGCTTGACTAATCTTCTGGAATTTTTTGAGGATTTGACAAGTAAAATGGATGAAGGGGAGCCAGTGGATGTAGTGTATCTAGACTTTCAGAAAGCCTTTGATAAGGTCCCACGCGGGAGATTGGTGAGCAAAATTAGAGCATATGGTATTGGGGGTAGGGTGTTGACATGGATAGAAAATTGGTTGGCAGACAGGAAGCAAAGAGTAGGAGTAAACAGGTCCTTTTCAGAATGGCAGGCAGTGGCGAGTGGAGTGCCGCAAGGCTCGGTGTTGGGGCCACAACTGTTTACCATATATATTAATGGTTTGGAAGAAGGAATTAGAAGCAACACTAGCAAGTTTGCGGATGACACAAAGCTGGGTGGCAGTGTAAACTGTGAAGAGGATGTTCCGAGGTTGCAGGGTGACCTGGACAGGTTGAGTGAGTGGGCAGATGCGGGGCAGATGCAGTATAATGTGGATAAATGAGAGGTTATCCACTTTGGCGGCAAAAACAAGGAGGCAGATTATTTCAATGGTGTCGGGTTAGGTAAGGGGGAAATGCAGCGAGACCTGGGTGTCCTTGTACACCAGTCACTGAAAGTTGGCGTGCACGTACAGCAGGCAGTGAAGAAAGCTAATGGCATGTTGGCCTTTAACGAGAGGTTTTCAGTATAGGAGTAAAGATTGTCTGCAGTTGTTTAGGGCCCTGGTAAGACCACATCTGGAGTATTGTGTACAGTTTTGGTCTAATTTGAGGAAGGACATCCTTGTAATTGAGGCAGTGCAGCATAGGTTCACGAGATTGATCCCTGTGATGGCGGGGCTGTCATATGAGGAAAGATTGAAAAGACTAGGCTTGTATTCATTGGAGTTTAGAAGGATGAGAGGGGATCTTATAGAGACATATAAAATTATAAAAGGACTGGACAAGCTAGATGCAGGAAAAATGTTCCCAATGTTGGGCGAGTCCAGAACCAGGGGCCGCAGTCTTAAAATAAATGGGAGGCCATTTAAAACGGAGGTGAGAAGGAACTTTTTCACCCAGAGAGTTGTCAATTTGTGGAATTCTTTGCACAGAGGCAGTAGAGGCCAAATCACTGGATGGATTTAAGAGTTAGATAGAGCTTTAGGGGCTAGTGGAATCAAGGGATATGGGGAGAAGGCAGGCACGGGTTATTGATTGTGGATGATCAGCCATGATCACAATGAATGGTGGTGCTGGCTCGAAGGGCCGAATGGCCTCCTCCTGCACCTATTTTCTATGTTTCTATATGTCAGTCCCGCCATCCTGGGAATTAACCTGGTGAATCTACGCTGCACTCACTCAATAGCAATAATGTCCTTTCTCAAATTAGGAGACCAAAATTGCACACAATACTCCAGGTGCGGGTTAACTAGGATCCTGTACAACTGCAGTAGGACCTCCTTGATCCGAAACTCAAATCCTCTCGTAATGAAGGCCAACATGCGATTAGCTTTCTTCGCTAACTGCTGTACCTGCATGATTACTTTCAGTGACTGATGTACAAGCACACCCAGGACTCGTTGCACCTCCCCTTTTTCTAATCTGACACCATTCAAATAATAATCTGCCTTCCTGTTCTTGCCACCAAAGTGGATAACCTCACATTTATCCACATTATACTGCATCTGCCATGCATCTGCCCACTCACCCAACCAAGTCACCCTGCAGCCTCATAGCATCCTCATCGCAGCTCACACTGCCACCCAACTTTGTGTCATCTGCAAACTTGGAGATGTCAAATTTAATTCCCTCGTCTAAATCGTTAATATATATATGTAAATAACGGGGGTCCCAGCACTGAGCCTTGCGGCACCCCACTAGTCACTGCCTGCCATTCTGAAAAGGACCCGTTAATTCCTACTCTTTGCTTCCTGTCTGCCAACCAGTTCTCTATCCATGTCAATACCTTAACCCCAATACCATGTGCTCTAATTTTGCCCACTAATCTCTTGTGTGGGACCTTGTCAAAGGCTTTTTGAAAGTCCAGATACAACACATCCATTGGCTCTCCCTTATCCATTCTACTTGTTACATCCTCAAAAAAATCCAGAAAATTAGTCGAGCCTTCATAAATCCATGCTGACTTTGTCCGATCCTGTCACTGCTTTCCAAATGCGCTGCTATAACATCTTTAATAATTGATTTAAGCACTACTGATGTAAGGTTAACTGGTCTATAATTCCCCGTTTTCTTTCTCCCTCCTTTTTTAAAAGTTGGCTGATCCAGAGTCAAGAGAACATTGGAAAATGATCACCAATGCATCCACGATCTCTTGGGCCACCTCCTTGAGTACTCTGGGATGCAGACCATCAGGCCCTGGTGATTTATCTCTCTTCAATCCCAACAGTTTACCCAACACCATTTCCTGACTAATGTGGATTCCCTTCAGTTCCTCCCTCCCACTAGATCCTCGGTCCCCTAGTATTTCTGCTAGATTGATTGTGTCTTCCTTAGTGAAGACAGAACCAAAGTATTTGTTTTAACTGTTCTGCCATTTCTTTGTTTGCCATTATAAATTCATCTGTCTCTGATTGTAAGGGACCTACATTTGTCTTCACTAATCTTTTCCTTTTTACATATCTAAATAAGCTTTTAGAGTCAGTTTTTATATTCCCAGCAAGCTTTCATTCATGCTCTTTTTTTCCCCCTCTTAATTAACCCTTTTGTCCTCCTTTGAGTTCTAAATTTCTCCCAGTCCTCCGGTTTGCTGCTTCCTCTGGCCAATTTATATGCCTTTTCCTTGAATTTAACACTATTCTTGATTTCCATCGTTAGCCATGGTTTAGACGCCTTCCCCGTTTTATTTTTCCGCTAGGCAGGGATGAACAATTTTTGGAGTTCATCCATGCGCTCTTTAAATCTTTGCCATTGCATCTCCACTGTCAACTCTAAGTATAATTTGCCAGTCTATCCTTGCCAATTCCTGTCTCCTTTCTTTAAGTTCAGGACTCTAGTCTCTGAATTAACCATGTCACTTTCCATCCTAATGCAGAATTCCACCATATTATGGTCACTGTTGCCCAAGGGGCTTTGCACAACAAGATCGCTATCTAATCCTTCCTCATTACACAATACCCAGTCTAGGATGGTCTGTCCTCTAGTCGGTTCTTCTACATATTGGTATAAAAAACCATCCTGTATACATTCCAGGAAATCCTCCTCAGTGCCGTTACCAATTTGGTTGGCCCAATCTATATGGAGATTAAAGTCACACATGATAACTGCTGTACCTTGGCTATACGCATCCCTAATTTCCTGCTTGATGCTATCCCCAATTTCCTTACTGCTGCTTGGTGGTCTACATACAATTCCAACAAACGTTTTCTGCCCTTGGCTCTATCCCAGTGCCCCGGTTTCCTCCCACATTCCAAAAACATGAAAGTTTGCCAGTTAATTGGCTTCCGTAAATTTTCCCTAGTGTAGGATAGAACCAGTGTACGGGTGATCGCTGATCGGCACAGGCTCAGAGGGCTGAAGGACAGTTTCCACTCTGTATCTCTAAACTAACTAAACCAGATTGTTAAAGGTCACCTTTCATGTTTTTATTCCAGGTTCATTTAGTGACTTGGTGTTGTTGAGCTGGAAAGAGTGCAGAAAACATTTACAAAGCAGTTGCTAGGATGTGGGACTGAGTTAAAAGGAAGGGCTGGGGAGACTTGGATTTCATTCCTTGCAGTGCAGGAGAACGGGGTGGGGGGTGGTCTGATAGAGGTGTAAAAAGGCATATGGATAGAGAAGGTTGTGAGGAATATTAGCCAGACAAATGGGAGTAGCTTAAATGGGCATCTTAGTCACCATTGACAAGTTGGGTCCGAGAACCTGTGTTTGTGCTGTATGACTCTGACTCCATGCAACTCCTCAGTCATCTGGTATCTCAACAGTGGTCAGCACAGATTAAAAAAATATCACCCAGGGCCACAGCCTTCTTCTGCCTTGCCCTCACATGGCAATCTGCAATACAACAGACGCAGGAGATTTATCCACCTTAAATGTCATGAAGAAATTATTCATAAAGTGGAAAGGGTTTTGGCTGGCAGTGAACACTGTCATAATGAATAGATCTCTTTCAGATTGGCAATCATGAATGAGGTGTGCTGTTGACACCTGTGCTATGGCTTCAACTATGTACAATCTTTATATACGATTTGACTGCAGGAACCATGTATGGTTTAGCCATATTTGCTGACTATATGAATGGAGGTTGGATGTAGATTGTTAGATGAAAATAGTACAAGACGATATGTATAAATGGGTGGACACGTAGCTGGAAGTAAGAATGAAAAAGCAAATTATTTGTATTGCATGAGACTATAAAAGGTGACAAAACCAAAAAAATACCAAAGCAGGGCATGTGAAAAGAGGATGCTAGATTGTTAATTTGTTGAAACCAGACAAATTACAGGAGGTCAAATGGGAAGTAAAAATAGGAAATTCGAAAGAGATCATGAGATGAGCAGGAAATGTAAAAGGAACTATCGAATGTTATATGGGCATGGAAAGGGAAAGAGTACAATGGAGGTGGGCAAAAATAAAAGGGAAATCTAGAATTAAGACAGAGTGCTTACGTTGAAATGTTAAATGAGCACTGTTACATCATTCTTAGCCAAGAAAGATGCTGTTGGAGTTTGAGCAAAGGAAGAATTAAAATCCTGGATGTGATAGAAATGGGAGGAGGTACCACAAAGGCTGCCTGGACTTTGTGCATAAATCACCTGGGATAGGAACAGAAAGAGGAAGTACCACAAAGGCTTGTTGTACTTTGTGAATAAATCACCTGGTCGAAATGAGATTCATTCTAGGTTGTTGAGAGGAATATGGAAGGAACTTACAAATACCCTGACAATATCGAAGGTATTACAAAATGCTGGAGTAACTCAGCAGGTCAGGCAGCATCTCAGGAGAGAAGGAATGGGTGACGTTTCGGGTCGAGACCCTTCTTCAGACAGAAGGGCCTTGACCCGAAACATCACCCATTCCTTCTCCTGAGATGCTGCCTGACCTGCTGAGTTACTCCAGTATTTTGTGATACCTTCAATTTGTACCAGCATCTGCAGTTATCTTTCTACAATACCCTGACAATCATTATCAAAGTGGCTATTGATAGGAATGATGTTTGAAAAATTGCAAATGTTATGTCATTGTTCAAAATAAGCGCAATGCTTTTTCGGGGAAAAGTTCAAAAAGCCATCAGGGGCAGAAATTGTTAAACAATTCAGCGGCTCATGTGAAAAGCGAAACTTTATATTTTAAGTTGGTCCTTCATCGGAACTGGGAAGGAAGGTGACAGCAAGAATCACTGGAGCAAAGGGATGATTTGTGATAGAATGATATAAAGTTAAATTGGTTAATGCTGCTGTTAATTAGTGACTATCTTTGTGTTACCCTTTGCTAATGGCAGGTCTGTGTGACATGTCCAGTGTGTCGGGCTCCAGTAACCGAAAGACAAAAAATGATTCAATATCAAGGACGGGTGACGACAGTAGAAATGGCAGTTCTGACACAGAGAGAAGCAAGTTACTCAGACTTGTTGAATTCCCTATTTGAATCCAGAAGACTGCAACGTGTTCATTTAGATTAAGTTTGCTCAGGACCTCATAGCAGTGCAGGATACGGTAGGTCAGAGTAGGACAGAATTAAAGTGGCAAGCAACTGGAAACTCAGTCACTCCTGTGAACTAAACAAAATTAATCTGCAAAATGATCATGCATTTTGTGTTTGGATTCTCCGGTGTAGAGGAGTGCATATTGTGAACACTAATTACAGTTTACCAGATTGGAAGAAATGTAGATCAAATGTTGCTTCACCTAGAAAAAGTATTTGGTTACTTACGTGGTTGGAAGGGAAAATGTTGACAGGATAGTCATCTCCTCTGGTTGTTAGGGAAATATTGCTTTGTTTCTCAAACCAAAGCTATTGTATTGTTTGAGAGGCTCAGTTTCTCCCTGGAACTTCCAAAGGGGAAAATTAGTGTTCATCAGATTGCAGTGAGTATTGGCTGTCCTATTCAATACTGAAACTCTGAGTTATGAGATTCAGATAGTTATTATTTACCAAGAGTACTTGGTCAGCTAATATTTTTGGAACTTAATGGAAAAATTATTAAAGTAGAAAACAAGACAGATTTCAAATTTTCCCAGAACAACAAATGAGAATTTTGGTGGAGAAAATTCCGACCCCTTGGTGTAGTCTGTGTGGTATTTGCACTTTGACCCTGTTTCTACATGGGTTTCATCCAGATGTTCTTGTTTCCTGCCACATCCCAACAATATACAGAATGGTAGGTTAATTGTCGCACTGGTGGGTAAGGCAAAGCAGCGCCTTTACCACCTTAGACAGCTGAGGAAATTCAGAGTGTCTCTGAGGATCCTTCAATGCTTCTACTCTGGGGCTGTAGAGAGCATCCTGTTCGGCAACATCACAGTCCGGTTTGGGAACAGCTTTGCCCAAGACAGGAAGGCCCTGCAGAGAGTAGTGCGTTCGGCAGAACGCACTATGGGAACTACACTCACCCCCCTGCAGAACCTATACATCAGGAGGTGTAGATCGAGAGCAAGCAAGATTATGAGGGACCCCTGCCACCCCAGCAATGGACTGTCCCACTGCTACGGTCAGGAAAACGACTCCGCTGTCACGCTGTGGAAACGGAGAGGATGAGATGGAGTTTCTTCCCACAGGCCATCAGGACTGTTAACTATTATAACTACAGGGACTAAATTTTATTTTCTGTATTAATTTTAATTTATATGCTGAAATTGTAAAAAAAAAAAGGCACAATCCGCAGGCATTGCCACTTTCATTTCACTGCACATCGTGTATGTGTATGTGACAAATAAACTTGACTTGTCTTGACTTGACATTTACTTGTCATGAGAGTGTAAATGAATGGAAGAATCTGGTGAGGGTTGATGGGGAGGTGAGGGAGAATTAAAATGGGATTAGTGTAGGGTTGGTGTAAATGTGTGCTTGAAGTCTCAAACTCGGGTCGGGCTGTTCCTCTACTGTGTGATTTGGACTGTCTGAACGTTTCAGTTTGGGTTTCATGTGAACCAAATTATTTATTTCTTCACAATGTCCTTCCTCTCTTCTCACTGCTTCTGATCCATTCACCATCCTTTGTCCTTCACCCCTTTACCTGAGATCGCTCAGACATCCTGGCTTAATTTACCTTCCAGCTGCCCAGTGAAAGAGTTCTCATCTGAAAGGTGCCTAAATGATGTTACTTTGAAATAGCCTAAAACAGTAGATTTTGGCAATATGGATCATGCTGCTCAGCTTCCTGTCCTTTAATGCTTTGTACAATCAATCAATCAATCAATACTTTATTGGGCGGCATGGTAGCGCAGCGGTAGAGTTGCTGCTTTACAGCGAATGCAGCGCCGGAGACTCAGGTTCGATCCTGACTACGGGTGCTGCACTGTAAGGAGTTTGTACGTTCTACCCGTGACCTGCGTGGGTTTTCTCCGAGATCTTCGGTTTCCTCCCACACTCCAAAGACGTACAGGTATGTAGGTTAATTGGCTGGGTAAATGTAAAAATTGTCCCTAGTGGGTGTAGGATAGTGTTAATGTGCAGGGATCGCTGGGCGGCACGGACTTGGAGGGCCGAAAAGGCCTATTTCCGGCTGTATATATATGATATGATATGATATGATATGATACAGACTCAAGTTCCAGATAAAAGCCAAGACATTACATATAATAAACATACAGAAGCACAATAAGTTACATACAAAAGCCAAGTAAGTTACTAACAAATTAATAACAAACGCACAATAAATTACATACAAGCACAATGCATGGTTTAAAGCATCAGCCATCAGTGATCAACAACGAGACAACTATACCAATGTCTCCACAACTGTGATTTGTAGCGTGTAGTACTAAACATTAGTGATAATGCCAAGATGATCTTATTTTTAGAGTCATTAATTCGGCAAATAAATGTATACATTAAATTTCTTAGTACGGCTTGTAGGGTATTAACTCCTGCAGCCACAAGCATTTCACTTGCACTACACCATCTAGGTCTCTTAAGTAATATCCTCATGGTATCATTAAAAGCTACCTGAAAACTCTGTAATCTAGCTTTTTTATAGTCTGACCACAAGTGTGCAGTGTAGTATGCTCTGAACAGAGACATCTTCACCCCATCTGTACATGCACCAAACTTGCGCAAGAGAATGTTAGCTTGTGCATACATCATGCGGCGTTGCCTATAAATATCTTCATCTGTCATTTGTTCTGTAATAAAATGTCCAAGATATTTTACCTTATTACATACACTAAGATTATTATCAGTCAATTTAAAATCAGGAAATTTTGGACATTTATCCACTTTGGTTCGACAGATCATAACAACACTCTTACTGGCATTATATTTGATATCATGTTCCACACCAAATACAGAACATATAGCAAGGAGCTGCTGTAGGCCAGCGCTAGATGGACTAAGGACCGCAAGATCATCTGGATACATAATATGGTTCATAATATGCATACAGTAATTAGTTTTCTTCAAATGCTATAACTAGTCAATTAAGAAGGTCACTTGCTTAAGCAATGTTTGTATATTGACTTTTAGTTTTGTGGTTTGTGCTCCTATCCTTGTCAAACAAAGCATGTTCCATACCATGCATAGCCCAGTTAGAAATTAATTGTATCGGATTTGCTATAAATTTAAAAGTTGAAATTTAATCAGCTGGAAAGATTAATGCATACAAGTCTGTCCCTGTCCCACAAATTTCATCCAAGGACGCTAGGTGAAGGAGCCTGTTATCGGGAAAGACCTGTGCAAGTTATAATTGGCCTTTCACAGATGTACATGTTTCACATGCCAATTCAACTGCTGCATGCACATGCGGATTCTCAGGTTCAGACCCTTCACTGTAGGGCCAATGCGTCCATGTTATAATTTCATGCAAATTAATTAAAAAATCAGAATTCTATGTTTTTACTGCATACTCTGTGACCTCCCTCTTCCCTTGGAAGAAATCAAATATTGTAATGGAAATTAATATTCCATGGTTGTGCAATGCACTATGGAAAATTTCCTTGCTATGGAATCAAATGCTCTGATTGTTGGACGTACTGTGTGCTGAAATATAACTAACTATTGAATTATTTTTTTAATGTTAATTTACCCAAGGCTCATGAAATGCTTTAATTGTATTGAAAGTAGTTTTTTTTTGTAGGTGACGTGTTACTCAATAATTTGGAAGTAAAAGAAAGTGCATTCGTAAGTTGCCTTTTAAATTTTAAACTGTATAATAAGTAACTGTACATAATGTTTTATATGAATTGTCTTGTGCTGAAAACAAAAATGTAAGGCTCCAAATTTAATGTCCATGATTAGATAATGTTTGGTCTTGGAAAATGAACATGGTTGTGTGTTTGGCAGCATCTCCAGAGAGACACAGTTTGAAGAAGGGTCTTGACCCCAAACATCACCTATTTCTTTTCTCCAGAAATGCTGCCTGACTTGCTGAGTTACTTCAGCATTTTGTGTCTATCTTTGGTGTAGACCAGCATCTGCAGTTCCTTCCTACACATTGGTTACGTGTGTTTTGTTGCCTACCAGAAATATTGGCTGTGACTCGCCTGATCTTCTGTTTCTGATCAGGTGTGGAGCTACAAATAAGGAGAAAAGCTACTTGTGTTGCTTGGTGTTTTCCTTCCATATAAAATGAGAATGATCATTTTTGTAGGAACTTGTACTTATATGTGAAAGATGTCCCTCGATTCTGCTTTTTTAAAAATGTAGCAATAAAATTTGAAGAGCATGCATCCATTCAATTTTAGTTCAAGATATAGGATATTCTTCAGCCAAGCAGTACAAGGATCTATTAATATTTGTTCTAAGATGCATCAAAATAAAAGTGCACAAATGATATTTTAATTTAATTTGCATGAATTTAATTTGCATGAAATTTGATGTTAAAAATCTGTCGGTTAAATTAGTGAACTGTTGGTTTGGGGTATTTTTTTCATTATTTGTATTGATTAAAAGCTTTTGGGAATGAATGGTTAATGTGATTATTTTCCATGTCTGCACTGTAGAATGATGCCTCAAAATAAGTTCTAATAATAATAATAATAATAATCCATTTATTTTATATAGCGCCTTATCACATGCTCAAAGCGCTTTACAAAAACAATTAACATAGAAACAAACAGACAAACTATCCTGACGGAAAAGCGGCAAATACACAACGTCAGCGTCCTCTCACGTCAGGGTCCGGCAGTAGACATTAAAAAGCACAAGACACACAGATATAATTTTTTACACAAAACAGCCATCACAGTGATTGCTCTAGGCATACCCTCACTGTGATGGAAGGCAAAGTCTTATCTCCTCCTCATTCTTCTCCCGTGGTGCCACGAGGTGATCGAGGCTCCCAACTTTTTGAAGCCCCCACCGGGCGATGGAAAGTCCCAGGGCCGAGCCGAGCAGGCCGATGAAAGTCCTGAGCCCCCACCGGGCGATGGAAAGTCCCAGGGCCGAGCCGAGCAGGCCGATGAAAGTCCTGAGCCCCCACCGGGCGATGGAAAGTGCTGCGGCCGGGCCACGCAGGGCGATGAAGGGCCTGCGGGCGGGTTAATCGTACCTCGCGCTTCGGGGCGGTCGAAGCTGCTACGGCTGGAGCTCCCAAAAGCCGGTCGCCAGCCAGGGACCTGCGAACTCCCGATGTTGCGGTCTGCAGGGCCCACGGCCGAAGCCTCCGAGATGGTAAGTCCAGGCCCTGCGACCGGAGTCTTTGAGGTCGATCCCAGCTGGAGGCCGCCGACTCCACGATGTTAGGCCGTAGCGCGAACGGAGACACGACACGGTAAAGGTTGCATCTCCGTTGAGGAGGAGATTTGAAAAAAGGTTTCCCCCAACCCCCCCACCACCCCCCTACATACACAGAATTAAAAATAAAACAAAACGTACATTTAACAACGACAATGACAAAAAAACAACAACAAAAAAAACGGAGAGACTGCCGGTGAGCCGCAGCTGCAGAACACAGCCACGCCCCTTTTGACCCAACTTCCATTCTAACTCAAGAGTGTTAACTATGTGGTGTTTGCATTTTTTTCTTGAGACTTTGTGGGTTTCCTGCAAATGATCTTGTTTCCACCTTCATCCCAAAGAGGTGCTAGTAAATTAATTGGCTACTGTAAATTGCCTGAAGAATAGTTAGGCAATGAGAAAGCAAGTTGATTAGCATGTGTGAAGTAATAGGTTACAGTGAAATAAGTGGGGGAATATTTCTCATGTGAATGCTCTGAGCTGCCTCCTGTACAGCGTGAAATGCAAAATTAAATATCGTTGTTCTCTTTGAGATGTTTCTTGATATGGCAAGCTGCATGTTCGCAAGAATTTAAAGCTTGTTTTGGTTTTAACAATTTCAACTCCGCCATTCAATCATAGCTGATCTATCTTTCCCTCTCAACCCCATTCTTCTGCCTTCTCCCCGTAACTCTCACCGTCAGAGCTAACTAGTGCCTGTTTTGCCCTCTTGATTTTCATAACTATGTTCTTTAGTCCCCAATACTCCTTCAATTCAGGAATGCACTTTATCCCACTGCCTAAACCTGACACTTGACTCAGTTTTCCCTGATCAGAGCCTCGATTCTCTTGTTATCCAGGGTTCCTTAATTCTATCTGCTCTGCACTTTATACTAACAGGAACATGCATACTTCAAGCTCTCACTATCACATGTTTAAAAACATCCCGCTCTCATCTGTCCCTTTGCCCACAAACGACCTTCTCTAATTCACCTTTGCAAATTCCTCTAATTGCATCAAAATTGACCTTGTCCCAATGTAAGCATGAACTAGCCCTGGCCTTATCCATAACTATTTTAAAGCTGTAGAACTGTGATCATCGGTACTCAAAAGGCTCCCCTGCAGAAATTTCAGTCACACGTGTGCCCAATTCCCTGAAAGTAGCTCGAAGTCTGAAGAAGGGTCTCAACCCGAAACGTCACCCATTCCTTCTCTCCCGAGATGCTGCCTGACCTGCTGAGTTACTCCAGCATTTTGTGAATAAATCGCTTTGCCTTCTCCCTGGTAAGGTCCTCTTACGTAATGCATGAGGATATTTTCCTGCACACACTTGACAAAGTTCACCCCATCTCAACCCTTGGCACTAAGGCAGTCCTAGTCTATGCAGGCTAAACACCGATTTTTTGGCAACTAATGGTCCCCCCCACAACCGCTACCAACTGGAAGGATATGGGTAGCAACATCACACCAATCTAGAAGTTGCCCTCCAAGCCATGCACAATCCTGTCTTGGAAATATATAGCTGTTCCTTCAACGTCACCATGTCATAATCCTGGATCTCTCTCCCCAACAGCATTGTGTATATATAGCCACCCCACATCCCCTTCCACTTGAACTGCTGCAAATCAAGGACAGCAGCTATTCAAGAAGACAATTCATCAGCATCTCCTCAAGATCAACTCGGAATGGGAAATTCAGTGCTGGTTCAGCCTGCGAAGCCCATATTCCTTCTATGAACATATCAATGCAGGGTCTCGGCCCGAAACGTCACCCATTCCTTCTCTCCAGATATGCTGCCTGTCCCGTTGAGTTACTCCAGCTTTATTTGTCTGTCTTTGGTTTAAACCAGCATCTACAGTTCCTTCTTAAACATATCAATGCAAATGTTTTGCTGGAGTCAATTTGTTCATATCATTTCATGCTTGTGCATTTTCTTTTTCTACAAATGGTATCCCCTGAATGTTTGCATCATAATTTAATGCTTTTGCTTGCAGGAATTGTAATCCTTGTTTCAACACAATAATTTGGATCTCAATGGAAAAATCGCATGTGCAGAATGTCAGTAAAATGTCAACTTTTGTCTTTTGTGTGATATTTATATTGACAGTAAAATTCTTTGTTTGCAAAGAGTCGCCAACACGCAATGTTTGCAAAGAGTCGCCAACAAAGTTGGAAAATGTTCAATGTAGTCCCAATTGTTCTCAGCGCGCCTCCCTCTATGACAGGTTACTTCAATTGCTATTGAAAATCGGCTGATTGCTTCGATTTGTTCCTAGATTTGCTTCAACATCTTATAAGAATGTTCATTCATAAATAGAGAAAAACATTTCTTGGTTCATGTCACAATCACTAAAGTCTAATTTATGAAGAAAAATAATAAGTTGGCCTCAATATGTTAATGATTAATTTGTAGCTGTTGAAATTATTTAACTGCACTTTATTTTTAACCTTTTCTCAGTGTGAGCTGCAAGTCCCGTTCCAAGTTAAAGCTGGGCATATTAGTAAGTAATTTTTTTTAAATCATTCATCCATATAATCAATTTATAATGCAAGTGGAGACTCAGCCTGTTAAAATATTTGATCATATGATTGATAAGTGCATCATTTGTCCATTTTATTTTTTTGCTTGCTTGTCGTAGTTTGTTTCCCCCAACCTGCCTCTCTTAAGTCTGCTCAGTTAAGATAGAACTTAAAATTTGTTTGACAACATTCATAGCAGAGCTGGAAGGAGCAGTGAGGTGTAAGACAAAAAAATATTATGGAGATAGATTAAAACAGATCACCTAATAAGCATGACAACTGACCAGTAACAAGACATTTAAAGTGAGAAAAGGACATAAGAACAGTAATCGGAAGCAGTGAGATAGTAATTCGCCTGAAGATCTAAACCCACAACCACTACCAGAAAGATAAAGGTAGCAACACACAACCATCTGGAAGTTGCCCTCCAAGCCACACGTAATCCTGATTTGGAAATAACCAACTTATATATAATTTTGGGCATCATATCCGAGAAAGAATGTGCTGGCCCTGGAAAGGATCCAGAGTAGGTTTACATGAATGACCCCAGGAATGAGTGGGTTAACTTATGATGAGCATTTGACAGCATTGGGCCTGTACTCGCTGGAGTTTAGAAAAATGAGGGGGGACCTCATTGAAACGTGCTGAATAGTGAGAGGCTTGGATAGAGTGGATGTGGAGAGGATGTTTCCACCAGTAGTAGAGTCTAGGACTAGAGGTCATAGCCTCAAAATTAAAGAACGTTCCTTTAGGAAGGAGATGAGAAAGAATTTCTTCAGTTAGAGGCTGGTGAATCTGTGGAATTCTTTGCTACAGGCGGCAAGTTAATGGATATTTTTAAGGCAGAGATAGATAGATTCTTGATTAGTACGGGTGTCAGAGATTATGGAGAGAAGGCAGGAGAATGGGGTTAGGAGGGAAAGATAGATCAGCCAAAATTGAATGGCGGAGTAGACTTAAAGAGCTGAATGGCCTAATTCTGCTCCTATCACTTATGACCTTATAAGTTGGAGAATTCAGTGTTGATTCCATAATGTGCAAGCTGCTAAGTTACAAGATGTTGTTCTCATTTATGACAACTTCACCAAGGCAGTGGACGTGGTCACAGACAGTCTTAAGGAAGTGGGATTGAGAATTAATGTGGCATGAAACAGGGAGCTCAGGATCATCCCTGCAGACTGAGCGCTGGGATTTCATGAAATGATCTCTCGATCAACACTTGCTTTCTCCAATGACGAGGAAACCAAATTGTAAACAGCTAACACATGAGATTGGAATAAATTGACCCAGATTATTCATGCAGACCAGGATGTCATTCTGTGCTCGGCCCATGTCTCTGGGCCTTTACTATCCATGGATCTGTCTAATGGTCTTTTAAACATTGCAATTGCATCCACTTCTGTAGCGTCCTCTGGCAGCTCATTCCATATGCGCACCGTTTACTGTGCGTAAAAAGTTGCACCTTGGGTCCCTTCTATATCTTTTCCCCTGAAATCTGTGCCTTCCTGTTCCAGGCAAAAGACTGTGAACATCTACTTGTAGTCGCCATTACTTGGGTTTAGAGTTGGAGTTTTCCAATTTTAACGTTTATGCTGAAAAGTATCCAGATAATGATAGAAATAAGATAATATCATCAGACAAAGGAGCAGAATTAGGCTATTCGGCCCATTGCGTCTGCTCCATCATTCAACAATTGCTGATCTATTTTACCCTCTCAACCCAATTCTCCTGCCTTTGCCGGAAAACCTTTGACATCCTTACTATTCAAGAACCTATCAATCTCGGCTTTAAAAATACCGAATGATTTGACCACCACCACCGTCTTTGGTAATAAATTTTACAGACTCACCACCCTCTGGCAAAATAAATTACTCCTCGTTTCCATTCTAACGTTATGTCCTTTTATTCAGAGGCTATTCTCTCTCGTCCTAGATTCTCCCACGACTGGAAACATCCTCTCTTCTACTCCAGGTCTTTCATTATTTGGTAGGTTTCCATGAGATCCCCTTTCATCCTTCTAAACTCCAGTGAGTACAGACCCAGAGCCATCACATGCTCCTCATACAACCAAATCATTCCAAGGATCATTCTCATAAACCTCTGGACTCTCTCCAAAGCTAGCATCCTTACTCGGATATGGGTCCAAAACGGCTCACAATATTCCAAATGCGGCTTCGCCAGCACATGATAAAGCCTCAGTATTCCATGCTTTTATTTTCTCGTCCCCTCGAAATGAATGCTAACATTTTTCACAATCATAACATGGTTTTGCAAATGGAGAGATATGGATTGCATGCAGGCAGAGCAGATTAGTTGAACTTGGCACCATTTTTGACATGGACATTGTGGGCCAAAGGGTCTGTTCTAAACTGTTGTATGTAAAAGGCCCCTGGATGGTCTAAAGCTTAAAGGTGAGTGTTGTATCATCAGATGCTGTGGGATGGTTGATGGGGTCAGAACTGGTAGAAATTGTGAAGGATAACGCATTGAATGCAAAGGTTGATGGAGTGGAAGGTGAGTACTAATCTATGCTCTGTCCCGAGAAAAAGGAGGTGAGAGCAGATACACAGAAACCCTGATGATGTCGAAGGGATTTGTGTGGCTTTGACAAAATTTGTAAGACAATGTACACAACGCTGCAGACATATGTTGCATTGTTTAATAGAGTATCATTGGACAAATATCAATAGAGGAGGTTCATAAAATCATAAGATCACAAGTGATAGGAGCAGAATTAGGCCATTCGGCCCATCAAGTCTACTCTGCCATTCAATCATGGCTGATCTAATTATCTCTCCCTCTTAACCCCATTCTCCTGCCTTCTCCCCATAACCTCTGACGCCCGTACTAATCAAGAATCTATCTATCTCTGCCTTAAATATATCCACTGACTTTGCCTCCACAGCCTTTGTGGCAAAGGATTCCACAGATTCACCACCCTCTGACTAAAGAAATTCCTCTTCTCCTTCCTAAAAGAACATTCTTTAATTCTGAGGCTATGACCGTAGATCAATAACTATGTTCCTGATCCAGGCCGCGTCTTCAGACTGGCATCCTGTGGAATGGATGCGTGCGTGGACGCAGCTTTATTGATAAGATATTAGAACAATTGAGATGCTTGAGAGCGAGGGATTCTTTCTCTGCAGTCTCCCATGCTTATGGCTAATAAAGAACTTTAAATGAAAATAAACGACTTGTCGTCATTACAACTTCCTACATGGTGTCAGGAGTGGTCTTCCGGGACAACATCAGCTGGAAATTAGTGTTTTTTTTCTTTCTCTTTTTTTCACGAGAGAGGTCGGAGAGTCTGTTTGCTACTATGGCTGATCCATTTCGGAAGTCGATCCTCTCGTCTTCGACAGCAACATCAGTGAATGCTGGCGCATTTTCGAGGAACAGTTTGATGTCTTTATCACAGCCGCTCATTATGACAAACCACTTCGGGCTCAAGCGAATATGCTCCTCAATCTTGCAGGACTGGAGGCTTTTCAACGAGCCAAGCAATTCGAGTAAGCGGAGGCAGTCATACAACCTGCCGTTGGGAATCAACCTGAGGTCGTCACCCCTGCTGAATCGAGAGAGGATCCTCAGTGTCTCAAGAGAAAATTTCAACAACCATGCAGGCCTCAGACCAATCCTACCATGGAACATCTCAAGTTCAATTCCCGGAATCAAAAGGAGGTTGAGACTCTTGAATCATTTATTTGCACTTTAAAAAAAAAACGGCAGCGAGGAGCTGCAGGTTTGGTGTGCTCTCTGATGAGCTTATTAGAGACAGGCTAGTTTGTGGTCTCACTAGTGACAACCTAAGAAAAGAACTTGTGCGCGACTTTGACTTAACTCTGGATAAGGCTATCTCCATCTGTGAGAATCATGAGGCAACTATTCTTAACACCTGAACATTAACTAATGCACAATGATCTGCCACGAGTATCGATGCCATTCAGGCTGGGTTCCGGAGAGAACGTAAACCTGAGGTAGCGGTCAGAGTCCAGCCAGATCAGTCTGGAATGCGTTTTATTGTGGGCTGTTCCAATTGTGGAGGAAATCATGCAGCAAAAAGGGAGAAATGCCCTGCTTTCGGCCAAATTTGTCATGCCTGTAAGAAACGTAATAATTTCAGGAGATGCTGCAAATCCACACCACAGGCTTCCAACAGAGGGATAAACAGACAGCCTGTTCACCAGGTACGGTTGATGACAGTCTGATCCATCTGATAGCAGTATTGAAGAAATGGCCAACGTTGACGGTGTCACACTGCTAGTGGATTCGGTTGAGGCACAACGAGTAAAGAATGACGAAGCCTTTGTTACTCTTCTGGTTGTGATATCTTGAGCTCGGACACAGAATAACAAGTCAACTCACTGCTGACCGGAACATGACTGCACAGCTGTACTGTGGTTTATTCAATCATTTACAATCCTTCAACCAAAGGTGGCGCTATTACAACTCCTTCCACCCTAATAAAAAATATATTTCCTTGTGGACATTTTGTTTTGAATATAACCCACGGTATGAAATTATTACAATCTTGTCTGATAGTTTACTTTTATATAACCTGAATAAAATGAGGGCATCATGCATATATGTTGCATATACAGTGATATGTGCATTTCAGGAAATAACTTTACAAATTTACCCTAACCACTGGGTTTCCCCTTCTTTCTGGATATCTTCCCTGACCAAACGTTTCTGACTGTTTAGAACCACTTGGACTCATTTTTAATTGAGTCAAGCCTTCCTTTTGACTTACATTCATAGATTCCAGTCCATCAGTCAATTTTGTTATCCTAACAGTCAAACGTCACCCATTCCTTCTCTCCCGAGATGCTGCCTGACCTGCTGAGTTACTCCAGCATTTTGTGAATAAATCCATTTGTACCAGCATCTGCAGTTATTTTCTTATAATTCACTACTCTTCCAGGTAACCACTTCACCCACTTGTGATGATGGTTTTTCACCTTTACCGTCTGATTCAACTCAACAGAGAACGGAGTACTGATTGAGAGTGATCAGCCATGATCGCATTGAATGGCGGTGCTGGCTCGAAGGGCTGAATGGCCTACTCCTGCACCTATTGTCTATTGTCTATTGTCTAACACTCCTTTCCTTTACTCTACTTCCGTCATGATATTTTGTTTTTGTTTCTCCTGTTTCTCTTCTACTGTTTGAGCCAAGTTTGGTTTCAACAGTGAAAACCTTGTTCTGGGTTTTCTTTTCAAGAACAGTTCAGCTGGTGTTTGACCAGTTGTGGTGTGAGGTGTGTTTCGATATGTAATCAGAAAGTTAGCCAGTTTGTGAAACAAAGACAACTGTCTTTTCTTTGGATTTGGATCCAGCAGTTGTTTGACTAATGTACGCTTCACAATTTGCACTGTGCGTTCTGCTGCTCCATTGGAACCTAGATGGTATGGAATTGCTCTAGTGTGTTTTACAGCATTCCCTTTCATGAATTGTGCAAACTCTTGTGAACAGAATCGTGGTCCGTTATCAGACGCAATTTCCTCTGGAAATCCATAGGACGCAAACAACCCTTGCAAAATGTCTTATCGTTTTGCTGGATGTCGTTTTTTTAATCGAAAACACTTCAACCCACTTGGAGTGACAATCACAATGAACTGTGAACAGTTGTCCATCTAACTCTGAAAAGTCAATGTGTAATCTTTGCCACACTCTAACTGGCCATTTCCTTGGCTGTAGCGGTACTGTGGGTGGATTCTTTCCAACTGCTTGACATGTGCTACACTCTTTGGCCGTTTGTTCTATGTCCTTATCTAGACCAGGCCACCATAGATAACTTCTAGCTAGACTCTTTGTTAGACACATTTCCAAATGCTGATCATGAAGATCTTCTAGCAATTTTACTCCATATTTTTCAGGAATTACAACTCTCGCTCCCCACATGACACAACCTTGGTCTACTGAGAGTACGTTCCTACGTACAAAGAATGGTTTCAGTTCTGCCTCTGAATTCGGCAATTTGTTTGGCCATCCATTTGTAATATATTCCTGCACTCTTGACAAAAATCTGTCAGTGCGAGTAGCCTTCCGAATGTCCCCTGATGTGATAGGTAACTCATCTACATGAGAGAAGTAAAACAAGTCCTCTCTGTATGGGGTAACCTCTGATTCCAAAGGTAATCTAGACATGGCATCAGCAATGCTGTGCTCGGCTGCCTTACGATACAGAATATCATACTGGTCTGCAGACAATATCAATGCCCATCTTTGCATTCTGGCTGCTGCCAGAGTTGGTATGTGTGCTTTTGGATTTAGGATCACTGTCAACGGCTGGTGATCTGTCTCGATTACAAACCTTCTACCATGCAAGTATTTGTGAAATCTCCTAACGGCAAAAATCAATGCAAGAGCCTCTCGCTCTATTTGCACATAATTTCTCTCACTGGCATTGAGTGTTCTCGACGCAAATGCTATTGGCCTTTCCTCTCCATTTTCTAACACATGAGAGATCACAGCACCAACACCGTATGGTAAAGCATCACATGCTAACTTCATTGGCTTATTGACATCGTAATGAACAAGCATTGAACTCTCTGCCAACTGAGCTTTACATGGCTTGAAAGCTTGATCACATTTACGTGTCCACTTCCATGGTACATCTTTTCTCATAAGCTCATTCAAGGGATGTAAACAGGTGGACAGATTTGCCACAAACTTCCCATAATAATGCACTAATCCTAAAAAGGATCGGATCTCAGATATGTTTCCTGGAGTGGGCGCATTTTTGATCGCATCACCTTTACCCTTGGTGGGGTGTGGACCATCCTTGTCTATCTTATGACCCAAGTACTCTACCGAGTTCTGAAATAACTCACATTTCTGTGCCTTCACTCTTACACTGTGTGTTTCAAGTCGTTTGAGTACCACTTCCAACCTTTCATCATGTGTCTGCCTGTCATGTGTCTGCTGAGATGAGGATGTCATCCAAGTAACACACCACACCTTCAATTCCCTCTAGAATTTGTGTCATTACCGCTTGAAAAATCCCTGGCGCTGATGATATACCAAATGGAAGCCTATTGAACTGAAACAATCCCAAATGTGTGTTAATAGTTAGCTTGGGTTTAGATTCGTCATCTACACCTAACTGCAAGTAGGCATTTGTCAAGTCCATTCTTGTGAAGACTTGGCCGCCTGTGAGGGGGCTAAACAAATCCTCTGCTGTTGGTAGGGTATCTGGTCTGCTATCTTCAAGTACCTGGTTTACGGTCACCTTATAATCCCCACAAAATCTAACACTACCATCAGGTTTAGGTACAACTACAATGGTGTTGCCCATTCACTACTTTCTACCTTACTGATAATGTTCTTAGCTTCAAGTCTTTTCAATTCTTTCTCAACCTTGTCCTTAAGAGCATATGGCACAACCCGTGGTTTGCAATGCACTGGTGTCGCATCCTGCTTCATGCGTACTTTCGCCTTGTACCCCTTGATTGGCTCTCCCTGGTGGCTAAACACCTTTGGATGTTAGCTTGAGTACGTCCCCCGGACACTTGAATTCTTCACGAACGAGGAATATCTTGTTCCAGTTGAGCTTCAAGATCAGCAGCCAATTCCGACCTAGCAACGCAGGTTTATCTCCCTTTACAACTACGAGGAGCAACTCCGCCTGTTGCTCCTTATACCTAACTGGTACATGTACGCATCCTAACACTGGAATCTTCTCTCCAGAGTAACCACATAGCTCGATTCGCTTCGCTTCCAAAGGAATTTGACTCAGCTTCTCCCGATACACAAATTCTGGAATCACGCTCACAGATGCTCCTGTGTCGACTTCCATGCTAACATGAGCTCCATTCAACTGGACTTGCACGGACACATTCTTTGTCTTCCGGTTTACTAGCTCATTGCTGCAGATGGTGTATATATCGAGAAGCTCTTCCTCTACCTGCAGTTGATCCACAGAATGCAGCTTACTTGTTGAACCTTTTTTCTGCTGAGCCTTTCGACAAGCCTTCGCTAGGTGTCCCATCTTGTGACACGAGTAACACTCTGCCTTGAAGAACGGACCCGATTTCCAGCTTTCCTTGACACCAAAAGTTATACAACCTTTTCCGTGCCTCTGTAGAATTCCTTATCTACACAAACAAGTAAAGCTGGGGAATCGACGATCCCACTCTCGTCACCAATTTGTGATATCTTGAGCTCAGACACAGAATAACAAGTTAACTCACTGCTGACCGGAACATGACTGCACAGCTGTACTGTGGTTTATTCAATCATTTATAATCCTCCAACCAAAAGTGGCGCTATTACACTGGTTAATGGTGTCAAGGTCGAAGTGAAAATAAACACTGGTGCCAAGTGCAATGTTATGTCTATAAATGGAATCAAATCTCTAAGGAATGCCAAACAACCCGAGCAGGTTTGCAGTACCACCCTAGTGGCGTATGGTGGCAGCAACATCAAACCCATCGGGAAGGCAAAGCTGCAGTGCCAACTAGGGGCACAGTCATAAAGGCTATCGTGGTACATTGTCGACAATAACGTAGCGCCACTGCTAGGACTCCAAGCATGTCAAGACATGGGGCTAGTTCTGTTTCGCAAAGTCGTTCACCAGCTGACCCCGGTTAAAGATGACACGTCACAGCAATTTCTTGCAGAGTATAGCGATCTCTTCACCGACGAGCTTGGAAAGCTACCAGTAACGTATTCAATGACACTGGATCTGGACGTAAGACCCGTTGTTCGTTCGTTCCGCACATCGCAACCCCATAGCTATGCAGGACCGGGCCAAAGCCGAACTGGACAGAATGCAGACACTGGGCGTCATCACGCCCGTCGTGGAACCTAAGGACTGGGTGTCCCCTATGGTTGCTACTACCAAAAAGAACAAACAAGAGATCCGCATATGCATCAATCCTAGGGACCTCAACACTGCTCTGAAAAGGCCACACCACCCCATGCGCACGGTGGAGGAGGTGAAAAGCAACGTTATTTTCTGTGCTGGACGCCAAGAGCTCTTTCTGGAAGATTCCCCTCGACCACAAATCATATATGCTTACTACTTTCAGCACTCTGTTTGGCTGCGACAGATTCCTCCGGATGCCATTAGGAATCAACTCGGCCAATTAGGTGTTCCAATGCACCATGGAACAAATTTTCGAAGGCTATCCCTGCTCTGTCATTGTTGATGACATTATTGTTGTGGGTACGGACGTAAAGGAACATGACTCGAACCGAAGGAAAGTGCTGGACCGTGCCAGGAGTGTGCACTTAAACTTTAATCCTCTCAAATGCAAGTTCCACGTGAACCAGGTGAGCTACGTGGGACTTATTTTCACAAGTCAAAGCCGACCCTTCAAAGACGTCGGCCATCAGCGAGATGACGGCACCAACAGATGACCCCGCCCTCCAGAGATTTCACGGGGTGGTCAGTTACCTGGGTAAATTCATTCCGCACTTCAGCGAACTGTCGTCACCCCTATAGCAGCTCACCCACAAAGACAACACCTGGACGAGGGACAAGCAGCAGCAACGCGCGTTTGATACACTCAAACAACAGATGTCGTGAACTCCTACACTGTCCTATTTCGACGTAAGTAAGCCTATCACGCTCACTTGTGATGCTTCTCAATACGGCCTTGGCGCGGCATGCTTGCAGGAAGGAGAACTTGTCGCGTATGCTTCCAAGACAATGACGGACACTGAGACTAGATGTGCACAGATCGAAAAGGAGTTGCTGGCAGTGGTCTTTGCGTGTGCCAAGTTCAATGACTACATCTTCGGCATGCCAGTAATCATCGAAACGGATCACCAGCTACTGATCACCATCCTAAATAAGCACGACTACAAAGGATGATTAGGGCTCCAGAAGTACGACATTACACTTGTTTACAAACGCGGAACATTTATGTACCTGGCCGACACATTGTCTTGGGCTCACAGGAAATCCACGGCCCAGTTCGCGGCTGAGAAGGACACTTTCAACTTTATGGTGGTCAACCTCATCCAATCGTTTAGCATGGAGGAACTGGTGACACGCACGGCTAAGGACGCCACCTTGCAGACACTCACCTCTATGATTAAATGTGGATGGCCCAGCAAGCAGCACATGCTTCCGCGCTCTATTCAGCCCTTCTTTCCCATTAGAGACGAATTAACCATTGATGACGGGGTCGTCAAGAAGCAGGGTCACAAAGCAGTGATCCCGGTCTCGCTCCAACGGGAGTATGTCGACGACATCCACAGGGGCCATCCCGGGACAGAAGCCACAGTGAAAAGAGCGAGGGCCATTTTGTTCTGTCCTGTGATGAAGGATAACATTCTCCAGAGGAGAATGTGCAACAGTACAAAGCTGCAATAGACAATAGGTGCAGGAGTAGGCCATTCGGCCCTTCGAGCCAGCACCACCATTCAATGTGATCATGGCTGATCATTCTCAATCAGTACCCCGTTCCTGCCTTCTCCCCATACCCCCTGACTCCGCTATCCTGAAGAGCTCTATCTGAGGCAGAGAATTCCACAGATTTATAACTGTCTGACTGAAAACGTTTTTCCTCATCTCTGTTCTAAATGGCCTACCCTTATTCTTAAACTGTGCCCCTGGTTCTGGACTCCCCCAACATTGGGAACATGTTTCCTGCCTCTAACTTGTCCAATCCCTTAATAATCCTATATATTTCGATAAGATCCCCTCTCATCCTTCTAAATTCCAGTGTATACAAGCCTAGTCGCTCCAGTCTTTCAACATATGACAGTCACGCCATTCAGGGAATTACCCTAGTAAACCTACGCTGCATGCCCTCAATAGCAAGAATATCCTTCCTCAAATTTGGAGACTAAAACTGCAGACAGTACTCCAGGTGCGGTCTCACTAGGGCCCTGTGCAACTGCAGAAGGACCTCTTTGCTCCTATACTCAACTCCTCTTGTTATGAAGACCAACATTCCATTGGCTTTCTTCACTGCCTGCAGTACCTGCATGCTTCCTTTCAGTGACTGATGCACTAGGACACCCAGATCTCGTTGTACGTCCCCTTTTCCTAACTTGACATCATTCAGATAATAATCTGCCTTCCTATTCTTACCACCAAAGTGGATAACCTCACATTTATCCACATTAAACTGCATTTGCCATGCATCCGCCCACTCACACAACCTGTCCAAATCGCCCTGCAACCTCATAGCATCTTCCTCACAGTTCACACTACCACCCAGCTTTGTATCATCTGCAAATTTGCTAATGGTACTATTAATCCCTTCATCCAAGTCATTAATGTATATTGTAAATAGCTGCGGTCCCAGCACCGAGCCTTGCGGTACCCCACTAGTCATTGCCTGCCATTCTGAAAAGGACCCATTTATCCCCATTCTTTGCTTTCTGTCTGCCAACCAATTTTCTATCCATGTCAGTACCCTACCCCCAATACCATGTGCTCTAATTTTGCCCACTAATCTCCTATGTGGGACCTTGTCGAAGGCTTTCTAAAAGTCGAGGTACACCACATCCACCGGCTCTCCCCTGCCAATTTTCCTAGTTACATCCTCAAAAAATTCCAGAAGATTAGTCAAGCATGATTTCCCCTTCGTAAATCCATGCTGACTCAGAACGATCTTGTTACTGCTATCCAAATGCTCCGCAATTTCGACTTTTATAATTGACTCTAGCATCTTCCCCATCCCCGATGTCAGACTAACTGGTCTATAATTTCCCGTTTTCTCTCTCCCTCCATTCTTAAAAAGTGGGATAACATTAGCTACCCTCTAATTCATAGTCAAGTCAAATTTATTTGTCACATACACATACACGATGTGCAGTGAAATGAAAGTGGCAATGCCTGCGGATTGTGCACAAAAAAAGAATTACAGTTACAGCATATAAATAAAGTTAATAAGTTACTATAGTGTAGACAAAAATTTAGTCTCTGGAGTTATAAAAGTTGACAGTCCTTATAGCCTGTGGGAAGAAACTCCGTCTCATCCTCTCCGTTTTCACAGCATGACAGCGGAGGCGTTTGCCTGATCGTAGCATCTGGAACAGTCCGTTACTGGGGTGGCAGGGGTCCCTCATGATCTTGCTTGCTCTGGATCTGCGCCTCCTGATGTATAGGTCCTGCAGGGGGACGAATGTAGTTCCCATGGTGCGTTCTACCGAACGCAGTACTCTCTGCAGGGCCATCCTGTCCTGGGCAGATCTGTTCCCAAACCAGACTGTAATGTTGCCGGACAGGATGCTCTCTACAGCCCCAGAGTAGAAGCAATGAAGGATCCTCAGAGACACTCTGAATTTCCTCAGTTGTCTAAGGTGGTAAAGGCGCTGCTTTGCCTTACCCATCAGTGCGGCAATGTGCGTTGCCCATGTCAGATCCTCTGTGATGCGGACTCCCAAGTATTTAAAACTGCTCACCCTATCCACAGTAGACCCATTTATCTCCAGTGGTGTGTACGTCCTTGGATGTTTAGCCCTTCTGAAGTCCACAATCAGCTCCTTCGTTTTAGTGACATTCAAGAGCTGATCCTGAATTTATAGAACATTGGAAAATGATCACTAATGCATCCACAATTTCTAGAGCCTCCTCCTTAAGTACCCTGGGATGCAGACCATCAGGCCCTGGGGATTTATCAGCCTTCAGTCCCATCAGTCTGCCCAACACCATTTCCTGCCTAATGTGAATTTCCTTCAGTTTCTCCGTCACCCTAGGATCACTGGCCACTAGAACATCTGGGAGATTGTTTGTATCTTCCTTAGTGAAGACAGATCCAAAGTACCGGTTCAACTCGTCTGCCATTTCCTTGTTCCCCATAATAAATTCCCCTGCTTCTGTCTTCATGGGACCCACATTTGCCTTGACTAATTTTTCCTCTTCACATACCTAAAAAAGCTTTTACTATCCTCCTTTATATTCTTGGCTAGCTTACCCTTGTACCTCATCTTTTCTCCCTGTATTGCCTTTTTAGTTATCTTCTGTTGCTCTTTAAAAGAATCCCAGTCCTCTGGCTTCCCACTCTTCTTTGCTATGTTACACATCTTGTCAGCCACAGGTGCCCCTTACTCCCCTTAGAATCTTTCCTCCTCTTTGGGATAAATTGATCCTGCAACTTCTGCATTATTCCCAGGAATACCTGCCATTGCTGTTCCACCATCTTCCCTGCTAGGGCCTCCTTCCAGTCAAATCTGGCCAGCTCATGCCTCTGTAATCCCCTTTGCTACACTGTAATACTCACACTACCGATTTTCCCTTCTCCCTCTCAATTTGTAGAGTAAAACTTATCATATGATCACTGCCTCCTAATGGCTCTTTTACCTTGAGTCCCCTTATCAGATCAGGTTCATTACACAACACTAAATCCAGCATTGCCTTCTCCCTGGTGGGCTCCCGTACAAGCTGTTCTAAGAATCCATCTCGGAGGCACTCCACAAACTCTCTTTCCTGGGGTCCATTACCAACCTGATTTTCCCAGTCTACCTGCATGTTGAAATCTCCCATAACCACCGTAGCATTACATTTGCGACATGCCAATTTTAGCTCTTGATTCAACTTGTACCCTATGTCGAGGCTACTGTTTGGGGGCCTGTAGATAACTCCCATTAGGGTCCTTTTACCCTTACAATTCCGCATTTCTATCCATACTGATTCTACATCTCCTGATTCTATGTCACCCCTTTTAAGGGAGTGAATATCATTCCTTACCAACAGAGCGACCCCACCCCCTCTGCCCACCTGTCTGTCTTTTCTATACGTTGTGTACCCCTGAATATCAGCAGAGGGAACCACTTCTGCTGCATCCAGTTCCCGAATTACCTTGGTCCCTGGTGGCGACCGACATCTTTGATTGGCACAATCAATAGTACCTTGTTGTTGTGGACTCGTACTCCGGCTGGTTTGAAATCGATCTACTTCGCACTTCTACTTCTGCTGTGGTGATTCTGAAACTAAAGAGGCATTTCTCGGTCCATGGGGCACCACATACTCTCATGTCGGACAATGCTGGGCAATTCACGAGCCAGCTCTTCAAGGATTTTGCTGAGCAATGGGACTTCAATCATGTCACCAGCAGTCCGGAGTATCCCCAATCGACTGGGCTGGCAGAACGGTCAGTCCGCAGCGCCAAACAAGTAATGGAAAAGTCCCACCGAGCCCAGTCGGACATGTTCCTAGATCTCCTCGATCTCCGAAACATACCATGTGACGCGACTCTTGGCTCTCCTGCTCAAAGGCTAATGTCCAGACAGACACGCGCTGCCCTTTCCATCTTGAAGCAACTGTTATAGCCACACGTGCTCGAGCAACAGTTGGTTCAGGCTCAGCTACTCCACAAAAGGCTGTCACAGAAGGCGTGCTATGATCATTCAAGTCGTCCCCTCCATCCTGTGCAGGAAGGGCAGATTGTCAGGCTAAAACCCCAGAAAGGCTACGTTAGTATGGGCACGGTCAAAGAGAAATGCCAGGAACCCAGATCCTATCTTGTTTAGGCAGAAGGTAGCCTCTACAGAAGATATCGTAGACACCTCTTACCGGTACCATCACAGCGAATCCTGCACGATCCGTCGGAATATCCAGATGACATGATATGGACTGAAGATGGACAGGCCCTTCTAAATGACAAACACATGACAGTGGACCGTGAACAGTTTTGGAATCAGTTGCCCCCGTCTGCACCTGCGGAAGAACCACCGATGACGTTGCTGCCTGTGGAGGAACCACCCATGGAAAAGTCACCTGTTAAGCTGGTATCGGTAGTGAAATCGCCTGTGAAGCTTGTGCCGGTGGTGGCATCACCGGTGAGAAGTACCACTGAAGGGCCCTACAAAACTCGGCCGGGACGGGTCTGCAAACTGAATCCCAGATACAAAGACTAATGACTTAATGTTTTTATACATGACCGTTGGTGCGGATACTGCTTTGGTTTGTGTTGCTTTGTTTGCTTTGCTTTGCCATAGTTGTTAGATTGTTAAGCAGTATATTCAGTTTTTTTATAAGCTTCGCTATATTGCTTGCATGCATGTTTGCTTTATTTTATGAGGCATGTGCTAAAGAAGGAGGGTGTAGATCAGTCACTATATTCCTGATCCAGGCCGGGTCTTCAGACTGACATCCTGTGGAATGTGTCTTACACATGCGTGGATGCAGCTTTATTGATAAGATATTAGAACAATCTAGATGCTTGAGAGCGAGGGACTCTTTCTCTGCAGTCTCCAATGCTTATGGCTAATAATGAACTTTAAATAAAAATAAACGACTTGGCGTCATTACATCTTCCTACAACGACCTCTAGTCCTAGACTTTCTCACTAGTGGAAACATCCTCTCCACATCCACTCTATTCAAACCTTTCACTATTCTGTACATTTCAATGAGGTCCCCCTCATTCTTCTAAACTCCTGTGCATTTCGGCCCAGTGCCGCCAAATGCTCATCATATGTTAACCCACTTATTCTTGGGATCATTATTGTAAACCTCTGGGCCCTCTCCAGAGACAGCACATCCTTCCTCAGATATAGTGCCCAAAATTGTTCATATTATTCCAAATGCGGCCTGACCAGCGTCTTGCAGAGCCTCGGAATTATATCCCTGTTTTTGTACACAAGCCCTCTCGAAATAAGTGCTAGCAGATTAACGTTTTGGGAATCCTGCACCAGCACTTCCAATTCTCTTTGCACCTCCAATTTCTGGATTCTCTCCCCATTTAGAAAATAATCCATTGCCTTTATTCCTCCTACCAAAATGCATGACTCCACACTTTGCTACACTATCTTCCATCTTATTCCATATTCCAATTCCATATTCCAGGTTACTTGTTTATGTCAATGGCCACTTAAAGTAAAACTAACAGACTATGTTCTTCAGAGGCAATGGTCTGATTTTGAGACGTTACATAGAAACAACACTTTTGCAAAGACAACTTTTGGCCTTTGTCAATTTCCAAAGAAACTTTTACTAATTCTCTCATTCCTGTTCATTGTTGCATTTTATCTAATTCGACCTGCGTAATTAAAATAGTGCTCCTTAATTTAGCAATTACATTATGTCTAACTCGTGAGATGGAAATGTGCATTATATCAGAACTATTTGTAAAATATGGTACATACTTGAATACTGAAGATGAGGGAGAAATGCATCCATGCGCTCATTGTTGGACACTCTGTTTTACAGATCCCTTCAATTAAATCAATGCTGTAGCCATATATGCTAATCACATTTTCCAGCACTCCATCTATAACGTGCCCATTATTCGTTGGGGATAATCCCATTTCTTGTTTTTCCACTGCAAACTGTGTTGTAACATTCTACAGTAAATTGCATCTTTTGGTCTTTTTCTAGTTTCTAACATGTTAATTTGCCTGGGTCTTTGCAGTTTTCCAATCCTGTGATTTGTATTGATACTAGATATCAGAATTGTGGCACTATACAATTATCCAATTTTAAGTACTGAGTAAAATTCACATATGTGCATTAACAGGGTATTCCACTTCTAATTCTTCAATCCACAAGGTTTTTAATTTAATTTTTTATGTGACTGTTTTGTATTTAATGTTCTAACCATGCTAGATTACAGTGTACTATCTGATTTTGTTTTTAACCAAGGCTAAAGCAGTGCTTACTGTTAACATCTGTGCAGTACATCTAAATTTTATCCAATAATTCCGGTGCTTAAAATGGAGAACAATGGTAAACATGATTTTTTTCTCGGGTGCTTGGTCAGTTGCTCAAGCGCCATTGTCTTGTATTATTCCTTGGATTCTGTTCTTGGAAAATGTTTCTTAGTGCAGAACTGTTTCTTGGTATAGCACGTCCAAAAATAAGTCGATATCATATCGCATTCTGTGTACCTCATTCTTTGGCTGTTCATTTTGAATTTCTATTTTCTTAGGAAAACTTGAACTCAAGATACCATGGAAAAACCTGTACACCCAAGCAGTAGAAGCTATACTAGATGGAGTCCATTTGCTGGTTGTTCCATGTGCCAGTAAGCAAATATTATAATAGTTCAAGTGAAATATGTTGGCTATGGTAAACACAAGACAAAATGAATGAAAGTTGTATTTTTTTTCATCTGAAGTGATATTTATAAATGTTATGGTTTTACATTTACTGTATAATGTAAACTTAATGAAAGTTGGTCTAATGAATTTTTTCATTTATATGTAAGTCACATTTTTTTAATGTCTGTCATAGGTATTAAATATGATGCCGAAAAAGACGATTTGCAGATTGAGGAACTCAAACAGAGGGAATTGCAAAGGATTGAAGAAGCTAAGCAAAAGGTTGCTGACAAAGGTAAAGCGAATTAAGGTCTATCATTCGTTTATCCATCAAGTATTAAACTTTACTTGTATACTACATGTGTTCATTGTTTAAGAGAAGATAAAGAGAAAAGAACTTAATGGATGAAGAGAAGAGAAAAATATTTCAGAAAAGAGCTGCCTTGTATCAAATCATTTTCCAATTGTTCAAAATTGCATCCACAATAATTAACCTGCTGTAATTGAACTGTTTTGGGTATTATTTCATAGTTTCAGAATTTGCATTCTTGATTATTATTGCTGGTTAAATAATTGTTTTCCTCAATTGCTTCAACCAGTATTCCAGGGAATGCTATTTTTTTTAAAATAGATAAAATGACACACATTACTCCAGTATCAGTTTTGGAAATCTGGTCTTAAAATTATACAAATGGATTCTGTAATAGTTTGACAGTTCATGAATTCAAACTGCAAAAATAACCTTTTTCTTTACCATGATATATCCCAAAACTTCATATTGCAAAATAAACTGTTCTTAAGATATCAGGAAAGAAATGTGATGGTTAAGAAGTATAGAACATATTAAGGCTTTGCAGTTTTGCAAAAGTCTTTTGGCTTTTAAATTTTAATTGAAGACTAAATTGGTTTATTTAAAATAACTGATTTTCCGAATGTGAACTTATCATGAACAAAGCTTCTTGCTTTATATTTGAAACTTGGCATTTCTTAGAATTTTCACACATGGTGACTGAGATTTCTTTCCCCCAGCATACCCACAAAACGTTAGAACTAGTTTTAATGTGCTCATGAGCCAAAAGTGAAATACCTCTATCTACTATCTACTATTATTAATGTATAGCATTTTTACAGAAAATCCTCAAGAAGAGACGCAAGACACATTCGCTGAAAAGTTAGTTACTCAGGTTATTAAGAATTTGCAGGTGAAAATTACCAACATCCATATACGTTATGAAGATGATGTGAGTATTTAATTTTTGTTCAAGTTGAATTTTGCAATTCTAAGATTAGAATGTTACTTGTTAAATTATGATCTTAAAGGTTCATTTGGTTCCAAGATAATTGAAGAAACAAATTTTATTTAAATGATAAAACTAATGTATCTTTACAGTAGTTTTTGAGATGATGAAAAGTATAATCTGACTTGTTGATTCAGTGGCATTTCCTTTACTCCAGTTGCATGTCATTTCAACTACCCCTTATAATTCCAGTTCCTACACTGACATGTCCATCTTCTGCCTTATCACTGCCACTAAACGCAAACTGGAAGTAAGGCACCTACTTTCCCACCTGGGTAATCAACAGCTTAGTGCTATTTACATCAAATCTTTCACTTGGGTAAATCACTCTCCCTTTGTTCCTTTCCCACTTCCACTAGTCCACTGAAAGTCTCTCTCCTTTTGTTGCCTATTTCTCCACCTTCCCCTCCCCCCCCCTTTCAATTACCTGGACGCATCACCCTCATAAACTGGTTACATCTGCCTATCACCCACGTGTACCCACTCGAGAGTTTATTTTTCTTGGTCCACCTTTCCCATTCCCTTACACCCACCCTCTGCCCCTCCCCAAAATAGTCTGGTTCTATCTTCCCATCATCTACTCCACCTCTCCACCTACCCACAAGCAGTTCCACATATCACCCCTCCTTTTTCTGTATCCTGTCTACCATTCTTCTGCACTCTTGAACGATGCTGGGCCTCAATCCAAATCGACAACTACAGTGCCCTCCATAATGTTTGGGACAAAGACCCATCATTTAGTTGTTTGCCTCTGTACTCCACATTTTGAGATTTGTAATAGAAAAAATCAAATGTGGTTAAAGTGCACATTGTCAGATTTTATTAAAGGGTATTTTTATACATTTTTACTGGGTACAGAAAGTATGGTGATCCCTCGGTAGTTGTTACATTTTCTTAGATCACCTTTTATCGGCAGTTTCATAATGTATCCCTCTGCCCATTCTGTGGGTGTCTTTTCCTCTTCCCAAGTTCTCCCAAAGAAGCCATAGAGCATGTCTGCTGATGAGTCTATATCTACTTTAAGAGCTTCAGATGGAATATTGTCCAACACATCAAAGTTGCAGTCCAGGAGAAGTATGTGATAGACTGAGCACGCATAATTCTCTGCCATTTCTTGGTGTCTTGGGCATACCAAGCTGGGTATCTGAGTAGGTCCATCTGCAGAAATTTATGTATTTGGAAGCATATCAAATTGCCTTGGCCTTCTGAGAAGTAGAGTTTTCGGTGTGTTATCTTGGCTGTTAAGTCAATTTGCTTGGACCAGGACAAATTGCTGGCGATATTTACATCTAGATACTTGAAACTTTTGACCATCTTCACATCAGCACATTGATGAGGTGTGCACACCACCCCCACTTTCTTAAGTTGATGACCGCCTCCTTTTTGCTGACATCAAGAGAGTGGGTGTCATCTTGACACGAGGCTACTAAGCATTCTATTTCCGTCCTGTATGCTTGCCGTGTTTGAGATCCAGCCACTGTGGTAGTGACATCTGCAGAGATGTAAATAGATCAAAAATTGAGAGTCGATAGGGAGTATGGTAAGTGGTTCAGAATGCAGCTGGAGGGGAACCAATGTTGAGAATTATTGTGAAGATATATTTTGTCACCTATCATAATTGATTGCGGTCCTGGGGGGTCAAGGATCCGGAGGAGTCTGCTATGTCCATGGTCCAGACTTTGGAGATGGTTTGGTTGGAATTATGATGTTGAAGGCTTAGCTATAGTCAATAAATGGGGGTCTAACATGGGTGTCCTTGTTATTCAGATATTATACAGATGAGTGTGTAGCCAGGCAGAAGTGCAGTTGGTCAATGCTGTCTAGGCTGATTTGTGCCGTGATCAGCCATTCAAAGCACTAAAGGGTGGTGGATATTAAGACCATCGGACAGCAATCATTAAAGCACGCTATCTCAGCAGTTCAAGCCACGTCTGTGGAAAGAAATGTAGAGCTGATATTTCAGGTCGAAGACTCTCAAAACTGAGATAGAGACTTGACTTAAAATGGTCTGCTTCTCATAGAGTCATAGAGTCCTACAGCACAGAAAGAGGCCCTTCGGCCCATCGTGTCCGCGCCGCCCGTTACCAAACACAGTCTAATTTTAATCCCATTTTCCCGCATTTGGACCGTAGCCCTGAATGTTGTAGCATTTCAAGTGCCCATCCAAATGCCTCTTAAACGTTGTGAGTGTTCCCGCCTCCACCACCACCCCAGGCAGTGAGTTCCAGACTCCAACCACCCTCTGGGTGAAAAAGTTCTTTCTCACATCCCCCCCAAAACCTCCCTCCCCTTACCCTGTATCTATGTCCCCTCGTTGTTGAACCTTCCACCAGTGGAAGAAGTTCCCTGCCATCTACCTTATCTATGCCCCTCATGATCTTGTACACCTCGATCATGTCCCCTCTCAGCCTTCTCTGCTCCAGGGAAAACAACCCCAGTCTGCTCAGTCTCTCCTCATAGCCGAGGCCCTTCACCCCTGGCAGCATCCTGGTGAATCTCCTCTGCACCCTCTCCAAAGCTATCACATCCTTTCTATAATGTGGTGACCAGAACTGTACACAGTACTCCAGCTGCGGCCTCACCAGTGTTCTGTACAATTCCATCATTACCCCCCTACTTTTATATTCGATGCCCCGGCTAATGAAGGCCAGTAACCCATATGCCTTTTTGACCACCCTGTCCACCTGTCCTGCTGCCTTCAAGGACTTGTGTACCTGTACTCCAAGGTCCCTCTGTACCCCTGTCTTCCCTAGGGTCCTTCCATTCATGGTGTACTCCCTCTCCAAGTTATTTCTGCCAAAGTGCATCACCTCGCACTTTTCAGGATTAAATTCCATCTGCCACTGCTCCGCCCATCTGACCATCTCATCTATATCTTCCTGCAGCTTGCAGATCCCTTCCTCGCTATTCACCACCCCCCCTAACTTTGTGTCATCTGCAAACTTGCTGATCATGCCCTGTACGTTGACATCCAGATCATTAATGTAGATTACAAACAGTAAGGGACCCAACACCGATCCCTGCGACACCCCACTGGACACCGGCCTCCAGTCACAGAAGCAACCTTCTACCATCACCCTCTGCCTTCTGTCACTAAGCCAGTTTTTTACCCATTTTGCCAAGGTGCCCTGGATCCCATGGGCTCTTACCTTCTTGACTAGTCTCCTGTGTGGGACCTTGTCAAAAGCCTTACTGAAATCCATGTATACCACATCCACTGCACTACCCCCATCTACCTCCTTGGTCACCCCTTCAAAAAATTCAATCAAGTTAGTCAGACACGACCTTCCATTAACAAAGCCATGTTGACTATCCTTAATTAACCCTCGATCCTCCAAGTGAAGACTGATTCTGTCCCTCAGAATCTTTTCTAGCAGCTTCCCCACCACCGATGTCAGACTCACCGGTCTGTAGTTCCCAGGTTTATCCCTACTGCCCTTTTTAAATAATGGCACCACATTAGCTATCCTCCAGTCCATCTGTTGCAAGAGAGGCTCTGAAAATTTGTGCCAGAGCCCCCGCAATCTCCTCCCTTGCCTCTCTCAGCATCCTGGGATACATCTCGTCAGGGCCCGGAGACTTATCCACTTTTAAGCCTGCCAGAGCCTCTAGCTCCGCCTCCCTGTCAATAGCAATATGCTCAAGAACATCACAACCCTCCTGCTCCATATCTAAGTCCGCATCGCCCTCCCTCGTAAAAACAGATGCAAAAAATTCATTTAAAACATCTCCTACATCCTCTGGCTCCACACACAGCTTTCCACTATGGTCCCTGATGGGCCCCACTCTTTCCCTCGTTATCCTCTTACCCTTGATATACTTATAGAACACTTTGGGATTTTCTTTTATTTTGCCCGCTAGTGCTATCTCATGGCCCCTTTTTGCTCTCCTAATTTCTTTTTTAAGAACCGCCCTACACCTTCTGTATTCCTCTAATGATGCCTGTGCCTTAAGTTCTTTATGCCTTCCAAAAGCCCCCCTTTTTTTTCGAATCAATCCTACTATATCGTTCGACATCCAAGGTTCTTTGGATTTGTTTGTCCCACCCTTAAACTTTAGGGGAACATGCTTCCTCTGTACTTTTTCAATTATTCCTTTGAATAACTCCCACTGTTCTGATGCGGTCCTCCCCACGAGAAGCTGATCCCAGTCCACCAGGGCCAACTTCTGCCTTATCAGATTAAAATCGGCCTTGCCCCAATTTAGAAATTTTCCTTCTGGTCCCTCTTTATCCTTTTCCATTACCACCTTAAATATCACTGAATTGTGATCACTGTCACCAAAGTGCTCTGCTACTGACAGTTCAGCCACCTGTCCGGCCTCATTTCCCAAGATTAAGTCCAATACCGCCCCCTCCCTTGTTGGACTTTCAACATATTGGCTCAAAAAGCCCTCCTGGATGACCTTTAGGAACTCTGCACCCTCTGGGCCCTTGACACTTTGGCTATCCCAATCAATATTCCCACAGATCGGGGTGGACTTTTGTGTACAGTAAACCCTCTTGATAAATAGACCACACAGGAAGATCGATGTCTGTTATTACTGTTTATCCGCTGTAACTGAATAAGGGTTTAATATGTACCCCACTAATGGAAAAACAGCCAATAAACATATATTACACAATAAATAATAAAGGACACAAAATACACACTACTTTGGGACAACACAGTGGCTCCACAGTAGAGTTGCTGCCGTACAGCATCAGAGACCCGAGTTCGATCCTGACCTCGAGTGCTCCCTGTGGCAACACAGGTTTTCTCCGGGTCCTTGGGTTTCGTTCCTTGCTGCGGAGACGTTCAGGTTTGTGATTTGGTTGGCTTCTGTGGGTTATTCAGGTGGCAAAAATCTCTGGGTCGCTGCCTCGCAATGCTTGAGGTTCGGGTTCGATCCTCGGCTCGGGTGCTCCATGTGGCCATGTGGGTTTACTCCAAGTACACTCGATCCATCCTCCACACTAATTTCCCCCTAGTGTGTGGGGCACTGGTGTGCTGGGGCATCACTTGGAGGACCGCGCGGTTGAACGGGGGTGCCCGAAGTTGGGCAAGGTCTCTGGTGATGACAGTTTGCGGAGGCCAGTTGGGCTGCACGCCTGTACGTCTTTGCGATAAGTCGGAGGTGTGCCCAAGGGAAACCCACGCCGTCACAATGTCTTTGTCTTTGTAATGTGGGAGGAAAGATAAAATCACTCCAGTAGTTATAGAAACATAGAAACATAGAAAATAGGTGTAGGAGGGAGGCCATTTGGCCCTTCAAGCCAGCACCACCATTTATTGTGATCATGGCTGATCATCCACAATCAGTAACCTGTGCCTGCCTTCTCCCCATATCCCTTGATTCCACTAGCCCCTAGAACTCTGTCCAACTCTCTTTTAAATTCATCCAGTGAATTGGCCTCCACTGCCTTGTGTGGCAGAGAATTCCACAAATTCACAACTCTCTGGGTGAAAAAGTTTCTTCTCACCTCAGTTTTAAATGGCCTCCCCTTTGTTCTTAGACTGTGGCCCCTGGGTCTGGACTCCCCCAACATTGGGAACAATTTTCCTGCATCTAGCTTGTCTAGTCCTTTTATAATTTTATACGTCTCTATAAGATCCCCTCTCATCCTTCTATACTCCAGTGAATACAACCGCAGTCTTTCCAATCTTTCCTCATATGACAGTCCCCCCATCCCAGGGATTAACCTCATGAACCTATGTTGCACTGCCTCAATAGCAAGGATGTCCTTCCTCAAATTAGGAAACCAAAACTGCACACAACACTCCAGATGTGGTCTCATCAGGGCCCTGTACAACTGCAGAAGGACCTTTTTTTCTCCTAAACTTAAATCCTCTCGTTATGAAGGCCAACATGCCATTAGGTTTTTCACTGCATGCTATACCTGCACGCTTACTTTCAGTGACTGGTGTACAAGGACACCCAGGTCTCGTTGCATTTCCCCTTTACCTAATCTGACACCATTGAGATAATAATCTGCCTCCTTGTTTTTGCTGCCAAAGTGGATAACCTCACATTTATCTGCATTATACTGCATCTGTCATGCATATGCCCACTCATTCAACCTGTCCAAGTCACTCTGCAACCTCTGAACATCCTCCGCAGTTCACACTGCCACCCAGCTTTGTGTCAACTGCAAACTTGCTAGTGTTACTTCTAATTGCATCATCCAAATCATTAATATATATTATAAATAGTTGAGGATTAGTCAAGCAGGATTTCCCCTTCATAAATCCATGCTGACCTGGACCTATCATTTTACTGCAATCCAAATGCACCGTTATTACCTCTTTAATAATTGACTCCAGCATCTTCCCCACCACTGATGTCAGGCTAACTGGTCTATAATTCCCTGTTTTCTCTTTCGCTCCTTTCTTGAAAAATGGGATAACATTAGCTACCCTCCAATCCACAGGAACTGATCCTGAAACTATTGAACATTGGAAAATGATCACCAATGCGTCCATGATTTCTAGAGCCACCTCCTCGAGTACCCTGGGATGCAGACCAGCTAAAATGGTTCAAAAACGCTATTCAAATGTGTAATTCTCCAAAGTATTCAAAATGCATTTCTTATTACAAAAGTAAGGACAGTAGAAGAAACAGAGCAACATCAATGCATAGTATCTCTAAAACTAAACTAAACCAAGAATCACTCCATCCACTAGTGATCATTCCATGGCACAACAAACTCGGTCAGCAACAGATTCAGATCGCTATGAGCAAAATCTATTAAAACAAAGGTTTACAGTATTTCCAATGTTTTCTATTTTCACTTTACTTGAACAATTGGTTGGGCATAAAGCAGCCGAAACGGTACACGATAGCGGAACAATTTGAACGAAACATGACCCGTAGACCCTTTGGGTTGCTGTTGTGAGCCCCGGGGCCGACTGTGGGCGAGGGGGGAGAGGAAAAGGGAGAGGGAGCCACTCACCTCGGCCCCGGGGGGCCATCGCAGCGGCTAGCAGCAGGATAGTGGCCGCAAGACGCTGCCCCACATTCGCCCTGCTGGGGGCCATCTTTGACCTCTCTGCTGCCGCGCTACACCACGGGAGGAAGGTCAGGCGTGGGGCACGCCTCTGAGCCCGGCAACCCTCCCCCAACTGCGCACGCGCTGATACCCGTTGAGTTCCCGTTGTGACGCAAGATGAACACGGAAGTATTAGATCAAAATGGCGATGTTTATTTTATGGGGATGTGTCCGAAATACAGCCAAAACGGTACACGAGAGCGCAACAATTTGAACGAAACTTGATATTGCACACCGCAGGCAAATGGTGAGTCATGTGCCCATAAAATTATTGCGCTATCGTGTACCGTTTTGGCTGTATTTCGGGAACATATTTATATACACGCATACAAGATTGGACTTTTAGTTATTTAATAATAATAATATATATATGTGTGTATGTGTGTGTGTATATATATATATATTTATCTTTCATCTTTCATATATTTATATATATATATGGTACACTTCCTATTTCTGGCTTTGTTAATGATGGTCATTAACTTGAATGAAGTTTTGATCAGCTTTTTCCTACTTGGTCTGAGAACTCTATTCATATTTGCAGATCACAAATCCGATTATTCCACTGTCATTTGGAATTTCACTTCAGAATTTAAGTCTTGAGGTACTGTTGATTTAATTTTTTTTGATTTTACTGGTTCTTAATTTGATGCAGATCCTTGTGATATATTGACCTTATGAATGCTGTTATGTAATGACTGCCTCTTACCTATCTCCCTTTTCTCTCACTGTGCTTTTTCTCATATCTTTCTGAGGACATGAATGTACTGGTTGCTCCAGAAATGAGCTACCAATGCCATGCATTGGCATGCAGCGAACATAAAACAAAGACTATGTGCACCAGCTTAATCTGATCTTAACTTTTGCCAAGCACACATTTATATTTGCACGAAATTAGTCTGTGTCAAATCAGACACTGACTTACTTGTTCAATAAATCCTGAAAAACTTTCATGCTAAACTTGACCTGCTTGAGCTGCTGATTAGGTCAAATAATTTTCTTAAGAATTCATTTACAATGATTTTTAGATGTATCTTTTGAGGTTAGGTTATTATTTATTAAGGTCATTTATCTTTACCGTATCAATCTGATGTTAATGAACTGACTGATTTAACTCAAATATTGGATAGAATAATTAAGATAGAGGAATCATAAGCAGTTTTTAAAATACACTGCTCAGCAAGAATTTGAATATCTGAGAAAATATCCATTCCACAGTTGAATTTGCCATATTTGAGCTTACAAATGTTCATTCGGAAACTCAGTGGAGACCTATGGAGATGGTTACATTCCGCTGTTGAATTACCTTTTCAGTACTGCAATGTTCTTAAAGTCAAATTAATAATGAATAGCATTGATCAAATCCTTTGATGGGAATTTGTAATTATTTTAGAAATTAATAAAGATCTAGACATTTATTTAGGTTTGTTCCCATTTCAATTTTCTTAAAATTTCTAAATATTGTTACAAGCTATTCAAAATATTCTAAGGCAGAGTGGTTAATTGATTTAAAATGTGCAAAATAAAGACTCCCAGAAATAATGAGTTGTGATCTAAAAATAAAGCTGCCATGGATTTTATTGGAGTTGGTAAAGGTCAGCTTGCAGTGAGTAGAAAATCAATTTCTCAAAGCTCATCCTATATTCCTTTTCAACATTTCTTATGGTTTATTTATCTAAAATAAAGATGTGACTAAAAATAATCTATTGTTTAACGTAAAATGGAACTTAATCACTTAAATTTTTTGAACAAGTTTGGTTATTTAATTTAGCATGACTTGTGGTAATAAGGAAAAGAAAGACACATGTTGATTTAATTTAAATTCCTCCTTTTTTTCAATTAGCCATTATGATTTTTTTCTTTGTGCTAGGCACAGTTTTCAACATTAAAATTGAACTTTTGATAAAATACATCTCTTGATGCTCCTGAACACATCATCAGTGATGTAACCTGGGTTCATTGGGTGTTTCGGGTCTTTCAACTAATAACAGCATCCTTTCAAGTATGGTTACAGTGGTATCCAAATAAAGAATATCGCTTGCTTGTTTTCCTTCTGATTTCCTGCAGTTATTGTTTTAAAGATCACCTGAAGGAGTCTGTAAAAGGAAAAAAAAATATTAAATGTCAACAGCACAGCCGAGCATGCACACTACCAAAGAAAAAAAAACATTGTTCTCAGACACACACTATTGAATTTCTAAGTGTCTATTTGTAAGATAACTTTCCTTTAGTTGCTTCCAGAGCTAGCTCATTTTAGATTAACGTGTTGTCCCAAATCTTGAAAGTATGATAATCGCTTTGACAAGTTAGTCTCTTTGAATTAACAAATAGACTTAGTTGCTGAATAACTATGAAATAGCAATTTGAACATCTAGTAATGTAGCCATTTAATATACACTGTTCTAAATGTATTGATTTAATGTCACATAACAGACAACAGATGAAAAATGGAATCCATGTTTACATGACCAATGTGAGCACGTCTTCAATAAGGTAAAAATAGTTGATTTGTCACTAAGTAGTTGGTTTTTCATGCGCATTTTAAAATAATTACATCTTCTTTTTAAAATTTCAGCTTGTCCGATTAGACTACCTCTGTGCATATTGGAATGTCAACACCAAAATGTATTCACATAGCAGTCAAACTGAGGCCTTGGTAAGCTGACTTAATATAATTGGTCTTCCAAATATTGCACTTCCTTGTTCTTGCTTTTGAGGCTTCCATTCTCCCTTCCCTTCCCAATTTCTCATCTGCTCTGCCCCATGCCTTTGCATCAATTAATATGCATGGTGGGGAGAACCAATTCACACGGATACCATTTCTGATATTATAGCATTTTCACGAAATGAAGGAGGCTATTTGGGCTCATGGTTCCCTCAGCTGGCTCTTTGAAAGACCTGATTCAATTACTTTCCCTTTAATGATTTATTCAACTCCTTTCAGAAAAGCTGTTAATAAATCCCTCTGCCACATTTTAAGAACTCTATATAAGATTCTTAACTTGTTACTCTACTTTGTTGTTTTTTTTAAACAGTTCTTTCCTGGTTCGATCATATTTAGCCTTATGCCTATTCAGTTCCCTTCCAAAAAGCTTGAATTGGCTATCACAGCGCTGAGTTTTAGATCACGTCTACCCCGCGTGCAACCTCGTACTCTTAGCAGCAGTGGTTCGCAGAAATGAATGCACTACCTCTGTCCTGAGCAAAGCAGTGTTTTATTAAATCTTCAATAGTTCAGAATCTTCTGCATACTTTTCCTCTATTTATGAAACCCAGGACTTTGCATACTCAACAAGTCATTCCACCTTAAAAAATAAACCATTACCCCTTCACTAGCTCACCCGCTAAGAATTGCAATTGAGCCTCTATCTCTGTTAATTCGAGAACATTCCAGGTCCGATGTGGATTTCTTAAAAACAAATTGCATTCAGCTAATCATGCTTTTCTTTTAATGAAGTGGGTGATCATGAGGGAAGTGTGGCTGAGGTGATATGAATGGATGGATAGGGTTATGTTGTTGCTCAAAGGGACTTGGGTGTGCTGCACTCTTGTCGCTCAAGGCAAATTGTCTAATTCCATGGATTGCGGGTTTGCTGCTTGAATAGAGATGGAGTTGACAAGGCCTATGTACTTTGGAGTTCAGAAGCATGGAAATTATGAAACTCGTGGACATTAAAAAAAAATCTTAAAAGGAGTTGGCAGGCTTGATGCAGGGATGATCCAACTGAGGTGTTTATGATGCGGGGCACAACATGAGAATAAGGAGTAGGCAATTCAGGTTTGCTCCCACAAAGTGAAAAAAAAATCTCCAGTCATCAGTGCCGAACATAGACTATTTACTGAGGGGAGTGAACCTTTGTGATCCTCCACACTGGAGAGCTCCAGGGACACTATATGATGATGTGCAGATCAATAACATTGTTAAATTTCTGGATGTTACGGAAATTGAGGGATTGTGCTGTTGAATGGCATTATGGAAGATAATCATCCATTATCTTGGTGCAGAGTGGAACTGGATCAAAAGGCCATGTGGCCTATGCCTCCTATTTACTCAACTCTAAAAGAAATTATCATTATAATGAAACTCAGAATGAAAACTATTGTGGAATGGATGGAAAAATAGCTGAATAACAGGAAACAATAATAGTGGACGTCAGTTTCTCAAATTGGAGGAAAGCATGCAGTGCTTCTCTATGAGAACCATTGCTTTTCTTGATATGTATTCATGACTTCAGTTTTGTTCTAAAGGACACCATTTCCAAATTTATAGATGACTGAAAACCTGTAGGTGAACTATGCAAAATATAATAAATGATGCCAAGGGGATGAAGGCAGACAGGTGGAATGGATAGATAGATAGGTGGAATGGAATAGATAGATGACGGATGAAATGGAGTACTGAGAGATTTGAATGGTACCATTTTGGCAGATAGAATAAGAAAGTCGAAAATATAATTTTAAATGAGCAATCAACTTATTTTGGTAAGTTATAGGGACCAGAGTAAAATCAAACTGGTTGTGTAGGAAAGAACTGCAGATTTTTGCAGTTTACTCCAGCTTTGTGTGTCTAAAAACAAACTGGAGTTGGTCCATATTGCTTTTTTAATCTAGTTCAAATTAATCAAACACACTGAAATGATAATATTATTTGGTACTTGTCCTGTATTTTGCTTTGTCTCAGGCTTATGGTTTTATTCTGATGACAACAACTAATTTGTGTTCAACAAATGTATTTTCATATTGCTTTACAGGAACTCTTGAAAGATGGAGTCTCAACAAGTAACTTTAAACCAACAGAATATCAGTTCAGTAGGTTGCACATATTTAAAATTATGTCGTGTGTTTAACATGCAGCTTACATGCAATTTATATACGGGTTCCAGAGATCCTGTTATGCCATTAATTACCTGTGGCCATTATCAGAACCTTGTATCTGTCCCGTTAAAGGCTGCCTAGGGGATTCAATGGTGAGAAGAAAAACCATCAGGTGGTTTTCCTTCAATGCTGGAATATGAAAGGCCTGTAATTGGGAAATGCATGTTGGGAGGTGATGAAAGAGAGGAAAAGCATAATGTGGACATTCACCATTCTAAATACTCAGTCGGTTTCGGAGAGTTTGTAAGAATGTCCAATCTGATTTTTTTTTTGTTTTTGTGATAGCAAAACTGAACATTAAACTATTGCTTTACTTCATAATGTGATTTTTTTTAAATAAAGTATTTTGATGCATTTAGGAGAATAATTTTTAATGTCTGCCCAAAACGGCCTCCTCCACCAAAATGTCCAAGTTGTTAAAAACGGGCAGTTTTTTGCATTTAATAGCTACTGCTTCTGATGGTTAACTGCAACAGGAGAAATTTCCCATTACTGACTTTGCATGAATTTCTTGAATCTTTGAGTTACATGTAGCTTTTTATAATCAAATCTTATTTCTTTTGGATATTAAATTGTAAGTTTTTTGCCACTTTGTGCAATGGCTGTTGGCTCCATTTGTCTCTGATTGCATGTTCAAAGACAAGATTGAGGCAGAAGAGTTGGAGAAGTTCACCTCTCAAGACCGTAGAAGAGGGATGGGAGGGGGTGGTATGATTGAATTTCCTTCAGAGAAAAGAGAGACTTCTTTGTGTAAACAAACTGGCATGAAATTATTGGATCAGGCAGCAACTGTAGAGACAACGGGTTGGCCGAAATTTCAAGTCAACCATTCTTCTGCCTCCGCAGTTGCAACCTGACTGGTTGAGTTCCTTTATGCGATTAATTTTCTCTCGATTATAGCAGTGTTTTGTTTCCAGTTGACATCAGTTTACGTTTAGGAAATATTCGTTTGTGAGACAAATTTTACGTGGTGGATTTAACATCTCTTATCTTATTAATATTTTAGTTTTTCAGCCAATTTCTGCAAAAGCCAAATTTGAAATGAATCCACGTGCAGAAGTTGATTTTGCATCACCAAAAATAAACATGGAGGTTAACCTTCAAGATATAAGCATTGAACTCCATAGACCTCAGGTATGAGATGCTTGTTAACAACTGCAGAATTTGTATTTGTATTATGTTGCAAATTGATTTCTGTATATGTTTTTGACTTGCATGGTCAAAAGTATTCGCAAACAAAATGAAAATTGGATGTACTTTCAAACTCTCAGTTTCAGAATTTAGCCCAGAACCAACAATAACTGGTTCCATGCTTTCAATGAACATTTAATTTAAAAACTTGAGAATAAAAAATTAAAGATTAATGTGTTCTTTTTTTTGTTGCATTTTTATTGCAAAACAAACTACCTTTATATTTTTCCAATCTGACATTCTTTTATCTCATTTTCATCTCTAGCCTTTGTTACTTACTCCACCCATATGCCAGTAACCCCCCCCCCCCCCCTCACCTGTATCCAAATATCATTTGCCCATCCCCACGTCTCTTTATCAGCTTTCTCTCTGCTACTGTATCATTCTGAAAAATGGTCCTGGACTTGAAATGTTGTCTGACCTTTCCCACCACAACACTACTTGACCCGCTCAATTTCTCCAGCAGTTTGTTTTCGCTCAGGATTTTAGCAACTGCAGTTTCTTGTGTCTCAATTTTACTGGTGTTATGTAAAACATAAGTTTTACATTGAGTTGTGCATTGAGTTTTTGATTTACAGCTGAAAATTGCATGAAAAGATCATAACCTACGATATTCATTCACTGAGTTAAACAGAGTATATTGTTGGATTAAGGGGATCCGCTGGGACATTGATTTTATTTTTGCTGATATCTCTACTTTAATTTGGCCATTTTTCCCTCTTGCAATTTGGTGTCAGCTGCTGCAATCCTTAGCTTTTTTGATCATTGCGCTATCAGCTCCATTATCCAACATTACAGGTTCAAACCCTTTCGTTAGACTAATTTTTCTTGTCGCTCTACTTATCTTAATAACTTCTGACTTTGTCATGGAGAGTGAACCCCAGTAATGTCCTGCTTTCCAAAAGATGGGGCCCAAATCTCACTCCCCTTTCCCAAATCCCAACAAATTGATTTTAAATCATTGCAATACTTCTATTGCAACTATGCTTTTTTGGATAGACAGATGTGTCAATGTTCCAGCTTCCTGTCTCATTAGTGGATGACTGGAGCAAGACTTCTCTTGTAGTCCTGCTGCAATAAAGTCTAGCATGCTGAAGATAGACGCAAAATGCTTGAACAATTCAGCGGGTCAGGCAGCATATCTGGCCGAAATGGATAGGTGACTTTTCGGGCCGAGACCCTTCTTCAAACTGATTGTAGGGGGGAGGAACTGGAAGCAAGAAAAGATCAGGAGAAATCTGGCCAGCAACAGATGACGTCAAGCAGGGTGGTTCTGTTTGGTCAATTGCTGGCTAGCGACGGTGTGATCCCAAGAGGGATATATTATTGTGCACTGTGGAACTGGTAAAACAATTTTTAATGGAGGAAGGGCAGGTGGGGGAGTGTTTGTACAAGTTACTTAAAATGAGAGAATTCAATGTTCATACTGTTGGGCTGTAATCTACCAAACAAAATATGAGGTGCCGTTCCTCCAATTTGCGTGTGGCCTCACTCTAGCAATGGAGGTGGCCCAGGTGAGAAAGGTGCAGTGTTTGCTTTGATTGTTTGCTTTACTCGCATGCTAACTTTGTGATTTATGTGTAAGGGCACCCAGGTCTCTGAAAAGCAATGGTTTTCAATAACTTGATATTTAGTAACCTTGACTCAATTTATTTCTTCCAAAGTGCATGATCTTGTATCTTCCCCTATTCCACCTCTGCGTATGAGGAAAGTTGGCTTCAGCTAGGTTCATTTTGTTTAGAGCAGTGAAGCTGAACAGAGACTTAATTGAGTTGCATAAAACATAAGAACTTAAAAAAACATAAACAAGAGGAGCCTATTTCTCATGACAACAGATTTGCCATCCCACGAAACAACATGGTAAAACTTCATTGCATTCTCTCTAATGCAGTTGTAACTTTTCACAATGAGACAAGACGTGTGTAATATTGTCAGTGTGCCCAACTGGGGGACAATTAAGAATCTTGAAAAAAAAGTAAATCTGATATTTTAACCCAGGTATTAAATTGGTGATATCCATGCATTAAAAAGTGTCTTCAATTTCCCTATCTGTAGTTTGCTTGTTTAAATGATTTCTAATGGATTGCCACCATTATTAGAATAAAACTTGGAGAGAGTACAATTGTATGCCAATAACTCTTAGGCTACTTGTAGTATTTTCACAGAGAACTTTACTTTTATTTTTCGAACAGTATCTTAGCATCATGGAGCTGCTTGGATCTATTGATATGATGACACGAAACCTACCATACAGAAAATATAAACCATATGTTCCTTGTCTCAAACATCCCAGGGAATGGTAAATATTTTCATTCATTTTTTGGGGATCTAGATTATTTATAAGAATTATTTTTGGAGATCTTTATTCTACTAAATACATTGCTCTGTTTTGTCATGACTGAAGTTTGTCAGAAATGAAGAAAGGTAATCATATAGGCTGTTAAATGGATGGCCACTTTATTTTAATGGATGAAGGGTGATTTTTAGATTTGTATTTCTTACTCTTTGTGGTGGAAAAGAATGAGTCGTAAAATATAATACTTAAATTAGATATTGCTGCTCAAATGTAAGGAATAAGATTTTGTGTCAAGATTGGCAAAACCTTTATCCTTGCATTGAAGAGTTGCCACATTGATCTAAATTTTTAGCTTGGTACGAAAATGGCAATGGCATTAACACACTGGCCTTCAAAAAAATTCTACAAAGTTCCAGTTGTATTTTCCTTTCACAAGTTTTAGTAGAATTCGGCACATCGAGTCTACTCCGCCATTCTATCATGGCTGATCTCTGCCTCCTAATCCTATTTTCCTGCCTTCTCTGCATAACCCTTGACCCCCTTCTAATGAAGAATTTGTCTATCGCGGCCTTAAAAATATCCACTGACTTGGCCTCCACAGCCCTCTGTGACAATATTCCACAGATTAACTACCCCCTGACGAAAGAAGTTCCTCCTCACCACCTTTCTAAAAGAGCGCCCTATAATTCTGAGGCTATGACCTCTGGTCCTAGACTCTCCCACCGGTGGAAACATTCTTTCCCGATCCACTCTATCTATGCCTTTCAATGAGTTTCAATGAGGTCCCCCCTCAACCGTCTGAACTCCAGCGAGTAGAGGCCCAGTGCTGTCAAATGCTCATCATTTGCTAACCCACTCATTCCTGGAATCATTCTCGTAAACCTCCTCTGGATTCTCTCCAGAGCCAGCACATCCTTCCTCAAATATGGGACCCAAATTTGCTCACAGTACTCCAAATGCGCCTTATAGAGTCTCAGCATTACATCACTGTTTTTGTATTCCAGTCCTCTTGATATAAATGCTAGCATTGGATTTGCCTTCCGTTCTACCGATTTGACTTGCAAAGTAACTTTTTTGAAGTTCTGCACCAGCAATCCCAAGTCCCTTTGCACCTCCGATTTCTGGATTCCCTCTCCATAAAGGAAATAATCTACGCCTTTATTCTTATTACCAAAATGCACAACTCTGCACTTTGCTGCACTCCTCTCTGCCCACTCTTCTAACCTGTCCGAGTCCTTCTGCAGAGTCCTTGCATCTTCTACACTGCCTGTCCCTCCACCTATCTTAGCATCGTCTTCAAACTTGACCACAAAGCCTTCAAACCCCTTATCCAAATAATTAACATTCCACGTGAAGAGAAGCAGCCCCAGCAACGACCCTTGCGGAACAGTGACTAATGGGGTGCGTAAGGCTCAGTGCTGGGACCCAGTTATTTACAATATATATTAATGATTTAGACGAGGAAATTAAATGTAACATCTCCAAGATTGCGGATGACAGAAAGCTAGGTGGCAGTGAGAGCTGCGAGGAGGATGCTGTGAGGCTGCAGGGTGACTTGGATAGGTTGGGTGAGTGGGCAGATGCATGGCAGATACAGTATAATGTGGATAAATGTGAGGTTATCCATTTTGGTGGCAAGAACAGGAAGGCAGATCATTATCTGAATGGTCGACACAAAATGTTGGAGCAACTCAGCGAGTCAGGCAGCATCTCGGGAGAGAAGGAATGGGTGACATTTCGGGTCGAGACCCTTCTTCAGACTGAAGGGTCTCGACCCGAAATGTCACCCATTCGTTCGTTCCCGAGATGCTGCCTGACCTGCTGAGTTGCTCCAGCATTTTGTAACTACCTTCGATTAAACCAGCATCTGCAGTTTTTTTTCCTATTATCTGAATGGTGTCAGATTAGGAAAAGGGGAGGTGCAGCGAGACCTGGGTGTCCTTGTACATCAGTTATTGAAAGTACAGCAGGCAGTGAAGAAAGCTGATGGCATGTTGGCCTTCATTGCAAGAGGATTTGAGTTTAGGAGCAAGAAGGTCCTACTGCATTGGTACAGGTTCCTGGTGAGACCGCACCTGGAGTATTGTGCAGTTTTGGTCTCCTAATTTGGGGAAGGACATTAGTGCTATTGAGGGAGTGCAGTGTAGGTTCACCAGGTTAATTCCCGGGATGGCGGGACTGACATATGATGAAAGAATGGATCGACTGGGCTTGTATTCACTGGAATTTAGAAGGATGAGAGGGGATCTTATCGAGACATATAAAATTCTTCCGGGATTGGACACGCTAGATGCAAGAAAAGTGTTCCCCATGTTGGGGGAATTCAGAACCAGGAGTCACAGTTTAAGAATAAGGAGTAGGCCATTTTGGACTGAGATGAGGACACACTTTTTCACCCAGAGAGTTGTGAATCTGTGGAATTCTGTGCTACAGAGGGCAGTGGAGGCCAATTCAGTGGATGTTTTTAAGAGAGTTCGATTTAGTTCTGAGGGCCAACGGATTCAAGGGATAATGGAAATAGCAGGCCTATTCCTGCACCTATTTTCTATGTTTCCACTAGCCACTGGCAGCCAACCTGAAAAAGCGCCTTTTATTGCAATTCTTTGCCTTCTGCCATCTAGCCAACCTGTGCTATGCATGCTAGTATCTTCCCTTTAATACCATGGGTTCTCATCCTCCCTAGCAGGCTGACGCGTGGCACCTTATCGAAGGCCTTCTGAAATCTAGGTAAACAACATCTGCAGTCTGTCCTATTAACTTCCTCAAAGAACTCCAGCAGATTCGTCAGGCAAGATCTTCCCTTCACAAAACCATGCTGACTTTGGCCTATTTTATCGTGAACTTCCAAGTACTGCATAACCTTTTCCTTTTTAATTGACTCTAAATTTACTCGTTTGTACTGTCAATAATCTGTTAAATAGATCATTAAAGTGTCAATCAGACACATCTTTTCCTCTGGCCTTTCCTAGTAATAATTCTCTTCAGGACTCCCTTGTCTGTTCTTGCATCTCCATAAACCACTCCCCTTCTACAGGCACTTTTTCATGCAACTGCAGGAAATGCAATACATAATTTTACATCATCTTATGCTATCATTCATGGACTTAAGCAGATCTTCTGTTTGAAGCCACAATTCTCTTGCATTTCTTCTGATCCAGTGCGCTTCTGATTCAGTGTCTTCTACAGTGGAGAAACAAAATGCTGACTGGGTGACTACTTTTCTGAGCATCTATAATCTGCCCACAGGGGAAGCCCTGTGCTTCCATTTACCTGGCATATTAAATCTTTTAACCACTTGTATTTGCCCTAATAATAATAATCATTCCATGTTTTTATTGCCAAAAGTTTATTTTCTGTGCCTGCAGAGTCATGTTGAAGAATGGCTTTACAGTGTCCCACCAATCTATTCCACCAAACACTTAAGATTTTAATCATGCCTAAGGCCCACGTATATGGCACCTGTTCTTTTTTTGTGTTTGGGGGAACGTGTTGAGAGGGCATTAGGTGTAAATAGGGTGGGATTAGGGGTGAACTCATTTGCTTTTTGTGCCAAATGGATAATTAAAGAAATCGGGTGGTTTGTGTCCGTCAGCTTGCATGAGGAAATCCGGGGGATCATGGGCTGCTGTAAGTTCAGGGTTAATTGCTGCTGATCAGTGATTGTGGGAAAGGGAGTGACAATAACGATGGGAGCTTTATTTATCCCAGGAGGGAAATCCCGGTGGGAGCTTTATTTATCCCAGGAGGGGAGGCTGCTCCCCAAACTGCGGAGCATCTTGAACAATACAGCTCACCCCCTCCACGACACACTGGTCAACCTGAGGAGTAACTTCAGCAACAGATTGGTTCCACCAAGATGCAGTACAGACCGCCACAGAGGATCCTTCTTCCCTGTGGCTATCAAACTGTCCAACTCCTCCCCCTTCTGTCATGGGGTAGACTGACTCCCACCCCCCCCAATAGGCCTTGTGCTTCCTTTCACCTATCATGTTAAATCTTTTAACCACTTGTCTTTAAAACTAAAACTCAGGTTCCCATTACTGACTGAATTTCCCTCAGGGGACAATAGACAATAGATAATAGGTGCAAGAGGAGGCCATTCGGTCCTTCAAGCGAGCACCGCCATTCAGTGTGATCATGGCTGATCATTCTCAATCAGCACCCCGTTCCTGCCTTCTCCCCATACCCCCTGACTCCGCTATCCTTAAGAGCTCTATCCAGCTCTCTCTTGAATGCATTAAGAGAATTGGCCTCCACTGCCCTCTGAGCCAGAGAATTGCACAGATTCACAACTCTCTGACTGAAAAAGTTTTTCCTCATCTCAGTTCTAAATCTTAAATTCTAACCCCTTAATCTTAAGCTGTGGCCCCTTGTTCTGGACTCCCCCAACATTGGGAACATGTTTCCTGCCTCTAACGTGTCCAACCCCTTAATAATCTTATACGTTTCGATAAGATCTCCTCTCATCCTTCTAAATTCCAGTGTATACAAGCCTAGTCACTCCAGTCTTTCAACATATGATAGTCCCGCCATTCCAGGAATTAACCTAGTAAACCTACGCTGCACGCCCTCAATAGCAAGAATATCCTTCCTCAAATTTGGAGACCAAAACTGCACACAGTACTCCAGGTGCGGTCTCACTAGGGCCCTGTACAACTGCAGAAGGACCTCTTTGCTCCTATACACAACTCCACTTGTTATGAAGGCCAACATTCCATTGGCTTTCTTCACTGCCTGCTGTACCTGCATGCTTCCTTTCAGTGACTGATGCACTAGGATACCCAGATCTCGTTGTACATCCCCTGTTCCTAACTTGACACCATTCATATAATACTCTGCCTTCCTATTCTTACCACCAAAGTGGATAACCTCACATTTATCCACATTAAACTGCATCTGTCATGCATCCGCCCACTCACACAACCTGTCCAAGTCACCCTGCAACCTCATAGCATCTTCCTCACAGTTCACACTACCACCCAGCTTTGTATCATCTGCAAATTTGCTAATGATACTTTTAATCCCTTCATCAAAGTCATTAATGTATATTGTAAATAGCTGCGGTCCCAGCACCGAGCCTTGCGGTACCCTACTAGTTACTGCCTGCCATTCTGAAAGGGACCCATTTATCCCCACTCTTTGCTTTCTGTCTGTCAACCAATTTTCTATCCATGTCAGTACCCTATCTCCAATACCAATCTAATTTTGCCCACTAATCTCCTATGTGGAACCTTGTCAAAGGCTTTCTGAAAGTCAAGGTACACCACATCCACCGGCTCTCCCCTGTCAATTTTCCTGGTTACATCCTCAAAGAATTCCAGAAGATTAGTCAAGCATGATTTCCCCTTCGTAAATCCATGCTGACTCAGAACAATCCTGTTACTACTATCCAAATGCTCTGCAATTTTGTCTTTTATAATTGACTCCAGCATCTTCCCCACCACTGATGTCAGACTAACTGGTCTATAATTTCCCGTTTTCTCTCTCCCTCCTTTCTTAAAAAGTGGGACAACATTAGCTGCCCTCCAATCCACAGGAACCAATCCTGAATCTATAGAACATTGGAAAATGATCACCAATGCATCCACAATTTCTAGCGCCACCTCCTTAAGTACCCTGGGATGCAGACCATCAGGCCCTGGGGATTTATCAGCCTTCAGTTCCATCAGTCTACCCAACACCATTTCCTGCCTAATGTGGATTTCCTTCAGTTCCTCCGTCACCCTAGGATCTCTGGCAACTAGAACATCTGGGAGATTGCTTGTATCTTCCTTAGTGAAGACAGATCCAAAGTACCGGTTCAACTCGTCTGCCATTTCCTTGTTTCCCATAATAAATTCCCCCGCTTCTGTCTTCAAGGGACCCACATTTGCCTTGACTATTTTTTTCCTCTTTACATACCTAAAAAAGCTTTTACTATCGTCCTTTATATTATTGGCTAGTTTTCCCTCGTACCTCATCTTTTCTCCCCGTATTGCCTTCTTAGTCATCTTCTGTTGCTCTTTAAAAGAGTCCCAATCCTCTGGCTTCCCACTCTTCTTTGCTTTGTTGTACTTCTGCTCTTTTATTTTCCTTTGTCAGCCACGGGTGTCTCTTACTCCCCTTGGAATCTTTCACTTTTAAATTATATTAATGTTGTCACAATAGTAAAATGCAAGCTTGCATCTTTGGTAGTCAAATCATAAGTGATATCTCTCCCTGCTCTGTTCTGAGGCACCCACCTGCTTCAACACCATCATCCTGATGCCAAAGAAAAACAAGACCTTCTACCTAAACAATAACCGTCCAGTGGCCTTGATATCCATCATCATGAAATGTTTTGAGAGGCTAGTTATGGAACACATTAAATCCAGTCTACACAGCCGTGACCCACTGCAGTTCGCCTACCGCCTCAACAGGTCCACGGACGATACCATCGCCCTAGCTCTAGGCTCATCCCAAGAGCACCTGGATAAGAGAGACACCTACGTCAGACTTCTATCCATAGACCACAGCTCTGCCTATAAAACACCATTATGCCATTCAAACTTATCACCAAACTTGCGGTACTTGGGGTCAGCACTCATCTCTGCAACTGAATCTTCGACTTCCTGACCAACAGATGCCAATCACTGATGCCAATCCTCAACACTGGTGTTCCGCAAGGCCGCGTTCTCAGCCCCTTCTTTACTCCTTGTACTTCCACAACTGCGCAGCCATGAACAAATCTAATTCAATTTTCAATCCCCCATCCTCTCCCTCCCCCTCCCCCTCCCTCCCCCTCCTCCCTCCCCCTCTCCTCCCCCCAACCCCCTTCCCCTCACACCCACTCCTCCCCCCTCAACCCCCTTTATCCTCCTCCCCCCTCCCTCCGCCCCCCCCCCCACCCCTCCCTAGGAGATAGATTTAAACTTTAAAATGTGAATAACTTTAAAAATATAACACTGATTTCAATAAAACCTTTTCCATTAGTACCAAAGGGACGACGGTGAGTAAGGTGGGCTTAAAATTGTCATGCTATCGTGTACCATTTTGGCTGTAGTTCAGGAAGAAACAACCAAACAAACGAGAGTTTTAGTCCATAGATTGTATCTCTTCATGCACAATAATATTCGGTTTGACATCAAAATAATCATACAGCATAGAAGCTGGTCCTTCGGCCGAAGTTGCCCATGCCGAACAAGGTGCCCCATCTGCCCGAGTTTGGCCCATATCCCGCAACCTTTCTTATCCAAGTACCTGTCCAAATGTCTTTTAAATGTTGCTGTATTACCTGCCTGAACTTCCTCATCTAGCAGTTTGTTCCATATGCCCATAACGCTCTGAATGAAAAAGTTGCCCCTCACACTACTATTAAATCCTTTCCCTCTCACATTAAATCAATTCCTCTGGCTCTTGGTTCCTCTGCTCTGGGTAATATACTCTATCTACCCTATCTATCCCTTCATGATCTTGTGTACTTCTCGCAGATCACCTATCATCCTCCTGAAATTTTCATTAAATGTTTTTTTGCTCCAGAGATTACCACCTTAAGATATCTGTATTCCCATTGATTAGTTATCTTGGAATGCAATGTTATGATATAATCTTTGAGATATAATCTAAAGTTTAACATGGTGGCATTTCAGCTCATTGTTCTGTCCTTTAACTGAACTCTTGTACAAAAGAGGTGCAAGCTTGCTTCCTAGAAAATTTACTCTTGTATTTCTGATTTAGGTGGGCGTATGCTATCAATAGTATATTGTTCGAGAACATAAAGCCCAGATGTGAAGGATGGTCGTGGAAGCACATTCAAATGCACAGGCAAAAAATTAAAATCTACAGAAAGCTCTATAAATTGAGGATTACGAACAAGAAACAGGAAGAACAACTTAACAGCATACTTGAGGTTATGCGACAGTTTATATTTGATGTTTAGATTTTTTACTTTTATTTAATCCTTACACATAATAAAGGGGGTAAATAAATGTACAGAACACCTGCTCTTCAAGCACTGTTTTGGATAGGGACAATATATTTATTTAGAACCCAACATATTAACGTCATGACCGGATTTGTAGCTGTTATGTTGTATACATCGGGGAGCCTTATCTAAATAATTCACAAGAAGTCTGTAGATTGTTACATTTATATCAAAAAACAAATGTTAATTTCCTTATTGCTTTCTTCAATTTTTTTCCTCACAGCAACATGAAAGGAACCTTGATTTGTTCAATATTACACTCGCAAGACAACAGGCAGAAGTGGAGGTATTCAGGATCTAAATTGTCTTCATTTTGAAGAACAATTCTCTTTTTGGAGAAAGAATTTAATAAATTAAATATTTAAATATAACAAATCTAATTGTTTCACTCTTTTTAAAAAACAAACCTGTTCTGTGTAGTTGATCAACAAAGCAAAATTGTTAGCTGTAAAACTTGGCTTGTGGAAAGCAAATGTAACGTTTTTGAATTTTGTTTTAGGCAATGAAAGCAGGGTACAAGATTTACAGACCTGGTGCAAAAGTTGAGGAAGATAATTCTGGAGGATGGTTTGCTTGGGCTTGGAACTGGACAGGAGGCAATGAAGAAAAACCACGTGATTCAAAATCTGGTACAAAAGTTAATTTTTGCGAAGATAAAGATATTTAAATACATTTAAGAATGCAGATGGCAAATGTTAAATGGGTTTGTTTCATGATAGTGTTGATTTTATGAGATGTTGATCGTTGTAGAATTCTGAGCTCAAAAGTGAGGCAGGAAAGAGCCTGGGAGCAGTGGATGAAGTGCTTAGAAAGTTTTGAGTAGGGTGCAAGGGTAAGTCGATGTCAGAGAGCTATGGACCAATTGATGCAGTGTTGAAAAGGTTGGCCATTGGAAAATCCTATCAAGGCCCACAAAACATATAATAAAAATATAAGATATATGATATTTTTATTAGATATGAGTGCTTTGTTGTTTCCTTCTCCGAACTAACAATGATCTACATTTTCCTTGATCAACCCCCCTCTTTGATGTCTCGTTCTCACACATTACACTTCCTTATCTCTATCTCCCGCTGCCCTTACTCTGGCTGAAGAAGGGTCTCAACCCGAAACGTCATCCATTCCTTCTCTCCAGAAATGCTGCCTGTCTCGCTGTGTTACTCCAGCATTTCGTGTATATCATATAATAAAGATATATTTTTGTCTCCCTTAATTTGCTAGATTGCATCGGGCTCAGCATATCTGTTAAGCATTTTGTAAATAAGGCAAGTAGCTAGCTATGAAAACAAAATATCACAAACTGCTTTTATTAAAATTAGAATAGGATATGCTAATGTAGGTTTTACCAACAGTCTGAAGAAGGGTCTCAACCCAAAATATCATCTATTTCCCTCCGCATATGCTGCCTGGCCTGCTGACTTGCTCCAGCAGTTTGTTTTTTACTTATGATTCTATCATCTGCAGTGTCGTGTTCTCTATTTTCCTGCTTTATTGCATAATTTCCTCAAAAGATATGCACACTTCGAAGAAGTTCTTTCTTTGGGAGCTCTGCGAGATGCTCACGCACTGCTCCTCCTCTCTGATTCCTGCATCAGTCTGAAGAAGTGTCCCGACTCTAAATGTCAAAAGAGGGGGTGGGGTCGCTCTGTTGGTGAGGAATGATATTCACTCCCTTGCAAGGGGTGACATAGAATCAGGAGATGTATAATCAGTATGGATAGAAATGAGGAATTGTAAGGGTAAAAAGACCCTAATAGGAGTTATCTACAGGCCCCCAAACAGTAGCCTCGACATAGGGTGCAAGTTGAATCAGGAGCTAAAATTGGCATGTCGCAAATGAAATGTTACGGTGGTTATGGGAGATTTCAACATGCAGGTAGACTGGGAAAATCAGGTTGGTAATGGACCCCAGGAAAGAGAGTTTGTGGAGTGTCTCCAAGATGGATTCTTAGAACAGCTTGTACTGGAGCCTACTAGGGAGAAGGCAATTCTTGATTTAGTGTTGTGTAATGAACCTGATCTGATAAGGGGACTCGAGGTAAAAGAGCCATTAGGAGGCAGTGATCACAATATGATGTTTTACTCTACAAATTGAGGGGGAGAAGGGAAAATCGGAAGTGTCAGTATTACAGTATAGCAAAGGGGATTACAGAGGCATGAGGCAGGAGCTGGCCAGAATTGACTGGAAGGAGGCCCTAGCAGGGAAGACGGTGGAACAGCAATGGCAGGTATTCCTGGGAATAATGCAGAAGTTGCAGGATCAATTTATTCCAAAGAGGAGGAAAGATTCCAAGGGGAGTAAGAGGCACCTGTGACTGACAAGGGAAGTCAAGGACAGCATAAAAATAAAAGAGAAGATGTGTAACATAGCAAAGAAGAGTGGGAAGCCAGAGGATTGGGACTCTTTTAAAGAGCAACAGAAGATGACTAAGAAGGCAGTACGGGGAGAAAAGATGAGGTAGGAGGGTAAACTAGCTAGGGGTTGGACGCGTTAGAGGCGGGAAACATGTTCCCAATGGGGTTGGACACGTTAGAGGCAGGAAACATGTTCCCAATGTTGGGGGAGTCCAGAACAAGGGGCCACAGTTTAAGAATAAGGGGTAGGCCATTTAGAACTGAGATGAGGAAAAACGTTTTCAGTCAGAGAGTTGTGAATCTGTGGAATTCTCTGCCTCAGAAGGCAGTGGAGACCAATTCTCTGAATGCATTCAAGAGAGAGCTAGATACAGCTCTTAAGGGTAGCGGAATCAGGGGGTATGGGGAGAAGGCAGGAACGGGGTACTGATTGAGAATGTTCAGCCATGATCACATTGAATGGCGGTGCTGGCTCCAAGGGCCGAATGGCCTCCTCCTGCACCTATTGTTTATTGTCTATTGTCCATTTCATTTGACAAATGTTGCCTGACCCACTGAGTTCCTCAAGCAGATTTTTTAAAACTTTAGCAATAGGATAGAAAAATGTGGCCGACAGGGAAATGCCAAAGGTCTTTGGAGGATCAGAAGAACTTTCCGTTGCTCATATGTTCATAAGTCATAGGAGCAGAATTAGGTCATTCGGGCCATCAAATTTACTCTGCCATTCAATCATGGCTGAATTATCTTTCCCTTTCAACCCCGTTCTCCTGGTGACCTTTGAGAACCTAACTAATCGAGAACCTGTCAAACTCTGCTTTAAAATACCCAATGACTTGGCCTCCACAGCCATCTGTGGCAATGAATTCCATAGATTCGGACTCCATAGACTCATCTCCTTTCTAAAGGTATGTCTGAGGCTTTGCACACTGGTCCTAGACTCGCCACATCCACTTTATCCAGGTCTTTGTCTATTTGGTAAGTTTCAATAACATCCCCCGCTCATCCTCGCCCCCTAAACCCTAGCGAGTACAGGCCCAGAGCCGACAAACGCTCAACATATATTAACCCAGCCAACCCTGGGATCATTCTCGTTAAACCACCTCTGGATACTCTTCAGAGTCAGCATACCCCACTGACGCAGGACCCAAAACTGCTCACAATACCTCAAATGTGGTCTGTGTAGAAAGGAACTGCAGATGCTGCTTTAAACAGACAATAAGCACAACAAGCTGGAGCAGACAGCATCTCTGGAGCCTCGGCATTCCATCTCTGTTTTTATCTTCTAGTCCTCTCAAAATGAACGCTAACATTATATTTGGCTTCCTTAACCTGCAAATCCTATACAAATGTGCTCTTAATCTAAGTATCAATGTTTGTTATCTTGTCTGTTACATCTTTGCCTATGAACTTGGTGCTTGATACTACATTTCAGTGTTAAATGGTGGCTGTGTTATATTTGTTCTATATTTTTATGTGTCTACCCTGTATTTCCTTCCTCCCAAATTAATAAACCCTCCCTTGCCCTTACCTTTTTTCCTACTGCCATGCATATTCAACATTTACCTTGAAACGGGTTTAAAAAAAACAAATCTACCTACTGCTCTTTCTTCAGCATTTTGAAGGGACTATTTTTTTTTTGTGATGACCAGTCCATTTTATTATCACACCTGTTATTTCACTGGTTCACTTCTTTGTGCAATTGATAAGAGCTATAGCCCTGATATTTCTTCTCTGCACAAACAAATTGTGTTACTAGATGAAAATAGTAATGTACTTTGTTCTCATTCAATTTAGCATGCAGTATATAGCACCCATAATGCAACCTCTTCTAACACTAGGGAGACTAAATTTTATTGATAAGTTTGCTGAAAATGATTTGGATGATGGAATTAGAAGTAACACTAGCAAGTTTGCGGATGACACAAAGGTGGGGGAGTCCAGAACCAGGGGACACAGTCTAAGAATAAAGGGGAGGCCTTTTAAAACTGAGAAGAAACTTTTTTACCCAGAGAGTTGAGAATTTGTGGAATTCTCTGCCACAGAAGGCAGTGGAGGCCAATTCACTGGATGAATTTAAAAGAGAGTTCGATAGAGCTCTAGGGGCTAATGGAATTAAGGGATATGGGGAGAAGGCAGGCACAGGTTACTGATTGTGGATATAGCGGCCAGCTTCTTGTCTATCAAATTAGCTCCCAAGCTGCCGTTTACACAGATCGGGTGGAACGATAAGTTAATGATGCAAACGATAACAATAACAGAGACCTTCTCGACGTTTGAATGAGTTAGAAGTTATTATTTGAAGTCGCAATATAATATATTGGCATATCTCTTGTCGTCGACTTGTTATTGATTCGCTTGTTAAAGATCTATCTCCTACCGTAGTCTTTGCAATTGATACGAACCGCCAGATCTATCTTCGGCGAAGAGTTCCTACTAATCTTCTTGTCAGTAAGAGCTACAACCAATTAAATCTTGGCTGCGGGTTCCTTTTGGCTAGACTATCAGCCCCTTCTTAGCTTCAACTGGAGTAACACGTCGAAACTGCCCGTTCTCTGGCTCTGCCCAGCCCATAAGTAAGCATAGCATTAACCTTTTAGTGTCCAAAATACAGCAGGATACAAGGTAATATAAAAATATGCAAAAATAACTAATAAACTCAAAATGGTTCCTACAGTAGATGATCAGCCATGATCACAATGAATGGCAGTGCTGGCTCGAAGGGCCAAATGGCTTCCTCCTGCACCTATTTTCTATGTTTCTAAAACCTCCATTCAATCCATAAGCCTAACTTCAAGCACTCCTTCACTTGCCACTTACATTTTTTGCTCCCTCTTATTCTGACCTCTTACCTTCTGCATTGTTGATCTTAAATGAAACTTTGGGAAAGTTCAAGGATCAGCACAAAAACTGGAAATGCTGGAAATACTCAGCAGGTCGGTCGCAACTGCGGGAAGAGAAATAGTCAACATTTCGGGTCAAAGACCCTGTGCCCAGTTTTGTTTTTTGTTTTCCAGTATTTGCTGTTTTTTTATTTCACAGATAACACCTTTATTTCTCCAATCATCGCACAAAACCTTTTTTTTTTTCTCTCTCTAACCTTTTTAATTAATTACTGGTTTGTGAAGTGAAAAATCTAACATCCAGTTCTGTTGAAAGTTTCTCATCCTTAAATATTATCAGCTTCTAATTTAGCAGATGCTATGTTTCCTATGACTATTTCTGCGTTTCTTGTTTTTGAATTTCTCATCCACAGAATTTTAATTTTGTCACTCTGATGTGATTTTGCACAATTAAGTTCTTGTGCTATCCAGGCAGATTGCACACATGGATGTCATCATGCCATACATGAGTACAACAGGTAGTGCAAAACGAGAAAGGAAACAGTGCAGAATACAGTATTATAACTGCCGAGGAAGTGTAGAGGAACTCTGAAAATATGTATTTTTATAGCTTACTAATGCTCCTTGTGCAGGTATGCTTTAGAGATGGTGTTTAAGAACCTTGAACATCCTGACAAAATGGAGAGAATGACTATAATGTTAAACTTTTGTTTTCTTGGAATTGGAGTACAGGGCAAATTAGAATACGAAGATGAGTTTAAGTTTATTGTCCTATGTGTGAGTACAGCAAAGTACAGGTACAACAGACCTCCCAACCCTTCAGAATTTGGCGGAATGTTTCCGCTTTCTTATTTCATTTCCACCATTCTGATTTCGCCTCACATTTTCCGCAAAACACATGCCCCGCCGCTGTACTCGCCCTCGCCCGGCCTCGCCTTGTCGCTGGCCCAATCTCGCCTTACGTCGCTTCGCCGCTGGCTCGGCCTCACTTCGCCGCTGGCCCGGCCTCGCCACGCTTCTCGCCGCTCGCCTCACCTCTCGTCGCTGGCCCGGCCTTACCTCGCCTCTCTCCGCTCGCCTCACCGCTGGCCCAGCCTCGCTGCGGAGCGTGAAGCCCATTGATGTTGAGAGGGGATGGGGTGGGGGGGGGGGGGGATTGGGATGCGGGGGAGGGGGGCAGTGGAGTGGGAGGTGGGAGTGGATTTGGGGGGAAAGGGGTGGAGGGGAGGGGCGGGGGGAGTAGGGGGAAGGGTGGGGGAGTAGGGGGGAGGTGGGGAGAGGGGGTTGGGGGGAAGTAGGGTTGGGGGGGTAGGGTTGGGAGGGACATGGAACATTGTGATTTGCTGTTGACTACTGGAGCAAGTATGTCCAATTAAATTAGGTATGTGCAGTTTTTTAAATGCAACCTCTTGGGAGGTCTGGGTACAATGCAAATTGTGTGGTAACATCATAAGGCACATAGACCCAGACGACATGAAAAAACCCCATAAATTTTACAACTCTGCAAAGGCAAAATATAAATGCAAAGGCAAGATTGTTGTGCAGAAACAATTTTGAAGTACAGCAGAATAACCAATGAGATAGAGTTAAAAGTGCATGGCGACACCTGTGCATTTAGGTTATTAAAGAGGTGGTAGGTTCAGAAGTCAGATAGCAATGGGAAAGAATCCAGTAATCTTTCATTTCACCGCACATTTATGTGTATGTGACAAATAAAAATTGACTTGACTTGACTTAAGTCTTGACAACTGAAGCCATTTGCATATTGGGGCTCCAAGGCCAAGGTCCAGAAATTTAGAGACATCTGTGATGAGGTCTGAAGCAAAATGGTTCATTTGAAACCCAATACAAACTGGTCACTGGTGATGGGGCTATTGGAAAATCTCTCAAGTGCTGTGAATAGTACTGTCAGTACCACCTTCCACAACTTTGAGTATAAACTAGTCATTAACCAGATTTGGTTGGTAGTTTATTTTCTGTTGATATACCTGTACAATTTTCCATTTTGTCATTTAGATAAAATTGTAATTATACTATTTAGAAGCTTGGTATGAGATGCACGTAATTATGGGGTGCAGCTCTTCAGTGCTGCAGCTGTAACATAAACGATGCCATTGAAAAGCAAGGGTAAGACTTTATTATTGGGTTTTTTCAAGAGACTGATATTGCCTGTCACTGGGTGGCATGATTGTTATTTGTCACATCTGCCCATATCTCAGTGTCATTCAGGCCTTTCCGTGTTCAAGCGTGGGCTACTTAATTCTCTGAGGATTTCGCAAAATAACTGATAATTAAGAGTAGAACTTATAAATTGTCTTTATTCCTGTTTTGCTGAAATTATAATTTTTATATTGTGATGTATTCTTGAAATGTTTATTTTCAGGAATTGATTTATTAATGACACCTGAAGAGAAGTCAAAACTCTATACAGCAATTGGATACAGCGAAGCTGCAGTGGATCCAACAATGCCAAAAAGAGTATGTGTAATAATGTTAGGAATTCAAATTTGTCCTGCATGATAAATGAAATGAAGCACTGAAACAAATGATGCTGATAACGCCCGACCATTGCAGATTGATTTGGGAATCTTTCAGAAAAGGCAATTGGAAAAAAGAAAAACATTTGGATAGGTGTAAGGGTAGGATAGCTTTAGAGGGATATGTTCATTAAAGCAGATTAGGCCATTTGGCCCATCAAGTCTACTCTGCCATTCAATCAATGCTGATCTCCCTTTCCCTCTCAAGCCCATTCTCCTGCCTTCTCCCCATAACCTCTTAAACCCATATTAATGAAGAATCTTTCAATCTCTGCCTTAAAAATAACCCTTGACGTCTTCCACAGCCGTTTGTGGCAATGTATTCCACAGATTCACCAACCTCTGACTAAAGGAATTCTTCCCCCCCCTCCCCCTCCTTTCTAAAGGTATGTCCTTTTATTCTGAGGCTATGGCCTCTGGTCATAGACTCTCCCACTGGTGGAAACATCCTCTTCACATACACTCTATCCAGGCCTTTCACTATTCGCTAAGTTTCAATGAGGTTCCCCCCACATCCTTCTAAACTCCAGCAAGAACAGGCCCAGTGTCTTCAAATGCTCATCATATGTTAACCCGATTATTCCTGGGATCATTCTCGTAAACCTCTTTTGGACCCTCTCCAATGCGAGTACATCCTTCTTCAAATATGGGGCCCAAAACTGCTCACACTACTCCAACTGCCTTCTGACCATTGCCTTATAAAGCCTCAGCATTTTATCAAAGATAAACACAAAAAGCTGGAGTAACTGAGCGGGTCAGGCAGCATCTCTGGAGAAAAGGAATGTGTGACATTTCAGTCTCAACCCGAAAGGTCACCCATTCCTTCTCTCTAGAGATGCTGCCTGTCCCGCTGAGTTACTCCAGCTTTTTATGTCTATCTTCAGCATCTGCAGTTCCTTCCTCCACTCAGCATTATATCCCTGTTTTGTGTTCTAGCCCTCTCGAAATAAATGCTAGCATTGTATTTGCCTTCTTTACTACCGATTCGACGTGCAAATTATTGGCCAAACGTTGGCGGGTGGGACTAATGCAGATGGGGCATGTAGCTCGGACAGTTGTACCTAAGGGCCTGTTTCCACGTTATATGACTCTATGACTCTGAGTTCAATGCACAGAACCTTTTAAGATCTATGCATACCACTTGATCTGGCATTTTGTCCATTCCGTTTTAATTGACTATTCTCTGTTTTTTGCCTTGAAACACTCAAATTCCTCTTTCAATCCATCTACCCCTTTCAGATACCCCTAAAAACCATATCCATTTGAATACGTAGTTATTTGGTAACTGTGCCAAACTGTGCAGTGCCTTTCAGCTAAAGGCACAACTAAGTCCAAATTATTATAATCAAATGTTGAAAATCATGAATTTATTCTGTTGTATACTTGGTCATTTTTTTTCCTGATTTGTTAATTGCACAGTATGAAGCTGTGAAAATTTCTGTGAAGCTCGACAGTATGTCCATTTCAATCAATGAAGAGCAAGACAAACCAGAGATAATGAAATTTTCTGTGCTCGACTTGAGAACAAACGTAACACAGAGACCAGGAGCACAAGCAATGAAGTAAGTTTTACAACATTTATAACTTCCTTTTATTTGAATGAAAACAGAAAATGGTGGAACCAGAAGTCAGAGTTCTACCTTAACCATGTAAAATTACCCCTTTGATAGGATTGTGCTTTCATGATTCACTTATTAAATATCTTGTGGGAAATACAGTGCAACATTTCATTCTGATTCTGGTTAGGTTATTATGTCTGATCCAAAAATAACATTTGTTTTTGCACGATGTTTTAATTGAATTGAAGAACATGTCCTTGTATCAAAAGTACACATTTCTGGAGGATCTGGGCAAGTTGTGTAATATCTTTGTCGGCAGAGATGACGCAGTCAATGTTTTGAGTCGTCAGTCTGCATCACGGCAGAGAGAGTAGGAGATGACAATAAAATGGGGAGAAATTGGGGGATGGCAACTGGCTGGTGATGGGGAGACAAATGAATGAATGAATACGTTTATTGGCCATGTATGTACACATACAAGGAATGTGACCGATGGGTAGGGTGGAAGTAAAAATGGGCTGGAAGGTGTTGTGGAGACACGAAGATGTAGTTGCTGGGATCTGGTAAGTAAGGAAGATATGTGGAATCAGTTCAGGGATGGATGATGGGCAGGTGGAACTAGAGGGAGGGGAGATCAGGAATAGAGTGAAAGGAGCACGGAGAGCAGTTTACACATAGTTGCGAAATTCAATGTTCATGTCATTGTGTTTGGAAACTACACAATCCGAATACGAGGTATTTTTCTAGTTTGTGCTTGGCGTTAACCTGGCAGTGGAGAAAGCTGGGGACAACAGGTCCATGTGCAATGGGAAAAGGGAATTGAAATAGCATGCAACTGGGAGCTGAACATAGCAACTATGGACAGAGCACAGGTGTTTTGAAAATGGTCGCCCAGTCTGCATTTTGGTTTCACCGATGTCGAGGAGGTCACATGGAGAGCACTGAGTGCATAAGACAAGGTTGGAGGAGGTGCATTTTATTATTTGCCTGACCTCTCAGGGCTGTTTAGGTCCCTGGATGGTGATGAGGGAGTAGGTGTAGTGATGATTGTTGTGTGTCTTATGGTTGCTGGGGCAAGTCCCAGAGGATGGAGAGCCCTTGGATGGAGCTGTTGCCAAACCATGCTGTGATGCACCCTGATAAAATGCTTTCTACGGGGAGCTTCAGCTCCTTCCACTCAATCTCTTGTCAGGTTGTGATCCCTTTCTATTTCTTCATCTCTGCCATGGCTATTCTCAAGATGAGCCGTTCTGTACAGATTGTGTGACATGTCCTCTTTAAGGAATCAAGGCTTTCCCTCTGCTGTGGCTCATGGAGCCATTTTATTGCATTTTATTTTCATTTTCTTCATTTTTTTTACTTCCCCAGTCCTCAGACAGAGCAGAGATAGTGTACACCTTTCACCCTGCTGGCCTCCTCATTCATCACATCATCTTTCATTTCCATCAACTGTTGCAGATCCCACCACCAGGCACATCTTCCCCATCTTATTTTCTCCTTTCCACTCTGCAAATCCTTGGTTTGCTGATCCTAATCCTAACCGTTTCCTGTTCCCTGGCACTTTTCCTGCAAGCATCGGAGTTGCATCATTTGTCCCTACACATACCTCACCACCGAAGAAGGACAAAAAGAACCCTTCCAGGTCAGACAAAGATTCACATACACTTCTTCCATCCTTGTGGACCGCATTTGGTGCTCTTAGTGTGGCTGCCTCTACGTCGATAAGACTAAGCAGAATCTAGGCTAATTTTGTGGAAGACCTGCCTGAAGTTGCCATTTCTGAGCTCTCATTTCTATGCATTTCTTGTTTGTGCTCAGCCTTCTCCACTGACAGTTTGAGGCCCAATGTGAACTAGAAGAACAGCACGTTATATTCTGCTTGGATAGTTTAAAACCCAATGGTATGAACATTGAATTTTCCAGCTTCAGGCAACCTGCATTCTCTGTAACGCATTTCATTCTCCCGCAGATCTGCCCAGGATCTGTCTATCATCAATACATTATACCTGCTGGGTCACGTTAACTTTCCCCAACTGGTTCCTTCCACCTGTCATTCCTCCCCATATCTGGTTCCATTTACTACCTTCCGTACTTATCGGACTCCAGCATCTGCATCCCCTTGTGTCTCACCTTCCATCCTGTATCTATCTTTGTTTTCTCCCTTCTCCCCCACTTAGCTCGACCTTCCCTTTTCTCCCTCCTTATCTGCTTTCATCTATCACTTACCAGTTGGTCTCCAAACTCCATCCCTTCCCATTCTGCTCCCTGCCCATCCTCACCTATCACATGCCAGCCCCTTTCTTGCCCTTCATACTGGCAATCTCCACTCTGCACTCTCAGTCCTGATGCAAGTTCTTCATCCAAAACATTGACTATCCCTTTGCTTCCATATATGTAGCTCGACCCAAGATGTCAGAGGATATGGAGTCACCTATGATAAAGGCTATAGACTGAGGAAGTTATGTGTATTTTAGTCACAATTACACAAGATGCTGTTTGACTCTTATCAGAATCATTACAGTACTGTTTATTGTCTACGGCTGAATTGCTTTCAAAGTAACTCCTGAAGTTCTGATTGGTATTTTTTTTCCCGAAATGAAATTTTTGTTGATTTTTGATCTATATTCAAAATGGAGAAAAGCAGGTGTGCATGTGATTTGCAAAGACCATATTATTGAGACATAATGTTTCAAGAAATTCTTTCAATACAGTTGAAATTTATTTAAGTAAATGCTGTAGTGTTGTTTCTGGTTGTTTCCGATTGCACGATGAAGCAACAGTGAATGTGAAAGTTGTTATATCATCATTATGAAATACTTTGTTTTTGTAGATTTGAGGCAATAATAAGTACCCTTGAAGTGACAGGATTGCTTCATGAAATGCATAGACCGTTACTACTTTCCTCAAGAAATGTTATGACTGAAAATGAAGAGACTCTTCTCCAGATCATGTTTGAAACAAATCCATTGAATGAAATTGCTGACCAGCGACTAAGGGTGGAGTCGCGTCCGCTTGAAATTATATATGATGCAGTGAGTGCAATGAACAATATACTTTTAATATTTATTTAAGTTATATAAAACTCACGCTTCTGATTATAGTTTGGTGAAAAGGAATCTGGAGAAGAAACATAGAATGAAATGGAAGTCTATTGGCTTATTGTGCCTGTGTGGAATCCTTGGTGCAGCTATTTGATTGATGATATTGGTTAATTTCACCTACCCGTGTTTTTGTTTGTTCCAAATATTTATTTACTTTGCTTTGGATTTAGTAGTTCTAGTGCAATTTTCAGCAGCAAATATCAGATCATATTTCTGCTGCTTTTCGTAGAAATGTTTACCAGAAGTGACATTTGATTCGTTTGACTGTCACCTTATCTCTTGTTCTTGTGTCAACCCATTGTTAATGAATCAGTCTTATTCCACATCAAAGATTTTTTCTTTGAAAAAAAGTAAAGATCTTAATTCTGCATTAAATTCTCCAATAAATAACCACCATTCAACTTTAAAATTGTGAAAGTTAAGTGCATTTTAGAACTAGTGAGTGGATTCAACACGTGGAGAAAAATTGGCAGCAACATTGTGTGGCAAATCAGGATTTTTAGTTTAAAACTATTTAAATTGTTGGCAGCTTGTCTTATTTTTAAATTTGATAAACGTGCAAATTTTTGTTTTCTAGTTTGAAAACTATTTTATGATAATAAAACTGCCCATTCAAGTATTACATTTGACGGTTATCATATTATACTTTGTTGTCAAGCCCTTTTAGTTAAGAAACAATTAGAGATAGACACAAATGCATTAGCTACTTAATGATCTTCTAAAGCTCCAAATGTGGCAAAATTTAGCTGGAACATCCAGCAGTGACTAGAAGTTCCAATCTTTAATCAAGCTTTTTATTCCATTGCTGATTTGTTTCCTGAAGCTTTGGAGATTTGTAGAAAATAAAAAATGCGGATGTTAGAAATCTGAAATAAAACAGAAAATGCAGTGAACGTTTAGCAAGTTGGGAAAAATCTGTGGCAATCAAAACAAACATGACCTGAAATATTAAATGTTAATTTTTCTTTTTGAGATGCAAGAGACTGCTGATGTTGGAATCTTGAGTGACAAATTGCTGGAGGAACATTGGGCCAGGCAGTATCTAGGGAGGGATCCTTCTTGGAGGGTTCCAACCCGAAAAATGTTCTGTTCATTTCCCTCCACAGATGCTGTGTTGGACCTGCTCTGTTCTTCCAGCAATTCGTTTTTTTCTTTCCACAGATGCAGCCTGACTTGCTGATGTTTTCCAGCATATTCTGCTATTGGTAGAGATTTATTGCAATTATAGACAATAGACAATAGGTGCAGGAGGAGGCCATTTGGCCCTTTGAGCCAGCACCGCCATTCATTATGATCATGGCTGATCATTCTCAATCAGTACCCTGTTCCTGCCTTCTCCCCATACCCCCTGACTCCGCTATCCTTAAGAGCTCTATCTAGCTCTCTCTTGAAGGCATTCAGAGAATTGGCCTCCACTGCCTTCTGAGGCAGAGAATTCCACAGATTCACAACTCTCTGACTGAAAAAAAATCTCCTCATCTCAGTTCTAAATGGCCTACCCCTTATTCTTAAACTGTGGCCCCTTGTTCTGGACTCCCCCAACATTGGGAACATGTTTCCTGCCTCTAACGTGTCCAACCCCTTAATAATCTTATACGTTTCGATAAAATCTCCTCTCATCCTTCTAAATTCCAGTGTAGACAAGCCTAGTCGCTCCAGTCTTTCAACATATGATAGTCCCGCCATTCCGGGAATTAACCTAGTAAACCTAGTAAACCTACGCTGCACGCCATCAATAGCAAGAATATCCTTCCTGAAATTTGGAGACCAAAACTGCAACCAATACTCCAGGTGCGGTCTCACTAGGGCCCTGTACAACTGCAGAAGGACCTCTTTGCTCCTATACTCAACTCCTCTTGTTATGAAGGCCAACATTCCATTGGCTTTCTTCACTGCCTGCTGTACCTGCATGCTTCCTTTCAGTGACTGATGCACTAGGACACCCAGATCTCGTTGTACGTCCCCTGTTCCTAACTTGACACCATTCAGATAATACTCTGCCTTCCTATTCTTACCACCAAAGTGGATAACCTCACACTTATCCACATTAAACTGCATCTGCCATGCATCTGCCCACTCACACAACCTGTCCAAGTCACCGTGCAACCTCATAGCATCTTCCTCACAGTTCACACTACCACCCAGCTTTGTATCATCTGCAAATTTGCTAATGGCACTTTTAATCCCTTCATCCGTCATTAATGTATATTGTAAATAGCTGCGGTCCCAGCACCTAGCCTTGCGGTACCCCACTAGTTACTGCCTGCCATTCTGAAAGGGACCCATTTATCCCCACTCTTTGCTTTCTGTCTGTCAACCAATTTTCTATCCATGTCAGTACCCTACCTCCAATACCATGTGCTCTAATTTTGCCCACTAATCTATGTGGAACCTTGTCAAAGGCTTTCTGAAAGTCAAGGTACACCACATCCACCGGCTCTCCCCTGTCAATTTTCCTAGTTACATCCTCAAAGAATTCCAGAAGATTAATCAAGCATGATTTCCACTTCGTAAATCCATGCTGACTCGGAACAATCCTGTTACTACTATCCAAATGCTCCGCAATTTCGTCTTTTATAATTGACTCCAGCATCTTCCCCACCACTGATGTCAGACTAACTGGTCTATAATTTCCCGTTTTCACTTTCCCTCCTTTCTTAAAAAGTAGGACAACATTAGCTACCCTCCAATCCACAGGAACTGATCCCAAATCTATAGAACATTGGAAAATGATCACCAATGCGTCCACAATTTCTAGTGCCACCTCCTTAAGTACTCTGGGATGCAGACCATCAAGCCCTGGGGATTTATCAGCCTTCAGTCCCATCAGTCTACCCAACACCATTTCCTGCCCAATGTGGATTTCCTTCAGTTCCTCCGTCACCCTAGGATCTCTGGCCACTAGAACATTCTAGCAGGCAGGGATGAGTATGTTATTGTATGATGTTGTTACTTCCAAATTGTTCAGGAGAAAACTGGGTAACCAGTTAATATATTAATTCCAACAGAGAACTGTGAACAGTTTGGTAGATTTTTTTCGACCACCCAGTGATGTGCGCCTGGACGAGATAACATCAGCAACTTTGATTAAACTTGAGGAATTCCGTGATAAAACTGCAACGGGTAAGTGTCAATAATCCTATTCACCCATTGATCCTATTTTGATGAGGAAATTTTTGAAATTGTTTTGATCTGCAAGTACGAAGTGCTTGTTATCGGAACAAATAACAGGATTTAGAGTGTTCCCTAGAAATTGGGAAATAGAAAGGAGTGGGAAGGATCTAATAACTTACTGTGCTGTTTTCAGACTTTGGTCTGCATATCAACTTTTTAGAGATTGCAGATGGCATGAAGTTCAAAATTAAGTAACTTGGTCAAAAATGCAGGTGAGATTGGCTTCCACATGTAACATGACATATGCATTATTATTGTTATTAAATGCTTGATATTCTTCTGAACTTAAACTCTTTCAGCAATTCAGAAAGATAGATTAGCCATGATTGAATAGTGGAGTAGACTCGATGGGCCGAATGGCCAACTTCTGCCCCTATGACATAAACTTGTGAACAAATTAAGGAAGTTTAAATGGTCTACCAAGCCTCCAGTGTGGTCGACATGAAGCCACATAGCTTTCTGGTAGGAGGTGTGTTCCTTGGAATTTTGCAAGGTATCAAGCACCTTGCCGAAGCAAATGAGGAGTCTAATGCCTATTAAAATCCATACATTACCAGATTTATTTGTGCATGGGAAATGGGTGCTCCTGAAAAATCATGCTTTGGAAATATATTTAGCAGAACATGGAGGTAATTATACTCCTTCAAACAAAAGTTACTTTCTAGTCCCTTATTTCCCTTGGCCTGGGCTCTTTTGTTTACCCATCTTCCCACTGGTTGAAACCAACACGATTCTGTTTCCACACTCCACTACCCACAGCGTTGAAAAGTTCATCTGAAAAAGAAACTATTCCCCTCATTTGATGCAACTACCTGAAGGATGATGCACATTCTTGCAATGACACAATCTTTCTTATTTGTTCAGTTGCTTGATATTTTTGGGAAGCGGTGGTTGAAATAAAAGGCTAAGCAGACACTAAAGGGAATAGTGTTGCGCAATTAATGTAACAGAAAATATTACACTTCAAGTAAATAATATATTTGCCATGCTCTATCTAGATAGGAATTATTGTACAGTATTTGCTAGTATATAGTAAAAGGCTTCTTGATAAAGAATTCATAATTATCCACTTAATATTTTCTCTGGTGTCTGTTTATCATTCCATATTGTTTTCAGGTTTGATGTACATAATTGAAACGCAGACGGTCCTGGACTTGAGAATAAACCTTATGGCTTCATATATTATTGTTCCACAGAATGGTTTTTTTGATAAATCTGCCAGTTTACTAATTCTTGATCTCGGTAATTTAAAGGTAAGTTTGTGAAAGTAGAAACATTTTTCAATGTGAGTTGAATTAAAATCCCTTGCAAATCAATTTCAGGGATAATTGGAAAGAAGGTGAAATAATTTAGTACATTCATAATATTAGTAACTGAACGTAGGATCCCCCCAGGGTTGCGTCCTTAGCCCCCTACTGTACTCCCTGTACACACATGTCTGTGTGGCCAGGTTCAGCTCAAACGCCATCATCAAGTTTGCTGATGACACTGTGGTGGTGGGGCGGATCTCCGACAACTAAGAAATGTATTGGGACAAATGGTGGAGTTGGAGATAAAATTAGTAGTATCCAGCCTGAAATAGCTGAGCAGAGACGTGAGCTGGTAAACAGCTTAACTGAATCATTGGTTATTCCAAGATGCCAAGATTTATACTCATGATAAAACAAAAAAGCATGGTCACAATTATTTTGCATTGTATAAAACTGGGGTTTGGAGAAATAATTCCATGTGGATGAGGTTTTGTGTGTCATGAACATTGAATCAATTCTCAACTGAAGGTCTAATGTGTTAGCTAAAGGGTCTGACCCCGATGGAACACTGTCAGGAAGTCCAAGGCATCTATCTATCGTAATGGAAACTCCACCTCACCCTGTAAGTTAGCCATATGCCCCTATGGACCTTTCCTCTCCCTCATCACACTTTTTCCGTCACCTTCAGATTCTGCAGAGATGGGGGAATTGCAGTTTACAATTTATAATGCACAGTTACAGTTTAATCAGTTTAACACCTGTTCTATTGCACCACCATGGACTTTGTGCATATAGTTTTGGAATATTGTCCAAAATGTTGATTGAAACTAAAGGAACTTGAGCAGGAAGCATATTATAAATTAGAATTAACAGTATTAGATAGCTGCATTAAGAAGAGTAAATTTATTCTGTAGATATTTAAATAGGATAGCAGGTGATATAAATGTTAAATATAGAATAATTAATATGAGACAATTCAAAGGTGAATCTAAACCAGTTTGGTTACAAGTTGTTGACACCAGGGTCAAAAACAAACTGACTTCAATGTCTAATTATTTTTGGATAAGCTACAAGATTTTATTGATCTATTTGTGTGTCAAAATTTGTCCCTGGTTGCATGCATTGAAATGTTTCCTTCATTAGTGGCTGTGCAATATTGTTCTTTATTTTCAGCAATAATAGACAATACAGTCAATCGTGAAATGGATTTTTAAGGGAGACTGATTGGCTGTTTATGACTTGTTTAACAATTGAAACACAATCAGTTTTCAGAAGTGCACAAAGTTGACCAAATTCAAATTTCCATTGTTCTTGGGATTATTCTGGTTCCAGTCTCTCCTGCCTGACGGAAGGCATTGTACTCAATTGTGGGAACTTTGTGCTTGGGCAGGGTTTGCAACACCTGAATAAGATGGACTCTTAACGTATTGAGTACTTCCTTGGTGACTTGGAAGTAGTTCTTACTTGAACATGATGTTCATGAGCAGCATCCTACCTATCTAGACAAGTTTTGTGTCATGCTGGAATCTCCACTGCTTCATCCTCACTCTTGTGTTACTTGATGAGAATGATAGAAATAAGGACAGAATTATCCCCTTGATGTACTATTGCCTCGTAGTATTCCGGTCTTGGAACTTCTTAATGCTTAAAAAGTTAAGTAAATTTGTGCTTTTTGGTTTTTTGTGCTCTATTTCTGAGCAATCTGTTTTGTGACTGGCGGCGTGGCTAGCTTGATGACCCAGCATAAGATGAAGGCAAAGACCCATTTGAAATGACAGATTGAGTTGGAAGTAAGGGCGAGTTCTTTGCCAGAAATGGCAAGCTAGCTTTGGGAAGATTCACAGTCAGGTGAGCAGTGTTGCATCGACACCAACTGCGAATTTTGAACCAATAAAAATAGTTTCTTTTGGCATTGGTAAATGTTTTGTCATACGGAGCTAAATATCAAGTTTAGGAACGATTTGGATACTGTTTATTGATTATCATGATATGTTTTCCTTGTATGTGCGGGTAGAATAATTCTTGGTCTCTTTTAAAAATGTTACATTCATAATTTTCATCTTTCTAAGATGATCAGTAAAAGTCGTGCACGTCTACCACAAATCACAGCTGGTGAAAGCACTTTGGAGGATATCATGGCCAGAGCCTATGATCGTTTTGAAGTACAGCTGAATAGTGTTCAACTGCTCTATGTTGAACCAAGTATGTATTTGCTAGGTGTATAAAAGATGCAACTTTTAATATTAATATAAAGTTGTAAATAATAAAATTAATATTTTTATAACAAATTGATTTATCTAAGAGAATGTTATATATTGAGTGATTGATGATTAGCCACAATGGTTTTATTAATTTTAACCTGGCTATTATCTAATTTGACAAATTTGGAATTTCATTGACAAGAGAGAGGAATTTATCCAGAAATTATTCAGGCTCAAGAGTGAATGTAATTAAATTTGTTGTTTTGATTTAGTGGAGGACTGGAAAGCAGCTCGCAAAACAAAGCAATCTTCTCAGCACATCTTGCAGCCCATGGATGTAAAACTAGAATTTTGCAGAGCAATGGTTATTTCTGATGCAAGAATGCCCAAGTATGTATGTATTTTATCAGATGAGTGAAAGTAGAACAAAAGAGTTCTGAAATTGCATTTGCCCACACAATCACAGGAGATGCAGCAATTATCCTTTCATCTCCTCCCTTCTTGTGATCCAGGGATCCAGTCTTTCCTGGTGAAACAGCAAATCACTTGAACTTCTTTAAAATGCATTTGGTTTTCACAATGTGGTTTCCTCTGCATTTGAGTGATCCAAAGCATAGAATAATTGCTTTGTGGAGTACCTTAGTTCACAATGATCCTGGCCTTCCTGTTTCCTATCACATTAATTACCCATTCCACTCCCATTTTGGCCCAGCTGGAAAGGGTACGGAGAAGATTTACGAGGATGTCGCCAAGACTAGTTGAAGCTGGGACTATCCCAATGTTTAAGAAAGAGTTAGACAGGTACATGGATAGGACATATTTGGAGGGATGTGGACCAAATGCAGGCAGGTGGGATGAGGGCAGCTGGGACATTGGCCAGTTTAGGCAAGTTGGGCCAAAGGGCCTGTTTCCCTTATCCTTTCTCCTCTGCTCCTCTTTATTATTCAAAGCTAACTTGTTTTCTCTCTCCCAGTCCTGACGAAGGGTCATGCAGCTAAAACATTACCTTCCAGTTTCCCCAGATGATACCTGACCTCAGTGTTAACTCATCTTAAACTCTGCCAAATCTTAGAATGCAATTATCCACAATCGATGTGCTTACTGACTTAAATGCTGTTCTGGGAAGCTTGTTTAAAAAAACCATCCTTGCTCTAACATGATGCTCATCTTCATTTTGTAATATTCAAGGTCATTGTTGATAGCAATTCTGGCTACACACGCATCCCTAAGTTTATTTCCTGCACTGGTTCATTTAATGCCTTCTTCAGTTACATTTTCCCCACAGCCTGAGATTGGTGTTATTGGTAGGGTAGCAATAGACAATAGGTGCAGGAGGAGGCCATTCGGCCCTTCGAGCCAGCACTGCCATTCAATGTGATCATGGCTGATCATTCTCAATCAGTACCCCGTTCCTGCCTTCTCCCCATACCCCCTGACTCCGCTATCCTTAAGAGCTCTATCTATCTTAAGAGCAAATAAGAGATTAATATATAAAAAGTGAATAAGGTACTGATGTTAATTGGTTCGCTAACAGTAAACTGAAAAGGAGGAACCGGGTCTTTTTTGGGTGGCAGGTACCATTTCTGGGGCGCCAGCTATTTGTGATGTTCTTTAATGATTTGGATGTATCAGCCTAGAGTTCTGAGTTTGAGTGGTGCAAAGGTCCAGAAGTGCAATCCACTTAGCCATGGCACCCTTAGAGTCCTGGTAAAGGTGTTGTTTTGTTACTTTCACTGAATTTGTACTAAAATATAGCAGAATTAGTTAATACAAGAGTAGATCTACTTTATCCCAGATTAACAGCTAGAATTTGCTTATCATATGTGTCAAACTTCCATAGGAGTAAAACAAAAATTAGATGTACAGTCGCTAGATTTATCAAAATAAAATTTACAATACAGGTTTAGCGACCGCAAGTGGCATTGTGAGTGGCAAGCTATCTTTCTGGTTGTCCCTCTGACATGAAAGTTATTGGTTTTACTTCTAAACATTGTAATCCCTCCTTGGCCATGTCTAATTGTAATTTAATTCTAATTTTGTGTTTCAACTCTGCCTTGCTCCTGTGCAACACCCACAACATCTCCTCTAACCGTTCTGTTCAATTTTCAGTTTACACTCTGAACTTTCTGACAAGCCTTCTCTCACAAGCGGGACACCTTTAAAAGGCTACTTCCCTAAATCCCTTTTCAATTGTGCTATCCTCTCTCCTAACTGTTTCACAAAGACAACACAGCAATCCCTTGATTTTTATCACCGCCTGATAAGGGGTTTCGGATATACTACACGGACCTAACGTTTCATTCCCAGATCCCACCATCACCCCGACCGCTTAGAGCCCTGGCTTCTGACCCCACTCCCATCTCTCAAGGTGTATTAGCGAGCCCTTTTTCACACACTACATGGTCCGGTGACGAGGCTCTTGTTGCGGCTCATGTAGTAGCCGCTGGGGACAGTGCTTTATTCGGGCTGCCACCACTGAGAACGCATTTGGTTACCATGGGTCTCCCTCTCCTCTCACCTGCTGTCGGTGGTGACTTTGTCCATTCCCCATTCGACCGCCTCCGCCTGCTTCTCCCGTCACTCTGTCCAGTCGGCCTTTTTTTCGGAGCTCTAAACAACCGGGGAGACAGTGGGAGCCGGGGACGTGTTGGCAGGTCATTGCATTCACATTAAATTTACATTTTAAATTTGTTTTGTTTAAATTTCTGGAAATCCATGGTGCTTTACAGACCCAGGAGGATGTCCTTAGCAGGCATGGGGAGTATTGTTTTTTCATTATCACGTCACCTCTGTTGGTCTGGCAAAACGTATAATCCAGAAAGGCTCTGAAACCGAGGGTGCCGGAAAATCAGTGTTCAACCTGTATCCTAATTCCATGCTATTTTGTGACCATAATTTTGCACACCCATAATTATTCTTTTGTAATTCTCCGTTTCACAATATTGCCAGAGTGTTTTAAGGCTGTATACTTTTTGAATATGTGTGCAAGGACCAGTGTTCCACTGAAATTGCAGAAACAGCCTTGCATAACATTCTTTGGCGCTATCATTTCACTTGGGCATTCCCAGTTTACATTAAGTTGATGAAAGTAATTTATCATTATAGCAATGCCATCTGAACATAGCCAAAACAGTGCAGATGGCAGAAATAAACGGCAAGTCAGGCAGCATTTGAAGGATAGGAGATAGTGACAAAAAGTGAGTTAATGTTTTAGCTCAACAACCTTTGATCAGTTCTGATGTGTAGTCATCAATCTGAACATAACTCTGTTTCTCTTTCCATGGTTGCTGCCAGTATGTGCATGCAATTCTACTGTGGGGTGCATCTCTCTTTCATTTTTAGAAAACTGGTAACCTTATCTTTTTATCGTTTGTAACAGAAGCTCTGCTATGCAAATATCTTTAGATTTTTTAAATGGAAAACAAAGCAGGATTTTGAAACAGGAACCTAAAGTCATTTTAAGCAGTTCTCAAAGAATTGTTTTAACTACTGTCTATGTAATGTTAATACGTTGTTCCTTTACTTCATACAGATTTAAAGTTTATGGTGGGCTTGCTTTACTTTCGGTTTGCATCTCAGACCAAAAACTAAGGGGAGTTTTCGGGTTAATTGACAGCATTCCAAAACCAGAAAGTCGTACACTGCCACCACAGTCATCGTCAAAATCTAGACAGGTAGGCTTAATTTATAATCAATGAAGATGAAATTCTGCAAATTGCAGAAATCTATTGGTGAGCTTCAGTGAATAAAATATGGTTTGTTCATGAAAAGTTATTCTGAAAAAATTCTCAAGTTAATCGTAGTACAATAAAATTTCATTCTTAAATGAAAGATATGGCAAATATTGATATCCATGGAGCTATTTTCCCCCCAAGATTTAGCACTTTAATTTACATGAATTTTATTTTTTAATTTGTTCTGCCTCTCATCTATCAAGTCAAAGAAACTATCGCCTGATATGACGCCACAGTCTGTGAAAAAAAGAGCACTGCAAATGGATCTATACTCTTCTGTGCTCAGTATGACAGGTGAGATTTGTTGAAACATTTGGGGGGTTGAGGGATGGTGGTGGGAGGAATAATTCTTAAGTACTGTATTATTGGATACCAATCGGGCTCCATCCTGAAAGCTCTTAATCATACTCGTACAGCGTGGAAATAAGCCCTTTGGCCCAACTTGCCCATACCGGCCAACATGTCCCAGCTACACTAGTCCCATCTGCCCGCATTTGGCCCTTATCTCTCCAAACCTGTCCCATCCATGTACCTGTCTAACTGTTTTTTCAATGTTGGAATAGTCCCTGCCTTAACTACCTCCTTTGGCAGTTCGTTTCATACACCCGCACCCTTTGTGTGCAAAAGTTTCCCCTGAAATTTGTATTAAATCTTTTCACCTGATAGACACAAAATGCTGAAGTAACTCAGCGGGGCAGGCAGCATCTCTGGAGAGAAGGAATGGGTGAGGGGTCCAGGGCCTTCAGTCTGAAGAAGGGTATCGACCCAAAACGTCACCCATTTGTTCTCCCCTGAGTTGCTGCTTGTCCCGCTGAGTTACTCCAGCATTTTGTGTCTGTCTTCTGCATCTGTATTTCTTCCACACATTCTTACTAATTTTTAACTTTATACCTTTGAATATTTGAATACTTTAAAAACGTTTGTTCCGTTCGTTTGGTTTATGAACCAAATTAAATTTGCCCATCAATTATTCAGTTTAATCCTTTTAGTTTCTTTTAACCTACACCATGCTGGTTTTGTGGAGCCGTACTTGACAATCCTCAGGTCGGACAGAAATGTATTAAAAAAGTTCTTGCAGTGCAGAGCTCATTCACCTTGCAATGCACAATCTGGTCGTTTGCATTAGACAAAGCATAACATTCACTTGTCGATAGGGTGGATCTTCTCCCAATGTGAAGACATTTATTGACAGCCAAATAGGTACAGTGTGGTAACTCATGACATCAGTTTATATAAATACCCTCATACTCTGATGCTCTCATGACCAAGGCTCATTGCTAGTGCCTACGTGGCTCTTAATTTTTTTGTCCTTATTTCAGATTATTAATTGTAAATTCAATCTTGGTCTTTTGTTTGTATCCTCTCACAATGACCTTTGATTAATTAGATTTGTTTTCTATATTCTTAAGAGTGAAATGCCTTAAAATCGAATTTTGTTAAGAAACACAGCTTTTAATTGTCGGATGCCTGTGACAATACCATGAACATGCATTGTTTGAATGAGTTAAATAAATTCTAAAATTATCCTTCAATCTAACATGATTTTTATTCCTTAGCATTTGACTTAACATTTTTGTTGAAATTTGCAACATGGTGTCACCTGTTTTGATCTCTCTTCCAAAGTCAAAATTATCTCCGTTAATTGTTACAGGTCTTTTAATATATATCCCTGTGATTAACTGTTATTGACAAAGTACAATATTATTTTGTTCGGAATTAATAGTATTTGAATATTGTAATTAGTAACTAGGGTAAATAACAAGATAATATTTAGATAGTATATGCTTCAAAAGAAGAATACATGCATGGACATTTGAGGGTGGGCTTTTTCATTTTAAACTAATGAAATGAAGTGAGGAAAACTGCTTTGACATTAATCAAAGGGACTTTCTAGAAGGAAATAATGTGCATTTATATCTGTAATGGTGCACATTAAAATTCCCCATGTGTTTAACCATGTTTACCGTCTGCAGATTCTGATGATGAATACTACGATGCTCTCAGCTCTCCTGTAGATGGAAGTTCACCGGACTTGTCAAGTGATAATTCATTGAAAAGATCAGTATCGTCACGCCAGAAACAGTTGAAAAAGCAAGAATCTTTGAAAAATATGACTGAATTCCAAATGGAGTTTGAAATAACACAGGTAGTTTTAGATTATTTTTGGCCTTGTCCAAAAGTTCTTGTTGCTTCATTGTTAAACTTGGTTCATACCTGAGGATAACTTAATGTTTGGGAGTAAACTATGTAATTTTTCCAAACAAATTTTCTTTACCATCTCAGTTAACTTTCTTTTATGAAGAACAGGCATGAATTTATACGAAATCCAAGGAAACATTAGTTTATTTTGGAATACTATTTGTCACCTAAAACCTTTTTAAAAACCAAATTGTTTACTGCCCCAATCATTTAACATGTTGCTCCTATGAAACAAAGATCAACCAGTGATGTTACTTAACGTTTAATGGAAGGACTCCTTGCAGTGAGCATGAATAAATTGTTGAAAAAAAGGAGGTGAGAAGTTTAAATTAGTTCTATGCACCTAGAACATGATTTTTTATTAAAATCATTAGAAATTTTGAGTGTATCTTTGTAAGATAGCATTTATCGTGTGAGGAAAGGGCTGTACTGAAAGTCAAAACCTTTTCATGACAAATTGTTTTATGCAAAGCCTTTTAAGTACAATTAAGTGTGTAATCATGCCTGTTAACTTCACTCTACACAGCAGTATTTGAGCCACTGTGAAGCATTTCACAAATTACTTTTTTAAAGTTGCTATTAAACAAAGAAATATAGAAAAAAGGTACAGGAGTAGACCATTAGGCCCTTCGAGCCAGCACTGCCATTCAATGAGATCATGACTGATCATCCAGAAACAGTACCCCGTTCCTGCTTTCTCCACATATCCCTTGATTCTGTTAGACCTTAGAGCTATATCCAATATCTTGAATATATATAGTGAATCAGCCTCCACTGCTTTCTGTGGCAGAGAATTCCACAGATTCACCACACTCTGGGTGAAAAAGTTTTCCTCGTCTCGGTCCTAAATTGCCTGTTCCTTATTCTTAAACTGTGACCTCTGGTTCTGAATTCCCACAACATTGGGAATTCTTTTCCTGCATCAACCCTGTCCAATCCCTTAAGACTCTTATATGTTTCTATAAGATCCCCTCATCCTTCTAAATTCCAGTGAATATAAGCCCAGTCGATCCATTCTTTCATGTCAATTCCACCATCCTGGGAATTAACCTGGTGAATCTACACTGCACTCCCTCAATAACAAGAATGTCCTTCCTCAAACTAGGAGACCGAAACTGCACACAATACTCCAGGTGCGATCTCGCCAGGGCCCTGTACAACTGCAGTAGGACCTCTTTGCTCCTATACTCAAATCCTCTCGCTATAAAGGCCAACATGCCATTAGCTTTCTTCACTGCCTGCTGTACCCGCGTGCTTACTTTCAGTAACTGATGTACAAGGACACCCAGGTCTTGTTGCACCTCCCCTTTTCCTAATCTGACACCATTCAGATAATAATCTGCCTTCCTGTTCTTGCCACCAAAGTGGATAACCTCATATTATACTGCATCTGCCATGAATCTACCCACTCACGCAAGTCACCCTGCAGCCTCATAGCAACCTCCTCGCAGCTCACATTTGCCACCCAGCTGTCATCCCCAAACTTGGAGATATTGAACCTGTTTCAGATTTTTTTTAAATGGTGCTTTTGTTTAATTACTGCTCCATAGTTGCCAGAGTTGTATATCAGTGAACTCTTTAGAACTTTGTCAAATTAAACCTGATGATGACAAATACTTTTTAGTCAAACGTACTATTTTCCTGAAGAGAACATCCACCACTTCTAATTTTCCCTTTGATTTTTATTGTCTGAAGATTGAAAGACATATAGATTAAAATTGATTACTTGATTTTTGAATTCAAATAAATAATTCTGTTTTATTTCAATTTGCTTCAAATTATTCTAGATGTTACTTGGAATGTTCCGTCATGTACATGGTACTGAAAATCTTGTTTTGGAGTTGGAAATATTAGGACTTGGCACAGAGTTGAAATTGAGAACATACGATATGACTTTGCATACATATCTAAAAGAAATCAGCTTAAAATGTCCAGAACACAGAGGTAAGAAGAAAGTCTTCTAAACTTAAAAGTCTTCTAGTTACTTCTAGTAACTAAAAAGGCAATACGGGGAGAAAAGATGAAATACGAAGGTAAACCAGCTAATAATACAATAAAGGATAGCAAGAGTTTCTCCAGTTATATAAAGAGTAAGAAAGAGGCAAGAGTGAACTTTGGACTGCTGGAAAATATTGCAGGAGAAGTGATAATGGGTAATAAAGAAATGGTGGAGTTGAATAACTTTTTTGCTTCAGTATTCACAGTGGAAGACACCAGCAACATGCCTGAAATTCAAGAGAGTCTGGGGGTGTAAGTTGGTGGAGTGGCTATTTCTAGGGAGAAGGTGCTGGGGAAGCTGAAAGGGCTAAAGGTGGATGTCACCTGGACTGGATGGACTGCACCCCAGGGTTCTGAAAGAGGTGGCTTTGGAGATTGTGGAGGTGTTGACAGTGATATTTCAAGAATCACCCGAGTCAGGAGTGGTTCCAGATGGTTGAAAAATTGCCAATATTACCCGGCTGCACAAGAAGGGAGCAAAGCAAAGCAGAATTGTGGGAACTATAGGCCGGTTAGTCTGACTTTGGTGGTTGGTAAGATTCCATTATTAAGGATGAAGTTACGGAGTACTTAGAGGTTCATGAAAACATAGGCCAAAGTCAGCATGGCTTTGTGAAGAGGAGGTCTTGCCTGACAAATTTGCTGGGATTCTTTGAAGAAGTAAATAGCAAGACAGACAAAGGAGAGTCAGTTACCTAGATTTCCAGAAAGCTTTTCATAAGATGCCACACGGCAGGCTGCTAAGGAGGATGAGAGCCCATGATATTGAAGGGCAGATACTAGCATGGATATCAGGTTGGCTGGATGGCAGGAGGCAAAGAGTGGCTATAAAAGGGGGTTTTCTGATTGGCTGCCAGTGACTAGCGGAGTTCCGCAGGGCTCGGTTCTTGGTTCTTTGTCCTCCAAAATATTCCAAATGGAATTTAAACTGGAGGTGGCCGCTGCACTTAACGTATATTAATGATTGGATTAGGGGATTGAAGGCTTTGGGGCCAAGTTTGCAGATGATACGAAAATAGGTGGAGGGGCAGGTAGTGTACAGAAAGCAGGGACTGCAGAAGGACCTGGATACATTGGGAAAGTGGACAGCGACGTGGCAGATGGAATATAGTGTAGCAAAGCGTGGAGTCATGCATTTTGGTAGTAGGAATAAAGATGTAGATTATTTTCTAAATGGGGAGAGAATCCAGAAATCGGAGGTGCAAAAGGAATTAGGATGCTATTGCAGGACTCCCAAAAAGTTAATCTGCAAGTCAAATCGGTAGTATAGAAAACAAATGCAATGCAAGCACTTATTTCGAGAGGACGTATACAAAAACAGGGATATAATGCCGAGTCTCTATAAGGTGCTGGTGAGGCCGCATTTGGAATACTGGGAGCAATTTTGGGCACCATTTCTGAGGAAGGATATGCTGGCTCTGGAGATGGTCCAGAGGAGGTTTACATGAATGATCTCAGGAATGAGTAGGTTAACATATGAGCGTTTGAAGGCACTGGGCCTGTTCTCGCTGGAGTTTAGAAGAATCAGGGGGGACTTCATTGAAACATACAAAATAGTGAAAGGCTTGGATAGAGTGGATGTGGAGAGGATGTTTCCACTAGTGGGAGAGCCTAAGACTAGGTCATAGGCTCACAATTAAAGGATGTTATTTTAGGAAGGAGGTGAGGAGGAATTTCTTTAGTCAGAGGATGGTGAATCTGTGGAATTCTTTGCCACCGAAGGCTGTGGAGGCTAAATCATTGGATATATTTTAGGGAGAGATAGATTTCTTGATTAATACAGGTGTCAGAGGTTATGGGGAGAAGGCAGGAGAGGGAGAGATAGATCAGCCAAGATTGAATGGCGGAGTAGACTTGATGGGCCAAATGGCCTAATTCTACTCCTATCACTTATGACTTATGATCTTATTAATTGTGAAATGATGATTGTGCAGTTGTTAAGAGGGAGGGAGAGGGAAGAATTGTGTCCATTATTGCTGATGTCTGCTATAACTGAGTAAGCGATTATTAGTGCAGAAAGGAACTACAGTTAAATGGATTATACTGAAGGTAGGCACAAAGTTCCGGAGTAACTCAGTAGGTCAGGCTGCATCTTTGGAGAACATGGGTAGGTGACGCTTTGGATCGATACCCTTCTTCAGTCTCTGGGTCTAGAACTGGGCATTGGATACAGGTGAGTTGATGGCCCCGGCCTGCTGGTGGTTGGCAGAGAGGGGAAGATTGGGTGTGCCACTGGTTGCAACTGGAGTGCAGATGAGGTGTGGCAGTGGCTGGGGGGTGGCCATGGCGACAGCAGTCTTGGCTGGCGCGTGGCAGTTGTGGTGGCGGCAGTGGCGGGCACGGCCTGGGTGGCGGCAGGGGTGCCGGCAGGCGCTGCCTGAGAGCAGTGTGGGGTGGGGGCTGTGGTAGCTGGGGTGACGACAGTGGGAGCAGCAAGCACTGCCTGGGAGCATGCATTGGGAACACATGGTCTAGTGTAAATGGTGGAATAGGTGCACCCTCTCAATTTACCGACCCATCTATCCCATAAGTCATCATCTCCCTGGACTCTTGCAGTGAGCTCATTTGTTACCTCAGGACCAGCTGAAATAGAGTGCGAGCAAATTATATTAGATGCTGAGAAATTACTGAAAAAAATTGTACTAGAATTACAATCCAATTGCTGGGCTATTGGGAAGGAGGTGGTTTGATGACAATAGATATTAGCAGGTTTTAATGTGACTGAGAACATGGGTTGAAACTTACGAAAGCCTGAATAAAGGTATGGATGAACTTGAGCATCAAGGGTGTGAACATGTTCTGGGTTTAAATTGTTTTGAGGGGAGACAGATTTGCAGGCATTAAAATGGAGCAAATATATGTTTTTAAGAACATAATTGTGAAGAAATGAATGTAATCTGGAAAAACGTATTTGTAATTATTGGAGAAATCTAATCAATTTGCAGGAAACGTACGGTGACTCATTATCACCTTTTAACATTTTAGATTCTGAAAATAACCCGATTTATATTGTCACCACGTTGGACAACAATGCAGATGATCTCCTTACCATAGAATATATTAAGGTATTGAATAACACTAAACCAAATTCCTTTTATTGGTGATGCATGATTACATCAATTATTGTTTGAAAGTTGCAATATTCAAACTATGTTAATGAGGACTTCTCACATCAATTTCCAACTAATAATGAAACCAAAAGACAAAAGAGACTGTCGATATAGGAATCTGAAAAAAAAAAATGCTGGACTGACGACGATTTAGGTTGGGACTCTTCTTAGGACTGAAGAAGGTCCCTGACCCAAAACATTGTCTGTCCATTTTCTCCCGCAGATGCTGCCTGGCCTGCTGAATTCCCAAAGCAGGTTTTTTTTTGTTATTAATTATCCAAACAACTGAGTTTGAAAAAACATCCAATTCTTTTCAGTGGAAAAATTCATAGTTGCAATTTGAAATGAAGTTTCTGTGTAACTTTTTTTAAAGCAAAGAAATTATAGGATACGGTAGCCCGTCAAACAAATATAAAGTGATGCAGTAAAGTGAGTAGTGAATTAGCAACATTTTGCGATCTCCAAAAAAGTTTAATTCCATTGACAGCAGGGGAAAGCAGGTCAGCTTTGCTGCGTTCTGTATTGAATGTTATGGTAGTCTGCCGTAGAACAATATGTTTATGATGGCACCCAGCTCCATGACATTTTAAGTTCACCTGCTGGATATCCTCAATGCTCTTGTCTTATCCACGTTCAGCTATCCTATTCAACGTTATCAGATTAAGCTTCATTAGCCATTTCTCCGTCCGTATATCTGTGACTAAATTAAATACTGTTATATTCTTAGCCAGCCTGTCTGCAACTCAACCAATTTTGATGATCTCTGCAATCTTACTAACAAACCCATCTACATTTATATAGGGTTCCTAGCACAAATCCCTTGGAACACCACTGCTCATAGACCTCCATCTGGAAGAATACTCTTCCGCCATGACAGTGTCTTTTATGGGTTCTAAATTTTAACTACCAATTGCTTGGATCCCATGTATCAAAATTTTCTGGATAAGCCAACAGAAGGATTTTATTAAAAGCCTCAGGAAAATCCATGTGGACAATATCCACTCTTGTCTCCTTCATCACATTAGTCGTCTTCTTTAAAAACATCTCAATCAAGTCAGTACGGTATGGCCTGCAAACAGCAAAGTTCATGCTGACTATCCTTAATTATCCCATTCAATCCCTAATTATTCCAACTGTGAGTAAATCCTATCCTGAAGAATCCCCTTCCAACAACTTCCATGCCACTGTCCTGTAATTTCCTTGATTATCTCTAATCCACCTCTAAAACTAAGGAACAACACTAGCTGCTCTCCAGTCCTTGGGTCCTTGCCTGCATCTAGAGAGGATCCAAAGATTTTCGCCAAAACCTTAGCAATCTCCTCTCTTGCCTCTCACAGCCTGGGATATATCTCATCATGCCCTGGGATTTATCTACCTTAATCTTCTTCATGAGACCCAACACCACCCCAACCTTGATCTAACTGCCCCAGGCATATTAGTACACCCTGCCGTGATCTCATTAACCTCCACGTACTTCTAGTTGGTGAATGCAGATGCAAACTACTAATTTAATACCTTGCCTACATCCTCTGATTCCAAGCATAAATTATCCTACTTTCTCCCTCCTTGGTTTCTTGTTGTTAATCTTTTACCAAAGACCTTTTATGGACCCTTTTGACCCTCCTAGTTCCTTGCTATGGTTCACGCTTGTTTTATTTATATTCTTCAATAATCCTGACTGATTTCATCTTCCAAAACCTTTCATATTCCCTTATTCAATCAAATTTGCAATCTCTTTTGTCATTCAAGATTTCCTTACCTTGCCATTGTTGTCTCCCCTCTTCATTGGAACATGCTGGTCCTGAATGTTGATCAGCAGGTCTTTACATGGCTCCCACATGTCTGAAGAAAGGTCCTGATTCGAAATGTTACCTATCCATGTTCTCCAGAGATGATTCCCGACCTGCTGAGTTACTCCAGAATATTGTCTTCTCACCTGTCTGATATGGTCATGCAATAACAGCTGCACCCAATTTACTCTCTGTATATCCTACTTAATAAGGTTGTAATCTGCCTCACCTCTTTGTAGTACATTTCCCCCAAAGTTCAAATTTATCCTTATTCATAACTATCTTAGAAAGGAGTTTTAATCACTGTTCGCAAAATGCTCTTCTACTGAGACACAAGTCATCTAGCTAGGCATTCATTTATCAAATTAATGTTTTGAAGTTGCATCTTAGTATTTTAAATGACATAAATAAAAATGAATCGCTTATTTTTCAGGCCAACAGAAATGGACCAGAGTTTGCAACTACCTACAACAATACTGAGCAACTCATCAAGGTAAAGGTTCCACAGGGCAAAGAACCACTGGTTTTCAGTAATCACTATGAGTTGCGAAAAATGGAGTGCTTTGTGGAACATTGTTTTGACTTACCAATTAAAGATGATATACTGGTCGGAAAGAAAACTGCAGATGCTGGTTTACATCGAAGGTAGACACAAAATGCTGGAGTAACTCAGAGGGTCAAGCAGGATCTCTGGAGAGACGGAATGGGTGATATTTCGGGTCGAGACCCTTCTTCAGACTGATGTCAGGGGAGGCGGTGGGACAAAGATAGGATGTAGTAGGAGACAGGAAGACTAGTGGGAGAACTGGGAAGAATGAGATGCTGTTCCTCCAATTTGCGCTGGGCCTCACTATGACAATGGAGGAGGCCCAGGACAAAAAGGTCAGATTGGGAGGGGGAGTTGAAGTGCTGAGCCAACGGGAGATCAGGTTGGTTAAGGCGGACTGAGCAGAGGTGTTGAGCGAAATGATCGCCGAGCCTGCGCTTGGTCTCGCCGATGTAGAGAGGTTGACATCTGGAACAGCGGATACAATAGATGAGGTTGGAGGAGGTGCAGGTGAACCTCTGCCTCACCTGGAAAGACTGGGTCCTTGGATGGTGTCGAGGGGGGAGGTAAAGGGACAGGTGTTGCATCTCCTGCGGTTGTAGGGGGAAGTACCTGGGGAGGGGGTGGTTTGGGTGGGAAGGGACGAGTGGACCAGGGAGTAACGGAGGGAACGGTCTCTGCAGAAAGGGGTGGAGATGGGAAGATGTGGCCACTAGTAGGATCCCGTTGGAGGTGGCGGTAATGTTGGAGGATAATTTGTTGTATACGACGGCTGATGGGGTGGAAAGTGAGGACCAGGGGGACTCTAACCTTGTTACAAATGGGGAGAGGGGGAGCAAGAGCGGAGCTGCGGGATATAGAGGAGACCCTAGTGAGAGCCTCATCTATAATGGAAGAGGGGAACCCCCGTTTCCTAAAGAATGAGGACATCTCTGATGCCCTAGTATGAAACACCTCATCCTGGGCACAGATGCGGCGTAGACGGAGGAATTGGGAGCAGAGGATAGAGTTTTTACAGGAAACAGGGTGGGAAGAAGTGTAGTCAAGATAGCTATGGGAGTCAGTAGGTTTGTACGAGATGTCGGTCACTAGTCTGTCTCTTGTGATGGAGATGGTAAGATCCAGAAACGGTCGGGAGATGTCGGAGATAGTCCAAGTATATTTAAGAGCAGGATGGCAATTAGTAATGACATTTATGAAGTCAGTGAGTTCTGCATGGATACAATAGGTAGCACCAATGCAGTCGCCAATGTAGTTCGGGGTGGGGCCAGTGTACGCCTAGAACAGGGATTGTTCAACGTACCCTACAAAGAGGCAGGGATAGCTGGGGCCCATGCGAGTGCCCATAGCTACGCCTCGGATTTGGCGGAAGTGGGAGGAAGCAGAGGTTGATGAGGGTAAGAACCAGCTCTGCTAGGTGGAGGAGAGTATTGGTAGATGGAGATTGGCTGGTTCTGTGGTCGAGGAAGAAACGGAGGGCTTCAAGACCATCCTGGTGGGGGATGGAGGTGTAGAGTGACTGGACATCCATAGTAAAGATGAGGGAGTGGGGGCCTATTAGTTATCGTGGAGAGAAGAGATGATCTGGCATTTATCTTGGTATCAGGGGCTCAATAAATATTATTCTTGTGTTTTATGTTCTTTTGAGTAATTGGAGGGGGATGTTACATGTATTTTGACTATTATCTGTTTCAATTTTTTATTCTGAAATACTTGAATCCTGCTTGGTTCAAATGTTCCTGGAGCTGGATGATTTTAGTTAATTTTGAGACAGCTAAAGGAAAGAGACGGATAAAACAGCTTGTGCTACAACATTTTTGCTTGTGTGTTTTTGATGTCTGAAAATAGCAGCTTTAGTTCTAGGTTTAAAAAAAACTTTATTTACTAAAATGCAGCAAGGATTTTTAAGCAGAAAGAAAAGCAATATTGAGAATTGGAACTGTCAAAAACACTGGAAGGAAAACAATTTGCCACCATATCCTTTGACTTCCTTGGTAAATAATGTGGTCAAGTCAAGTCAAGTCAAGTCAAATTTATTTGTCACATACACATACACGATGTGCAGTGAAATGAAAGTGGCAATGCCTGCGGATTGTGCACAGAAAAGAATTACAGTTACAGCATATAAATAAAGTTAATAAGTTACTATAGTGTAGACAAAAATTTAGTCTCTGGGGTTATAAAAGTTGACAGTCCTGATGGCCTGTGGGAAGAAACTCCGTCTCATCCTCTCCGTTTTCACAGCGTGACAGCGGAGGCGTTTGCCTGATCGTAGCATCTGGAACAGTCCGTTACTGGGGTGGCAGGGGTCACTCATGATCTTGCTTGCTCTGGATCTGCACCTCCTGATGTATAGGTCCTGCAGGGGGACGAGTGTAGTTCCCATGGTGCGTTCTGCCGATCGCACTACTCTCTGCAGGGCCATCCTGTCCTGGGCAGAGCTGTTCCCAAACCAGACTGTAATGTTGCCAGACAGGATGCTCTCTACAGCCCCAGAGTAGAAGCAATGAAGGATCCTCAGAGACACTCTGAATTTCCTCAGTTGTCTAAGGTGGTAAAGGCGCTGCTTTGCCTTACCCACCAGTGCGGCAATGTGCATTGCCCACGTCAGATCCTCTGTGATGCGGACTCCCAAGTATTTAAAACTGCTCACCCTATCCACAGTAGACCCATTTATATCCAGTGGCGTGTACGTCCTTGGATGTTTAGCCTTTCTGAAGTCCACAATCAGCTCCTTAGTTTTTTTGACATTCAAGAGGAGGCTATTGTCCCGACACCAGAGTGCCAGATCAGCCACCTCCTCCCGGTAGGCCTTCTCATCGTTGTTGGAGATCCGGCCCACCACCACAGTGTCATCAGCAAACTTGATGATGGAGTTTGGGCTGAACCTGGCCCCACAGTCATGTGTGCACAGGGAGTACAGTAGGGGGCTAAGGACGCAGCCCTGGGGGGATCCTATGTTCAGGGTGAAGGAGCTAGATGTGTGTTCCCCCATCCTGAGCACTTGGGGCCTGGCCGTGAGAAAGTCCAGGACCCAGGCACACAGAGAGGTGCTAAGCCCCAGTTCCAGCAGCTTCTCAACCAGTCTGCTGGGGACTATTGTGTTGAAAGCTGAACTAAAGTCAATGAACAGCATCCTCACATAGCCCCCCTGGTTGTCCAGATGAGAGAGAGCGGTGTGTAGAACCTGGGAGACCGCATCATCCGTGGACCTGTTCGAACGGTATGCGAACTGTAGTGGGTCCATGTTGCGAGGAAGGAGAGCGCAGATGTGCTTCTTGACTAGCCTCTCAAAGCTTTCCATGACAACCGAGGTGAGGGCCACCGGTCGGTAGTCATTTAAACACGCTGGAGAGGCATTCTTTGGCACCGGTACAATGATGGATCTTTTGAAGCATGCAGGGACCACGGACTTGGCCAAGGAGAGGTTGAATATTGTGGTGAGCACTGGAGCAAGCTGAGTAGCACAAGACTTTAGCACTCGCCCAGATATACCATCTGGGCCTCCAGCTTTCCTCGTGTTCACACGCGTCAGAGCCCATCTCACCTCATGCTCAGACACCGAGAATGTTACAAGCCCTTACCCAATCCAATATAGACTGGCACTTTTTTGATGGAGGTGGTTTTGATTTCTGTTCAGTTTGATCATGAATTTTGCATATTTGTTTTTAATGATATTCACATTTGTTGGCATGGGTGGTGCGCACGCCGTGCGTAATCAGTTAATACCAATCTTTAAAAAAAAGATGAATTAAGGGATGTTTATGGTGCCTGTGAAAAATGCTGTAGAATTGCAGAGAATTTCATCCCGTCCATTCCCCCTGCATGCTCCAAGTTGGATCCTGAATCAATTGTTGGTCTGTTGTTATTCATTTGGGAAGGGGGGGTTCCATGGAAAAAAAATCTGCAGTGGGAGAAGAGATAACATTCTTGCATCTGAAGGAAATGCTAATCTTAAAGTTTTGATTGCATATAAAGAGCCCTTTTGCAAATTTTCACCTCTAACTTTGTCACTCACTGCATTCATCTGCCAGTCAACCTCACTCGTCTGTATCCACCTATCATTTGTCAGGCTTTGCCCTACCACTACCTTCTCCAGTTTTCTCTCTCTCCCCCCCAGCACCCCACATTACACTCAACAAGTTTTCTAACTAAATGCCATGCATGTTATTAATGGTCCTTGAAATCTATATGCAGCGATTACAAAAGTTGGCTGGCACTGTTCCTCCAGTGAGTCAAAGAAACAGTAGCCATCCTTCCATTTATAGAGGGGTTACATTCCTGGTTAATATGGAAACGGCTGGGCCTTTGGACAAATGCATTAAGGATATTGTGGTACATTGTCTTCCAGTGGGCAGAGAATGGCAGACTATTTATTGCAACAAATTAAAGGCATACCCAAAAGAAACAATGGCACAATAGAAAAAAAAATCATAACTTGAATGCTCGTCATTTATAGAGCACGTGTATATTTTGAGGAGTATTTTGCCGACATGACAGCTCAAACCTCCCCTGTCCACAGGGATCTCAGAAATCTCATGACTGACTGCTTCGTTTCCCTGAAAACCTTGGTGGACATATGCCCAATCACTTGTAGGGCTTAAAGGTTAAGCAATTTGTAGGAGAGTGGAATAAAACTAGTATCTTAACAAAATTGTTGTGCTTTTGACCCGCGATATAAAACACATAAGGGTGTAAATTGGAGCCACAAGGTAATGCTAATAAGTTACATGATATTGGTAGCTCTGCAAATTTTTATTGTGTCATATTCAAAGATTAAATATGTTATAACTAAGCATGGCTCTCTAAAATATTATAGAGATTCTCTTGGAACATTGGAACTAGTGACATGACTTGGCAGTCAACATGCAAATGGGAGAGGGCATGAAATGACTGTTTTGACCATGGGTCAAATTTCATCTCCTTAACTTGTTATTAAAGAGCTTCACCTGAAGCCTGCATTTGATCTCTGCCCCTGTAAAAAGTCCAGGCACTGCGTGCTGCAGAAGGTCCCAGCACGCCGAGTGTGGCACAAGGTCCAGGAGAAGAAGCTGCAGAGCCAGGCCATGCTTGCCCCAAAAACTGGAAACCAGAGAGGAGGGTAGAGGGATTTGGCAACTGCGGCAGATGCTGGACAAAGGGCCAGTTAGAAGAAACGGGGGTCTTGCGTTCCGTGCCCTCAAGGTCGGCTGTGGGAAGTGCCCCCAGGGGACAAAGGTTGAAGATGGCTGGGCGAGGAGAGGGACGACGATTCGTGGGATGACTGGATGCAATGTGCATTTATGATCTGCTGCAGCTGGGACTTTGAAAATGGCGTCAAAACCTGGCAACTCGCATATAGAATCAGTGGGCTGTTGCTTTGCATTCTGTACTTAACTGGGGATTGAACTTATGTCATAGAGTGATACAGTGTGGAAACAGGACCTTCGACCCAACTTGCCCATACCGGCCGACATGTCCCAGCTACACTGGTCCCACCTGCCAGCAATTTGGTCCATGTCCCTCCAAACCTGCCCTATCCATGTACCTGTCTTAATGCTTCTTAAATGTTGAGGTAGTCCCTGCCTCAACTACCTCTTTTGGCAGCTTGTTCCATACATCCACCACCCTATGTGTGATAAAGTTGACCCTCAGATTCCTATTAAATCTTTTTCCCATCACCTTAAACCTATGTCCTCTGGTCCTCGAATTACTACTCTGGGCAAGAGACTTTGTGCATCTACCTGATCTATTCCTTTCATGATCTTATACACCTCTATAAGATCACCCCACATCCTCCTGTGCTCCAAGAAATAGAGTCCCAGCTTACTCAACCTCTGCCTATAGCTCAGACTCTCTGGTCCTGGCAACAATCTGATGTAAGGCAATAATCTTAATGATCTGTACAAGAAAATATTTTAATTGTATCTTGGTACACATGATAATAATGAACCATTAAAAGATTGGTCAAGATAGACACAAAATGCTGGAGTAACTCAGCGGGACAGGCAGCATCTCTGTAGAGATGGAATGGGTGATGTTTCGGGTCGAGACCCTTCTTAAGACCTGAAACGTCACCCATTCCTTCTCTCTGGAGATATTGCTTGTCCAGCTGAGTTACTCCAACATTTTGTGTCTATCTTCGGTTTAAACCAGCATCTGCAGTTCTTTCCTATACAAAAGAATGGTTAACTGAGATGAACTTTTCTTTATCATACTTTATGATGCAGTTAGATAGAACAGTATTTTCCTTGTGCATAGTTGAAATTTAAGTAACTTTAATGATAATATGAACTTAAATCTCTACTTAATAATATGCATTTTATATTTTTCTAATAATTGGTGATACACAGAAGTACAAACTTTGGACCTGTAAATAAAAATAAAATATTTGTGCAGATTCATTGTTAAAAGGCATAAGCAAAATCAGTTATTTGTGAACAGAATTTGGTTTTTTTTTAAAATGAATATCGCGCAAGATTGATGGCTCATAGATGGATTGTGTTTTATTGTTATTTTTTTCCATCTCTAAGGTGGGTTGGATTTAGATAATTTTAGCTCAGAATTGTCCAATTATCTTTTATTTTAGGTAAACATTTCTTCTCTGGATGTCCATCTACACACAGAATCTCTGCTGAGTACCATTAATTTCCTGAAGAGCCTCATACCACATTCAGAAAGCAAGGCCAGTTCAGATGAGCCTGTCCCTGCCATTGAGCAGAGGAAAGAGGTCGTCACAAAGAAAAAGTCGTGTAAGAAAATATTGTTTTTACTTTTTGAAGAAAGGTGCTGCTTATTTTTAAATTGTTTGCTTTTAAATTCCATTTCTTAGTTTCCACCTAGGCTGTATTAACAAGGATGTCTTCTTAGGCCCCCTCGGTCATGGCTGACCATGGGTGATGCCTCCTAGTTGGCTGTTTGGTCCGCACCTCGGCTAGAGCAGCGTCGCTTGTGGCTGAAGAGACCAATGCAGGAGTGAAGGTCTCTGTCGCTAAGGTCACATTTGTGTGTGGACTCTGGTCTGTTGAAGTTGCTGCGCTCCTTTCTACGTGCCCGCTTTTCTGCCGCTGCGTTCATCAGATTCTCTTCCCCCGTTTTGAGATGTTGGTTCAGGGTACATCTCCACCTTGTACGGTCAGCTGCAAGGCTCTCCCAGGACCACATCGATGTCGAGTACCTTCAAATCTCTCTTGCAGACATCCTTGTAACGTAGCTGGGGGCGGCCGATGGTTCTCCTCCCAGATGTTAGCTCTACATAGAGGATGTCGTTTGGAATACGGCCATCCTCTATGCAGTGGACATGGCCCAGCCACCGCAGTCTGCACTGCCTGAGTAGAGTGTACATACTCGGAAGGCCAGCGCGAGAGAGAATCTCAGCGTTGGACACTCTGTCTTGCCAGGATATACCCAGGATTCGGCGGAAGCTTCTAAGGTGGAAGGTGTGGAGTCTTTTCTCCAGTCTGGCATATGTAGTCCATGTCTCACTGCCTTACAGCAGCGCGCTGTTGACACAGGCGTTGTAGACTGCTATCTTTGTCTTCACTGTCAGCTTTGGATTGGTCCACACTCGACTTGTGAAGCGAGCGAGAGTTGTAGCTGCCTTCCTGATCCTCTGTGTCCATGGAGAGGTTGTCGGTGATGGTGGAGCCGAGGTACTTGAACTGATGGACGGCATTGAGTTTGTACTCGTCGATGGTGATGACAGGCGGTGCCTCTGTATCCTGTCCCAGGACGTTTGTCTTCTTCAGGCTGATGGTCAGCCCAAAGTTCTTGCAAGCCCGATAGAAGCGGTCCATCAATGACTGTAGTTCCTGCTGGGTGTGGGACACAACTGCTGCGTCATCGGCGAACAACATGTCTCTGATGAGAGCTTCACATACTTTTGTCTTGGCTCGGAGGCAGGTGAGGTTGAAGAGCTTGCCGTCTGATCTAGTACGCAGGTAGATCCCTTCTGAGGCGGTGCCGAAGGCATGTTTCAGGAGCAGAGCGAAGAAAATCCCAAAGAGTGTGGGAGCGAGGACGCAGCCTTGTTTGACGCCACTGCGGATGTCGAAGGGCTCCGAGAAACTGCCAGTGAACTGCACTGTCCCCTTCGTGTTGATGTGGAAGGATTCTATCATGCTCTGCAGTTGTGGTGGGCAGCCGATCTTTGGGAGAGCCTTGAATAGGCCATCTCTGCTGACAAAGTCAAAGGCCTTGGTGAGGTTCAATGAAAGCAATATACAGGGGCCCTCCGCTGTTCTCTGCATTTCTCCTGGAGCTGGCGAAGGGAGAAGACCATGTCTACTGTTGACCTTTCAGCTCGGAAACCGTACTGTGACTCTGGGTAGACACGTTCTGCCAGCTTCTGCAGGCGGATCAAGATGACCCGAGCAAAGACCTTGCCGACGATGTTGAGGAGGGAGATGCCTCTGTAGTTGTTGCAATCGCTTCTCTCGCCCTTGTTCCTGTAGAGGGTAATGATTGTGGCATCCCTCATGTCCTGTGGTACAGCTCCTTCTTGCCAGCACTGGCAGAGGACTTCATGCAAAGGAAGCAGTAAGGTAGTCTTGCAATGCTTGATCAGGTCTGGGGGAATTCCATCGCTGCCTGGGGCCTTGCCTGAGGCCAGGCTGTCAATGCCCTTGCTGAGCTCTTCTACCGTCGGCTCTCCATCTAACTCATCCATGGTCGGCAGGCACTCAATGGCGTCAAGGGCTGAGGGGGACACAGTGTTCTCTCTCAAGTAGAGGTCGGAGTAGTCTTCCACCCATCTCTCCATCTGCTGGCATTTGTCTGTGATTACCTCCCCAGTGGAGGATTTGATGGGTTGTGTCTTGCTCTGGACTGGTCCTAGTACCGCCTTAATGCCATTGTACATTCCCATGATGTTCCCTGTTATGGCGGCCGTCTGGATGTCCTCACTAATGTGCCCTGTACTCATTGGCGCAACGCCTGGCAGTCTGCTGAGCCTTGCTCCTGGCAGCCCTGAGGATCTGCAGGTTCTTCTCGGCTGACAGTTGTACTCGGCTAGGGCGGCGCGCTTGGCTTCGATGACGGGAGTCATCTCGGTCAATTTGGCCTCAAACCAGTCATGTATCCTCGAGGTCTTCATCCCAAAGCTAGCCAAGGCTGTGCGGTGCATGGTGTCCCGCAGAGTTTCCCACTTCTCTGTTGCAGAGTCTCCAGGATACGAGGTGCCAAGTTCTCTCTCAAAAGCCTCTGCAAACTGTTGCACGCGGTCTGGATGGGGCATCTTGCTGACATCGATGTGGGGTTTCCCCTGCTTCTTGGTATGGTAGAACCTCTTTGGTTGCAGCCTGATCTTGCAACCCACGAAGAAGTGGTCTGTGTCGCAGTCCGCACTGTGGTAGGAGCGTGTGTGGAGAACATTCTTGAGGGCGGCACGCCTGACTAGGATCAAATCCAGTTGATACCAATGCTTTGAGCGTGGATGCCTCCAGGATACCTTGTGCTGGGGCTTTGTCTGGAAGTACGAGTTGGCAATGCACAGGTTATGGTAAGTGCACAGCTCGAGCAGTCGCTGTCCGTTTTCATTCATTTTGCCCACACCAAACTGCCCAAGGCAGGAAGACCATGATTTGTGGTCTGCGCCCACTCTGCACGGGACGGTAGACGCTCCCGCCCCCACGAGTTTCGGGCAGATGAGGCTCATCAGCCTGGGAAGGCAGTCCATCTAGGAGAGGGAAAACTCTGATCCACTGCCTTGTGGCCGTATCCAATCATGGAAAAGGCTCCAGGAGTAAACCTCAAGAAAATCTGGAGTCGGAGTCCCGAAGGCAGTTCGTCATTGTCAACAACCTCGTGCTGGCAGCTCCTTCGACGACGCTGGTGCCAAGCTGTAACAACTCTCCTGTTCCTTTGGATCAATCAGTGACGTGGAGAGGGGGGACGTGCTGCATGGGCAAAAGCCTGTCCTTCATATGACATCGCCCAGGCTTGCATCCGACCACACATCACTGCAAACCTACACCTAAAACCTGGAGAGGACACTCCAGCTTCGCCTGCGGCGTCGACACAACACGGGGAGCAACAGTTACTGGTTACGTCATCGCTAGATTGGTGTAAAGCGAGGCGCCAGGGGTTGCTCCCGACGGTGGGAGGGATTTTCTGATCTCACTGGACAGCTACCGCCCGCCTCAAGCTGGGCAGCCCCCAGCCAATAAGGTGCTGTCCCGCCACGGCCTGCTATCCTCACTGGGTGCACTGGGATTAGGAACCATCCGAACAGCAGATCACAACCATTGCACCTGCAAACAAAAGAACGCATCAAAAGAGACCAGCTCTAAAACTGGGAACTTGGAATGTCTGGACAATGATGACCGGCCTCTCTGGAAACCCAAAGGACATCAGCGATTCCAGGAAAACAGCTGTCATAAACAACGAACTCAAGAGACTCAACGTAGACATAGCCACCCTTCAGGAAACAAGGCTGGCAGACTCGGGCACATTGAAGGAGAAGGACTACACGTTCTACTGGCAGGGTAAGGACTCTGACGGAGTAGGCTTCGCAGTAAGGAACAGCCTGCTGAACACGGTGGAACCAGGCAGAAATGGCTCAGAGCGACTCCTGATTCTCCGCCTCAACACCACCGCAGGCCCGGTCACCCTTGTCAGCGTGTATGCCCCGACACTGTCCTCCACATCAGACACAAAGGATGAGTTCTACGAGAACCTCGCATCCATCATCAGCAGCATCCCCAGCAAGGATGTCAGTAGTTTACAATTTTACTATGCATTTCAAAATATTGGATGACTTCGTGTTCAATTAGGATTGGGTTTACTAGTCAGTTCACTTGTCTGCTGATTATATATATTTGTGTTTTCAATTTGAGATCAGAAATGATTAAGCATAAGATTAGTTTATTTGTTGAATAAAATATTGGAGCTGCAATAATTGGTTTGAATAAGTTAATTGGGGTTAATTATTCTTTGTTCGGAGGGAGAGAGACAGATCAGCCATGATTAAATGGCAGAGTAAACTTGATGGGCAGAATGGCCTAATTCTGCTCCAATCACTTAAGACCTTAAAACATTATAAAAATGCAACTTTATAACTTGGGTAAAAAATAAATGGTACTGAAAGTGAAAGTTGGGTGTGATCTAATGTAGATATTTAAAATAAAAGAATTATTGGTATTGGAGTACAAACACTGGAGCAGAAGTAAATGTCAAGACCATCAAGAAAGATTGTCACAATGAAAAAAAATTCCTTGAGTGCATGAGATGTTATGTGAGAATATAGATCCAGAGCTGAAAGAATGGGATTAGGTGTGGCTCCATGGGCAGACTGAGAGACATGAAAATGTGAAGAGACATTGAGGTTTTTGCATGAAATAAGTTTAGTTTAGAGATAAAGCATGGAAACATGTCCCTCGGTCCACCGAGTCCGCGTCGACCAGCAATCACCTGTACACGTGTTCTATCCTACACACTAGGGACAATTTACCTGCAAACCTGCACATCTGTGGAATGCAGGAGAAAGCTGGAGAAAACACACACAGCCACAGGGAGAACGTACAAACTCCTTACAAACAGTACCCGTAGTCAAGATTGAACCCGGGTCTCCGTTGCTGTAAGGCAGCAACTCTACCTCTGTGCTACTGCGCCGTTGTAAATTACATCTAAGTCATAAAGATATATAATGCAGAAATGTGTTGAGCCTTTGGCCCAACTTGTCCAAACCAATCAAGTTGCCTAACCAAGCCAGTTCTGTTTGCCTGTGTTTGGCCCATGTCCCTCCAAGCCTTTCCTATCCACCTATCTTTCCAAATGTCTTTTAAATGTAATAATTATGCCTGTCTTCACCACTCCCTCTGGCAGCTCATTCCATGTACACATTGCCCTCTGTATGAAAAAGTTCCCCCTTTGGTCCCTTTTAAATGTGTCTATCTCTCACCTCAAAGTATATGAAGGCAGAAGGCAGTGCTGGTCAACAAGAATAAGAGAGGTCGGAGGTTGAAAGTGAATGTATGAGCAGGAGAAGGCGCATTGCAGGAAAGCTGCAGTTTTTGGATAAGGTAACATTTTGAGAGGACAGGATGAGAGAACAGCCACGGCAACATTGAAATGGTCATATTTGGAAGTGAGAACGTTACAAACATTTCGACAGTAAATGGATTGATGTGGTCAGTGGTATGGAGATGGTCTTCATAATAGAGGATATGGGGTAAAATAATCGGCCTCATTACACACACCATTCATTTCAACGAGGCATTGTGGGGGTTTCAGCCATTAAGAAAAGTCAGGAAGACACCTATGTTTAAGAACTCAGAGGATGCTGGGATGGGATTTGGTGCTTTTCATGGCTGTGGTTGCGGCAAGTAAAAGCAATCCCATTGAGTTACCAAAGGAGGTCAGGTGCAGGCTATGGTAGTTAACCGTGTCATTGCACTGTATTTGTGTGTTTGTACCAGATGCAGAAATCTGTTTAAATAGCTTTAAACAGGAAGCTTGAGACCATGTTTTAATAAATTAGCTATTCAATGCTTGTACAATGCTGTGGGAGCAACGGGAAGGTTGGAGATGGGATTGTCCAAGGTCAGTCTGGGACCTTGAGGTGAGAACCAAATCAATGAGAGTATTCATAATTAATTTGAGTGTACTGAAATGTTGATAATTGTAAACTTTATTCTATTAACCAATTACCAGACGTAAAGGAATTGTCAGCTAAAGATACTCATTGCTATAATTTGAAAAGAGCATAAAGAAAGTTTGAAGAAGCTTGGAATTCCATTGTAGTTTGGATCATTTTGAATAATTCTCATGTGTCTGCAATTCACTCACTAATTGCTTCCCCTGACCACAGAAAACGTCTTCGAGAAAATAGTTATTCTTTACCTTTCCTGTATGCTTTGGTTATGTTTCCTAGATTATATGTTGATAGAAGCCACATCTTCAATCTTGTCTCAGAGTCAACAAGATTCTGCATGGTAGGCAGCTCTGAAAGGTTAGATCCCGAGGGATCCAAGGAGAGATTGCTGAATGGATAGAAAATTGGCTTCATGGAAGGAAGCATAGGGTGAAGGTGGAAGGATGCTTCTCGGACAGGAAACCTGTGACTCGTGGTGTGCCTCAGGGTTCGGTGCTGGCCCCATTGCTGTTTGTCATCTATATCAATGATTTAGATGTGAACATTCATGATTAGCATGTTTGCAGATGATACAAAATTGGGTGGTATTGTCGATAGTGAAGATGGTTGTCAAAAATTGCAGCAGGATCTTGATTGGTTGGGGCAGATGGTCTGAGAAATGTGAGGTGTACTTTGGGATGACCAACATGGGCAAGACCTACACAATGAACGGTAGGGTTCTGGGGAGTGTTGCAGAGCAGAGAGTTCGAGGAGTGCAGGTACATAGTTCATTGAAAAGTGGCGTCACAGTTAGATTGGGTGGTCAGAAAGTCTTTTGGCACATTGCCCTTCATCATAGAGTAAGTATAAAAGTTGGGAGGTCAGATTGCAGTTATATAAGATGTTGGTGAGGCTGCATTTAGAGTATTGTGTTCAGTCAGTGCTGGGCACCACATTATAGGAAAGATGTAGTCAAGCTGGAAAGGGTGCAGAGAAGATTAACGAGCATGTTGCCAGGACTCGAGGGCCTGAGCTATATGGACAAGTTGAGCAGGCTAGGACTCTATTCCTTGGAGTGCTGGAGGATGAGGGGTGATCTTATAAAGGTGTATAAAATCATGAGGAAAAGATCGGGTAGACGCAGTGCCTCTTGCCCATAGTAGGAGAATCGAGAACCAGAGGATGTAGGTTTAAGGTGAGGGTGGAAAGATTTAATAGGAAACGAAGGGTAACTTTTTCACACAAAGGATGGTGGGTGTATGGAATGAGATGCTGGAAGAGGTTGTGGTGGTAAGTACTATCGTAATGTTTAAGAAACATTTGGATAGGTACATGGATAGGACAGGTTTAGAGGGATGTGTATCAAACGCAGGCAGTTAGACTAGTGGAGATGGGACCTGTTGGCCGATATGGGCAAGTTGAATCATTTATAGACAATAGACAATAGGTGCAGGAGTAGGCCATTCAGCCCTTCGAGCCAGCACCGCCATTCAATGCGATCATGGCTGATCACTCTCAATCAGTACCCCGTTCCTGCCTTCTCCCCATACCCCCTCACTCCGCTATCCTTAAGAGCTCTATCCAGCTCTCTCTTGAAAGCATCCAACGAACTGGCCTCCACTGTCTTCTGAGGCAGAGAATTCCACACCTTCACCACTCTCTGACTGAAAAAGTTCTTCCTCATCTCCGTTCTAAATGGCCTACCCCTTATTCTTACACTGTGGCCCCTTGTTCTGGACTCCCCCAACATTGGGAACATGTTTCCTGCCTCTAATGTGTCCAATCCCCTAATTATCTTATATGTTTCAATAAGATCCCCCCTCATCCTTCTAAATTCCAGTGTATACAAGCCTAATTGCTCCAGCCTTTCAACATACGACAGTCCCGCCATTCCGGGAATTAACCTAGTGAACCTACGCTGCACGCCCTCAATAGCAAGAATATCCTTCCTCAAATTTGGAGACCAAAACTGCACACAGTACTCCAGGTGCGGTCTTACCAGGGCCCGGTACAACTGTAGAAGGACCTCTTTGCTCCTATACTCAACTCCTCTTGTTATGAAGGCCAACATTCCATTGGCTTTTGGCTTTCAATTTCTACTTGACCATCATCAGGTTATGTTCTTTTGCATCCTTCAGCTTCTAAAAAATCAAAGCATGATGACCTGATCAACATTCATAGTTATGCAGAATTGGCAAGTCTGAACATTTCTATCAGCAATAAAAGCAAAAGAATTTCAGAAATAAGCATTGAAGGCAAGTAGTTTTAATCTTTTCAAGCTAAATTATTTATTATGTGTATTGCATCTTATAAAATGTCAAATACATTTGGGTAGGTCTTGATGCTGTGGTGGTGTTGAGGAAGGCATCAACCGAAGTGACAGCAAAACTGAAGAATATTGTAGTTGTGGATGCTGAAGAAAATGCAATGTACAAGAAGGTACCACGATATACTCTTGTTAAAATAGACCTATTCACTATGCATTACCGGGATATCTGGGAATAATATTAAAATGTACTGTTTCTTCCATTGAAAGTTCTGTTTTCTGTTTAAAGAAATCGAATGTTCAATATTTGGGGTCACATATATTCTTTGACTATTTTGGCACTTGTTCTCCGTTTAACATTGGAAGTTAAAAGTAAACATTTACTTTCATTAAATCGATTTTTATTTTTAGGCTGTATCCCTTACTGGAAAAGAGGTCTTCAGCTTTAACATGACTACTTATGTGAATGCTACAGGAGGTGCTGCGTATACTAATCTGAATGTGGTTGATAGTTCTATTCGATTGACTGTTGGCTGTATTCAGGTCATCTTTGTGAAAAGATTTGTGTCCTCTTTATTGGTAAGTAAGTTCAGTGTTTACCAAAAGTTTTATTGAAATCTTTTATAATACATTCATGACTTTAAACCAGGACTTGTTTTCATTGCAAGTGCACATCATTTAAATTTGTGTACTTTTTATATACATTGAGTGTTGTTTCTGTTGGTGACAATGTTATTTTCATTTAAAAAGGCTTTTATAAATATTTTCCAAACTGCCAGAGAAGTTGTAACTGAGGCAACTGTCCAAGCAGCTTCTGGAGTGAAGGATCTTGCAGAACGGAGTGCCAGAATGTCACTGGATATACAAATCAATGCACCTGTGGTTGTTGTTCCTCAATCTCCTACTTCTGAAAATGTTGTTGTCGCAGATTTTGGTGTTATCATCGTACAGAACAATTTCTCAATGATTAAACAAAAAGATTATAATAATGTACCACCGATCATTGATTCGATGAAAGTCTCGCTACGTGAGCTGAAATTGTACAGGTACAGAAACATGGACTATTCATAAGCAATATAAAAAATAACGTAAACTACCTCATTATCATATTCCCGAATCATAATTTCTCCTTTTATTCCAAAACTTCCACCTTCTCTTCTGTATCAAGTAAGCAATCTTTGATTTGTATTTGTCTTAGGTTGAGTCCAGAATTGTTTTAATGCATGGAAGAAAATACTTAAATTGATGTTAAATCTATTTCGAGATGACCATTGGATACTGTTGAGTATTGGCTGGGAACCGGCACACTCGAAATATATTTCAATGTCCCAAAAAAATCAGTTCACATGATAATTCAAGGTTCATATGGAAAATAAATTGCACTTGTGTTTGCATAGATATAAAATTATTCGCAGGCAACAAAAATCTTCGGAATTGTTAGCACTGTTGGAAATAATTTAAATAGTTTACTGACCTTGTGACTTACAAAACGTAATGTGACTCTAACTAAATGGGTAGTTTTTAACTATTGATTAAATGGAAAAGATGTTCGTACACTGGGAAGAAAGGACTGGAGGTATGATCACTAAATTTGCTGACAATAAAGTGGGAAAGCTATCTATCTCTTTAAATAGGATTGCATCCCAAATTGCAGATTTTCCTTGTTTCAACGAAAAATGGCTTGCAACTTTTTTTTTTGCAGAGTTCAATGTTTTTAAAAACCTGTTTGGGTGAAAACAATAAGATATTTCATGTGCATGCAATCGCTTGCAGGTTTTGAATCCATTCATCAGTGCATATGATATAAACATGTACGAGACCACTTCACAGGAATGGTGCTGGAATTGTAATTTCTCAGGTTGAGGAAGGGCACTTAAAAGAGAAGCTTTATACTTGCATTTGCATGTGCCCCTGCTATGCTCCGTAAATTACTGGGTGTGTGAAGTGACATAGTATGCTCTCTGTTCTTTGTTTAGGACCAATACTCATTTTTACTTGTTTTACGTAATTCTAGAGACTATTATTTTTACAGTTTAGCCAGTACATTCTCACTCAGTCAACTCTCTTGCTCTCGTTTTCTCTGTCATCACCGCTCTGCACTGGCAAAGATTGCAACAGAAAAGCCTTTGTGGAAGTTTGTCATTTTAGCACCTACTCAATTGCACATTAAATCTTGAAATATAATTGCATGTCAGAACCTCAGTTAAACCAGTCGCTTCAACATGTTTAAGCATATTGAAGAATTTCAAAGATTGTTCATATAACTGAAAAGTTAACCTGGTTTTGCGCTCCTGTAACTGGAGTGGAACTTAAACCCAGAATGGCTGACTCTGAAATGTGTTGCAACCATAGCTTATTGGGAGAAAATAAGTTTACATTTCTAACCCCCATTCAGCAATGTTCCCATTCCATCACTACCCATCCCAATCTTTCTGAAGAAAGTTGCTTTTGATTTTGACCCATAAAAGACTCACTGCAATTTAAACAACATTCTCTTGAAAGTGGGAGTTGTTGTGGCTTAAGTTGAATTAATTAATGGTCAATTAAGATAATTCATCTGTGGCATGGGACAATTTCAGATATGCTTTGTCCCTTTTTTTAATAATTGTATTTGTTGGTAGTCGTGGTTTTATGAGAATCAGTATTTTGATTCACGAAACCAAGAATAATCTTGGTGATAGTTGACCAACTTGACAATTTTTCTTAGTTACAAAACACAATCAAATTAATGTTAAACATTGTGGGTGAAGTATATTGAATGGCTTTTATTAACATTGCAAGTAGCTAAATTGATTTGTACATGACCCATTGAAGTTGAACTATTTAATCTTTATTCGCATTAATAATTTTAAGAACAGATAGGTTTAATTTCTCTTTCTGAACATTTCTAATTTAATCAGGACAATATGTGTGGATGAGATTTTTCACTCGGAAATTTTATTGCTCCAGCCGGTAAATCTGGAAGTTGTTGTTGAACGTAACCTGGCTGCAACTTGGTACCATGAAATTCCAGATATTAAAATTCGTGGAAGTCTAAAACCTTTGCATGTAAGTACATTTATCTTCAAAAGTATTTTGATTTCAGAATAAAAACGGTTACCAATAATATCTTGTAGTGGGTCTGGACGCAGTAGGAGTCAGGCAAGACGCCAGGTAGGTATTAACAGTAATTTTAATGCAGCAACAGAACATCCACTCTCTTCAGTCTCAAGCACGAGTTATCTCTCTAGCCCCTTCAGGCAAACCCCGTATCACTAGTTCCTTCCCCAGCCCTGTCCAACACGTGCCGAGGTGGATGATCTAGGGAGTGGCCTAATCCCCGGGTACCGCCACTGGACCCCCAACCCCAAGAACCGGAGGCACGAAACGGACAGGGGGATATATGAGATGACCAGCCCGTGTGCGCACCACGGCGGTCGCAAGAACTGGAACCACACTGCCAGGCGAAGAAAGCTGCGGGGACGCTGGGGGTAAGGGCCGGGACGCAGGACGACCTCGAGGGCGAGGCCACACCGTAGGACCGGCTGGCTAATGTCCACGTGCGCCGGCTTCAGCCGCGCAATAGAGACCGTCTCAGGACGACCCCCCATGTCAAAAACGTAGGTGGCAGAGCCACGCTCAAATGGTCCATCATACGGACGCTGCAGGGGCGTCCGGTGTGCATCCCGGCGCAGGAAAACAAACGGACAGTCCTGCAGAGCGGAAGGGACGTGCGGTCGAACCGAACCATGGCGAGACGTCGGCACCGGTGCAAGCTTGCCCATCGTGTCCCGAAGGCGTTCCAGGGTGGCCGATGGTTGTTCCGCCAGACCCTGGGCTGATGGAATAAACTCACCGGGCACTGTCAGCGGGGCCCGCGTACTCCAATTCAGCCGAGGAGGTGGCCACTGAGGTGCCTGCTGAAGAAAGCGAGAGGCTTCCAACACCCATCAATCTGCTGTTCTAGCACCGCCCCAACCGCCACATCCGAAGCGTCGACTGTCAGGCTGATTGGTGCATCCGCCCGTGGGTGCACGAGCATCGTGGCCGTAGCCAGGGCTTCCTTGGCGTGTTGGAACACCACCACAGCATCGTCAGTCCATTCAACCTCCTTGCGCTTGCCCGCCATGAGGTGGAACAGCGGGCGCATGATCCGGGCCGCAGACGGAATAAATCGGTGGTAAAAGGCCACCATCCCAACGAACTCCTGGAGGCCCCTCACGGTGGTCGGGCATGGAAATTGACATACCGCGTTCACCTTGTCCGGGAGTGGCAGTGCCCCTTGCAGAGTCACGTGGTGGCTCAGGAAATTGATGGACATCACCCCAAAACGGCATTTGGCTATGTTGATGGCCAGCCCATGATCGCTGGAGATGGGTAGCATGCTCCTGTCCCGAGCGGCTTGCCACCAAAATGTCATTGAGGTAAACGTAAACAAAGTCCAGGCCACTGCACACCCAGTCCATAAGCTGCTGAAAGGCTTGCGCCGCGTCCTTAATTCTGAACGGCATACGGAGGAATTCGAACAGGCCAAATGGCGTCACGATGGCCGTCTTGGGGACGTCGTCTGGATGGACGGGAATTTGATTGTAGCCATGCACCAGATCGACCTTGGAAAACACCGTGGCTCAGCCAGGTGCGCATTAAAGTCCTGAATGTGGGGGACCGGGTACCGGTCAGCGATGTTAGCATTGTTAAGCCGACGGTAGTCTCCGCAAGGGCGCCAGCCACCGCCTGCCTCGGGGACCATATGAAGCGGGGACGCCCACGGGCTGTCTGAGTGGCATACAATACCCAGTGACTCCATAAGCGGAACTCCTCCGGAGCTAGACGGAGCTTGTCCGGTGGAAGAGGCCACGCCCGGACGTGCAGGGGCGGGCCAGTGGTGGGAATGTTCCACCCCGTGGAATTGGGGGTCGAGGATTTCGGGGAACTCGGCCAGAATGCGCGAGAACGTTGCGTCCACGGACGACAGGGGCCCATCAGGCAGCACGACCGGGGCGCCCATGCGGAGGGAAACAGGCTGCAAGGTGACGGAGTGCACCAAACGCTGCCGCTTGACGTCCACGAGCAGGGAGTGTGCCCGTAGAAAGTCCGCACCCAGCAGTGGCTGGGACACATCCGCAATGACGAATGGCCAGGAGAAGCGGCCCTCACCGAAGTTGAGGAAGAGCGTGCGCACCCCATATGAGCGGATTGGTGTCCCGTTTGCCGCGGTGAGGAGGGGGCTGCGTTCACCATAACGGATGTCATCATTCGAAGGGGGAAGAACGCTCACCTCACCCCGTCCACAAGGAAACGAGTCCCAGTGCGGCGATCCCATGCAAAAACGCGTTGAATATGGCCGGCCGCCGAAGCAATCATTGACGACTGGCCCCTGCGTTTCTCGGGAACGAGCATGACTGCCGGCATTGACTGGCAGAAGGTCCCCAGCAGCGGTGAAAGTAGAACCAGCCCCCTCTGCTGGCGTCTGTGGAAATGGCCGGCTGTGCGGGCTGATCCAACCACCAGCGACCTCTGGTGGCATGCGGAGGAACTGACGGCAGGCTGCGCAGGAAAGACGCGCTGCCGGCCGGGTGTGCCGTTGCAGCCGGGTCCCCCCGCAAAGGACGTCGAGGAGCGGTGGAGTCGCGGTCGATCGAGGCACCGACCTGCGGATCGTCGTCAGACATCGGAGGAATGTCCAGCGCGTCGAGGGCCAGCTGACGGGCCATCCAGAGTTCATCGGCGCACTTGCCCACAGCCTGCATGTCGATAAACGGGTCGTTGGTGAGCTGCTGGCGGAGATCGGATGGCAGCTGCTGCAGGTAAGTGTGTTTAAATAAAAAGCAGGGCTTGTGGTCACCCATCGGTGCCAGCATATTGCCCAGCAGTACCGAAGGGCGGCGGTCACCCAGGCCAGACATCCGTAGGATCTGGGTCGCCCGCTCGGCCTTGCTGAGGCTGAACTTCCTTAGGAGAAAGGCCTTGAGGCCGTCATACTTATTACCTGCCGGGAGGGCGCGGAGGAAAGGTCGGACCCGTCATGCGTTGGCCTGGTCTAGGGCGCCAATAACGTAAAAGTACTTGGTTGCATCGGCTGTCACTCCCCGCAGTGCATACTGCGCCTCGGCCTGGTCAAACCAGAAATCAGGGTCGTCGGTCCAAAGAGGAGGCAGCTTCAACGCCACGGCGTGGTCGGCAGGGTCCACAGGGTGGGGTCCGGCAGGGTCCAGAGGCGGCTGACCGGCAGGGCCGGGTAGTGCGTGTTGAGGAACGTTCGGGTCCATCGGCAAGACGCCAAGTAGGTATTAACAGTAATTGTAACGCAGCAACAGAACATCCACACTCTCAGTCTCAAGCACGAGTTATCTCGCTAGCCCCTACAGGCAAACCCTGTAGCACTAGTCCCTTCCCCAGCCCTGTCCAACCCGTGCCGAGGGGGATGACCCAGGGATTGGCCTAATCCCCGGGTGCCGCCACAATCTCAAAATTAAAAAATATATTTCTAATTTCTGAAATGATTTAGATTATTTACTTCACTGTCAAATAATTTAACATTTAGTATTCGTCTTTACTTTCATTAACTTCTACTGCTTCATTCTAATAGCACCACTAATCATTTATCGTGCAGCTTTAATTCTGATGTTGGAGAACAGAGCAAAGATCAACCTTCCAAATAATGTTGATTTAAAGAAATTAAGCTATTATTTTATTGCTTCTGTTGTATTTTTTAAGAATAAATCTCATCATAGAAATTTAATATTTCTGGCTACTGCGTGCTCAGCCCCATACTCTACTCACTCAATATGCATGACTGTATAGCTGGACACAGTTCCAACTCCCATCTTCAAATTCGCCGACGACATCACTGTTGTTGGACAAATTACAGATGACGATGAGTCTGTGTATAGGAAGGAGATCAGTTAACTGACCAAATGGTGCCAGAACATCAACCTTGCTTGCAACGTCAGTAAAACCAAGGAACTGATAATTGACTTTGGAAGGGGAACATTGAAGATCCACAAACCTGCCTTCATCGATGGGATGGTGGGGGAAGAGAGTCAAAAGCTTCAAATTCCTGGGCATGCATATCTTTGACCTGGAGCCAGCACATAGATGCAATACGATATGATACGATAGAACTTTCTTTATCCCAGGAGGGAAATTGATCTGCCAACAGTCATAAAACACAACATACATGAAACATGAAATTAAAGTGATGAGTGGAAAGGATTGGGGATGTGCAAAGATTGGGGGGGGGGGGGGGGGGGTGAGGGGAGTCCGTCTACTCCATGACAAAAGGGGGAGGAGTTGTACAGTTTGATAGCCACAGGGAAGAAAGATATCCTGTGATGTTCTGTACTGCATCTTGGTGGAACCAGTCCGTTGCTGAAGGTACTCCTCAGGTTGACCAGTGTGTCATGGAGGGGGTGAGTTGTATTGTCCAAGATGCTCTACATTTTGAGAAGCATCCTCCCCTCCAAGATCATCTCCAATGGATCCAACTCAGCCCCCAGGACAAGGCCAGCCATCCTCATGAGTTTATAAAGAAGATGGGAGATCATAAAGAAAGCCCATCAGCACCTCTACTTCCTAAGATTGAGGAGTTTCAGTATCACAATGAATGCCCTCTTGAACTTTGACAGGTGTACTGTAGAGAGCATATTGATTGGTTGAATCACGACCGGGTTCGGCAACTCGCATGCCCAGGAACAAGGATGATTGCAAAACGTGGTGAATACTGCCCAGTCCATCACGAGTACTGATCTCCCCACTGTCGAAGGGATCTACATGAGTTACTGTCTCAAAGGCAGTCAGCATCATCAGAAATTTACACCACCCTGGCCACACACTCATTCCTGAAATCGGGAAGAAGGTATAGGAGCCTGAAAATTGTAACGTCCAGGTTCTGAAGCAGCTTTGTCCCCACAACCACCAGGCTATTGAACACATCCTCCAAATAAGCTCTATAAGCCCAGATTGCATTGGGCATTATTTATTTATGTACATATACACACATATATATATATATATATATAATCAATACTTTTATTCACCTTTTATAAATAACATTGTGTATTGTAAAATATTAAGCAATAAGTATAATTGATTTATATTTTCAAAGGTTGTGCTCAGCCAGGAAGATCTAATCATCATCTTGAAAACTCTCAATGAAAATGTAGGTGATAATTCAGTTGAATCTGTGGCTGTTCATGGTGATATAAAGGACAATTCAGATGATGAGAAACCAAGTCCCTCACAAACTGCTGCAGGTTTGTTCTTTATTGTTGTGTTGGTTTTGAAATAATTGACTTATTCTTTGCTTGGAACCTTACCAGAGAACACAAGGCACAATTCATAATCTAGCATCAATAATACGATATTCTTTAAATCTTTTTGATGAATCACAACAGATATCTTCCAGTCTTGATTTTTTCCATGAGATTTTCATTGTTTTCTCTTTGAATTTCTCTCTTTCTTTCCCCATCCCCCACCGTGGGTTTTCATGCCATTTGGAACTGAACTAATACACTCTGAGACCTCGAAGTTAAATAACCTTCTTCAGATAAATCTATATGATTTCACTGTTAAATTACAAATAAAGTACTATTGGAATATAGATCGACTTAAAATCCGAACCCCAATAATCCCTTGGGCTTCCAAACCATAACAGATTCACAGAATGAACCTTTTATTTAATTATATATATTTAAAATAATTTGCAGTTGAATAAATCTGTGACGGTTACTTGTGACTATCTCTTGCACCCTTGGTGATAGATCCCCTATATTTTTGCATTATTTTCTGTTATCTTGTGTGTATGCTCCCGGCCTCACTTAAGGAATAGTTATCTTGAAGAATGAATACTTTATTGTCACATGTGACAAGTCACAGTGAAATTCTTTGCTTGCATACCCAAGGTAAGCAAATAGTCACCACATATAGGGCACTGACAAAGTTACAAAATATCCCATGCCAGGTCCACCTTTGTTCTCCCCCCCCCCCCCCCCCCCCCTCACCCAGCCAGCGGCCACATGCTCCTGCTCCACCAATGGCAGCTGCCCGGGCCGGGAGGCGGGTTGCTACGCAACCTCCGTTAGGCGCCGTCCGGGCTTCTGGGCCTACACGGTCCGGAGGTAGACACAAAATGCTGGAGTAACTCAGCGGGTCAGGCAGCATCTCGGGAGAGAAGGAATGGGTGACGTTTCGGGTCGAGACCCTGCCTCAGTTTGAAGAAGGGTCTCGACCTGAAACATCACCCATCTTCTGCTGGACCTCCATGAGGCGGGCGGCGAGGACTTCGCCATGGACGACGAGGGCGACAAAAATATCCACAAACTGAAAGAGAAGGCGAAGAAGAGGAATGGGCGAGGATTTGGCTCTGAGGAAGGTGCTCGATCCAAGCTGCAAGAAGGCTACGACTCCGTGGAGCAAGACGGCGACGAGCCAGGCCCTCAACGCTCGGTGGAGGGGTGGATCCTGTTTATGACCGGGGTCCACGAGGAAGCCACCGAGGAGGACATCCACGACAAGTTTGCAGAGTACGGTGAGATCAAAAATCTGCACCTCAACCTGGATCAGCGCACCGGCTACCTCAAGGGCTACGCTCTGATGGAGTACGAGACCTGGGCTGCAAGGAGGCGCAGGCGGCCATGGAGGGTTTGAATGGGTTGGAGATGGCCGGGATTGGGGCTTCGTCAGGGGGCTCCCGAGGAGCAAGAGGCGGAGTGGCCAAGGAGAAGCCGGAGCCCGGACCGGAAACGTCACTGAGCCGGGACGGAGTGCGGAGCGACCGGTGGGACAGAGCGACCTGCACAGAGCAGGGGGCCGTGACGCACCCACATATCGCCGTGCCCAAACTGAGCCGTGTGTTACAGGGGCCGTTTAATCTCAGTCGGGACTGTCGTGGGGCTGGGGAGAGGGTGGGAAGGGAAGGGTAAGGTTTGCTTGTGAAAAACAACACTCAGAAATAAAGTATTTTAGGTTAAAAAAAAGAAAATCTTCAGTCTGAAGAAGGGTCTCGACCCGAAAAGTCGCCCTTCCTTCTCTCCCGAGATGCTGATCGGCCCGCTGAGTTACTCCAGCATTTTGTGTCTTTCTTCGATTTTAACCAGCATTTGCAGTTTTTTTTTCTTACAGTGTCCGTCCCCACAGCGCCCCCCGGGCCTAATACAGGACAAGGACGGTACCGCACGGGACAAACCAATATAGCCCAAAATACGGGATGTCCCAGCTAATACGGGACAGTTGGCAACCCCAAGTCCCCCCCACGCCGGGTCCTCCTCAGTTTTTCTATCTCAGCTGTTAGATTATCAAGATGATGTACACATGACCATTTTAGGTTTTCTGTGTGGATCAATCTCACTTCTTATTTTCAATAAGATGGAACCTTATTTTCAATGCAAAGAAACAGATATATTTTTAACCAACAGGAAAATAATGAAAATGTTGGATTACCCAAATTCAAATTGCTGAGACAGTGTGGAATGGATAGAGCTAAGAGATGGAAAGAGGGTTGCTCCAGTTACTGTTGTCAAAGATGGCAGGGACCAACAGATGAGTGCAGAGACAAGGCTGATGAATGTGCTATATTTAACCAGAATTACTAGGTGGATAATGTATCTTTGCTTCCTCTGGTTTCCCTACCATCATGAAAGTCATTCTTTGGATGAAATGAAGAAACTGCTAACAGCCCAAGATACATAAAAAATGGATCAGACAACATATGCTCTCATACTGGAACTACCAATATCTCTGACCAAGCAGTTTCAGTCCAATTACCACACAATTACTTCTAAACATAGCACAAAAAGTAAGGAAATTTGTGTTTGGTAGATTATTTCTTTGTTGTAACAATGCTTCTTGGCAATAAATCTTATACCGTTGGAAAGCCTGTTTATTTCCCTTTTAAATGGTGCCACATTTGTAAGGAACATGCATTTGTGGGATGAGCAGCAGAGCTGAGTATATGGGTTGCGCCCATGAAAAATTTGCCAAATCTTCTCTGCCAATGCCAAACAGCTTATTCTGCTGTTGCTATTGACTCTTGTTTTGAGCTTCTGGTACCCCCAGGTGCTGATAAGAATGGGATGCCATCCCACAACAGTGTGTGACCAGGCTGGTGACCAGCATGAGGAGGAGGTGCCAGGCTGTTATGGCTGTGTATGGTTCTTCCACACGCTACTGTGGCTCCTGTTTATTAAATGAATAAATTGTTAAATTGCCAATATGTCTTGTTTCTTCAGACTTCAATCATCCAATCCACCAAACAACACCGAACAAGAGTCAATGGCAGAATAAGCTGTTTGGCATTGGCAGAGATTTGGCAAATTTTTCATGGGCGCAACCCATATACTCAGCTCTGCTGCTCATCCCACAAATGCATGTTCCTTACAAATGTGGCACCATTTAAAAGGGAAATAAACAGGCTTTCCAACGGTATAAGATTTATTGCCAAGAAGCATTGTTACAACAAAGAAATAATCTACCAAACACAAATTTCCTTACTTTTTGTGCTATGTTTATGTTAGACAGGATGTGCATAACAGACTTGGACAGATATGGCAAGGTTCTTTTGTTAAAGTGATTGATAAATCATTTTGATTTCAATAAAATTGTAATAAGCACATGTCCACTTTGCATTGTTGTTGCTATCTAATTCGAGTCATGGAAAGTCTAAACAAAATTCTAATGCCACAATCAATTTTCTTTCAGGAAAAACTGTGGTAACTGCTGCCGTTGTCGAAACACACAAACCTGTAAAACTTAAGACGACACTAAAGTTGGACTTCAGTTTGGATGAGCTTTCTTTAATACTCTACAGTCGACCCTTAGGCCCGGTACTGCAGGTTTTGTTTTTACAATATCCTAATATCTGCCAGAAATTTTTGTCTCAGCACAGGTATTCCTGAATTTATGAAAAGATTGCACTCATAGAAAACACTTTAGACAAACGCATTGAGGGTATTTTGGTTCAGTATACGTTGCACCCAATTCATTATTGCAAAATAGATTTGTAAATCAAAGACAGTACCTGAAAAGATCAGTGATATTGTAGCAAGATCAGTGGGGATAAAGTGAGGGGGCAGTAAGTGAAAAGGAGCCAGACGAGTTACAGATAAGGAGAGAGTGAAATATGAAGCTGCGGGGGAGGAATAGGGGTGGAAGGGGACAATATGGGGGTGGAGGAAGAGGGACGGGCATGGGAAATACAAAGGAGGGGAAAGGATCAAGGTGACGTGTGGGAGAAATGCATGCGCACTGGGGTGGGTTGTGGCAGAGGAAAAAGAGTTTTCAGAGGAGGGGTATTGCATGAAATTGAAATGTTTGCACCATTTGGTTGTAAGTTACCCAACTGAAACGTGAAATGTTACTCTTCCAATTTGCATGTGGCCATACTCTGGCAATGGAAGAGGCCGAGGACCACAAGATTGATAGGGAATGGGAATTTAAATGGTTAGCAAATGGCAGAGCTAGCGTGCCTTGGCAGACAGAGCACGTGTTTGTCAAATGGTCGCCTGGCCTGCATTTGGTCTTGCAGATGTAAAGGGGGGGCTGCTTTGTAATAAATTTTCCCGGTTTACAAATGATGTTGACCTTCAATTCAGGTGCACATTTTAAATAAGAATTGATTTATTGAGAAACATGTTGCAAAGGCCTTGTCCCTGTCTCAGCTGTTGCTAGACAGTTAGGAAAATGTTTCTGAACATTTTCTCTTTCATAAGGTGACATCAGATCATTTTTGCTTGGCTCCATGCCCCTCAATACTGATGTCAGTGGGTTCATTCAACTTTAGCACTACCCGGTCATTTAGAATGGCTTGCCTCAGTTTGGTAAGATGGGATTGCCGAGAATGGAGATCGTGGATGCCAACCTGAGGAAGAGTATTGCAACTGATCAATGCAGCAGACCATTACTTAAGGGTTAATTAGTGACGGACAATAAATACTGGTCTTGCCAGTGATGCCTTGCTCCTGAAAAATTAGCATATAAAAACAGTAAAATCCAGGTGTAGATGTCCATCAGGTTTTTTTTACGTGCAATGCAGGAGAAGTATATAAAAATGAATCACAAAACACAGGTGCCTTGTGCATAGACACTTGCACAGGGTGTAATGTTTTCCTTCAATGCATATTATGCTCACACAGCACAAAGCTGCTGGGTATCTACCATGCTGTTGATCATTGTAAAACATGATTTGGCAATGACTCAGATGCTGGCTTACCATAAAAGGCACAAAGTGCTGGTGTAACTCAGAAGGTCAGGCAGCATCAAACTCTGAAGAAGGGTCCTGACCCAAAACCCTGTCCCTGTGCAAGTCAGTACAGGTCGGAGAGCAGGAGCAAGGACGACCGTTGGCTGAAAGCAAGTAGGTGATAATTGCAGGTAAAAAGTCCGTTTAAAAGGAGCGCCAAAGGGACTCTAGCAGGCAATCAGTGAAGCGCATACCTCCAAGCTCGTCAGAAAGGCAGGATAGAAGTGAGTATGTGGATTGGCTGATCAATTAAATTAGAAGTTTGGTAAATTGGCCAATTAGGTAATTTAGAGACTGATATTAACAAGGCTTGCACAAGGGGTGCAGCCCTGTTGAGGGAAGTGCCCAGTGAGAAAAGTGCGAGTCTTTGGCTGCAAGTGCCCTGTGAGAAAAGTGCGAGTCTTTGGCGAGGTGGCTGAGGTGAGGAGGATACACTTGTTTTTTGGCCTGATTTGTTTTTTGAAACTAAAGTAATGACGGACAAGTTGGTGCAGTGTGTTTCCTGCAGGATGTGGGAAGGTAGGGACACTGCTGGAGCTTCTGGGAGCTACACCTGCAAGAACTGTGTCCAGGTGCAGCTCCTGAATGAACGTGTGGTGGTGTTGGAAAAGCAGCTGGATGACCTCGGCACCATCAGGAATACAAGAGTTTCCTGGACAGGACCTACTGTGAGGCTGTCATGCCAAAGGTCCAGGTCGAGGGAATGTAGGAGATTGTTTCAAGGGGGAGTGAACGTGGACTCCAGGAGACCCCGGTGGCTGTGCCTATTACAAACATGTACACCCTCTTGGGAGCTGTCGGGGCAGAAGACGCTTCCAGTCCGAGCGGCGGACAGGTTGGTGGCTCTAATCCAGGCAAGGAGACTCGACCGGGGGAACCAAAGTCAGGAAGAGCGATAGTAATGGGTGACTCCATTGTCTGAGGGTTCAAGACATCACGGTGCTTCAGAACATCCTAGCGAGGGAAGGTGATCAACCGGACGTAGTTGTGCACGTGGGCACGAACGACGTCGGGAGGAAGAGGAAGGAGATACTGCAACGTGAGTTTAGAGAGTTAGGAAGAAGACTGAGAAGTAGGATGTCAAGGGTGGTTATCTCTGGACTGCTTCCTGTACCTCGTGCTAGTGAGGGCAGGAACAGAGTGATCGGGGATTTGAATGTATGGCTGAGGGGCTGGTGCAGGGAGCAGGGATTTAGATTTCTAGACCACTGGGATCTCTTCTGGGGTAGGGGTGACCTGTACAAAAGGGACGGGTTGCACCTTTAACAGCAGGGGGACCAACCTTCTGGCAGGCAGGTTTGCTAGTGCTACATGTGTGGCTTTAAACTAAGTAGTGGGGGGGAGGGGTTGACAAATTGGCAATATGAAGATGGAGTTAAGGGGGAAGCGAATACAGGAGAAATTGCAAAGGACTCTCGAATAAATGGGAAGGGAAGTTCTAGATGGGATAAGAGAGTACGGTCAGGGCCAATTGTGACCGGTGTGAGAAGGGAGGTGAATACCAAAGTTAAAGTGTTATATTTAAATGCGCAAAGTATAAAAAATAAAGTGGATGAGCTTGAGGTTCAGTTAGACATTGGGAAGTATGATGTTGTGGGAATCACAGAGACATGGCTACAAGAGGACCAGGGCTGGGAACTGAATATTCAGGGGTACACAATGTATAGAAAAGGCAGACAGGTGGGCAGAGGGGGTGGGGTCGCTCTGTTGGTAAGGAATGATATTCACTCCCTTGCAAGGAGTGACATAGAATCAGGAGATGTAGAATCAGTATGGATAGAAATGAGGAATTGTAAGGGTAAAAAGACCCTAATGGGAGTTATCTACAGGCCCCCAAACAGTAGCCTCGACATAGGGTGCAAGTTGAATCAAGAGCTAAAATTGACATGTCGCAAATGTAATGCTACGGTGGTTATGGGAGATTTCAACATGCAGGTAGATTGGGAAAATCAGGTTGGTAATGGACCCCAGGAAAGAGAGTTTGTGGAGTGCCTCCGAGATGGATTCTTAGAACAGCTTGTACTGGAGCCTACCAGGGAGAAGGCAATTCTGGACTTAGTGTTGTGTCAAGTCAAGTCAAGTCAATTTTATTTGTATAGCACATTTAAAAACAACCCAAAGTGCTGTACATCTGATTATGTACTGAGGAACAAATGAAACATACAGTAGCACACAAACATAACAGCACATACAAAACAGTTCACAGCGCCTCCTCAATGGGCCTCAAACGCTAGGGAGTAGAAATAGGTTTTGAGCTTGGACTTAAAGGAGTCGATGGAGGGGGCAGTTCTGATGGGGAGAGGGATGCTGTTCCACAGTCTAGGAGCTGCAACCGCAAAAGCGTGGTCACCCCTGAGCTTAAGCCTAGACCGCGGGATAGTGAGTAGCCCCAAGTCGGCCGACCTGAGGGACCTGGAGTTAGAGAGGTGGGTTAGAAGATTTTTGATGTAGGGGGGGGGGGTTGTCCATTTAGGGCTTTATATGTGAATAGGAGTAGCTGAAGTTGATTCTGTACCGTACAGGGAGCCAGTGGAGAGAGGCCAGAATCGGTGTGATCTGGTCCCTTTTACGGGTACCCGTCAGGAGTCTCGCTGCGGCATTTTGGACCAGTTGCAGGCGGGACAGGGATGATTGGCTGATCCCAGTGTATAGTGAGTTGCAGTAGTCTAGGCGGGAGGAAATGAAAGCGTGAATGATTTTTTCAGTGTCGTTGAATTGGAGGAAAGGTTTGATTTTAGCTATGGTACGAAGTTGGAAGAAGCTGGCTTTTACCACAGCGTTGACTTGCTTGTCAAACTTTAATGCAGTCAAATATCACGCCGAGGTTTTTGACATGCGGTTTGACTAGGCAGGATAGGCTTCCAAGACTGCCTGTTATCGATTTGATGGAGTCGGGGGGGGCTGAATAGGATGACCTCAGACTTGCTCTCGTTTAATTGGAGGAAGTTCTGTGCCATCCAACATTTTATGTCCTCAAGGCAGTGTAAGAGGCTGTTTAAATTTGACTGGTTGTTGGGTTTCAGGGGGAGGTAAAACTGAGTGTCATCGGCATAGCAGTGGAAAGAAATGCCGTGCCTTTGAATGATTTGGCCGAGGGGGAGCATGAATAGAGAGAAGGGAATGGGGCCTAGGATGGAGCCTTGTGGAACTCCGCAGGAGAGGCTAGCTGGAGAAGAGGAATAACTTCCTATGTTGATGGCGAAACTCCTATCTTTGAGGTAGGAAACGAACCAGCTCAGGGCAGTGTCATCAATGCCAACCGCATACCGGAGACGGTCAACAAGGATGGTGTGGTCCACTGTATCGAACGCTGCGCTGCGAGAAGGAGCAGGATTGCACAGTCGCCGGTGTCGATGGCGAGAAGCAGGTCGTTGTGTACCTTCAACAAGGCAGACTCTGTGCTGTGGTGGGCTCTGAAACCTGACTGGAAACTTTCCAGGATGGTGTTTTGGTGTAGGTAGGGCACTGATTGGTTTAGAATTGCCTTTTCAAGGACTTTTGACAGGAATGGCAGTTTGGAAATGGGTCTGTAGTTGCTAGGCAAGGTGGGGTCTAGGTTAGGTTTTTTCAGTAGGGGCTGGACCACCGCGTGCTTGAAACAGGTTGGAACAGTGCCAGTGGCCAGAGAACTGTTGATAATAGAGAGGATGCTGGGACCGGCTATTGCAATGACATCCTTCAGAAGGGCAGTGGGGGCAGGATCAAGGGGGCAGGTTGCAGATTTCATAGCGGAGACAAGCTTTGCAAGGGAGGATAGAGTGACGGGTTGGAAACAGTCCAATTTAGATGAACAGACTAGTGAGACAGCTAGGTCACGGGTGGGAGGGGAAATGTTCATTCTAATGTTCTCAACTTTGCTGGTGAAAAATTTAGCGAATTCTTCGCACTTAGCAGGGCGTAATGATCTCGGGTGTAATGAACCTGATCTGATAAGGGGACTCAAGGTAAAAGAGCCATTAGGAGGCAGTGATCACAATATGGTACGTTTTACTCTATAAATTGAGAGGGAGAAGGGAAAATCAGAAGTGTCAGTATTACAGTATAGCAAAGGGAATTACAGAGGCAGGAGCTGGCCAGAATTGACTGGAAGGAGGCCCTATCAGGGAAGACGGTGGAACAGCAATGGCATGTATTCCTGGGAATAATGCAGAAGTTGCAGGATCAATTTATCCCAAAGAGGAGGAAAGATTCTAAGGGGAGTAAGAGGCACCCGTGGCTGACAAGGGAAGTCAAGGACAGCATAAAAATAAAAGGGAAGAAGTACAACACAGCAAAGAAGAGTGGGAAGCCAGAGGATTGGGACTCTTTTAAAGAGCACCAGAAGATAACTAAAAAGGCAATACGGGGAGAAATGATGAGGTACGAGGGTAAGCTAGCCAATAATATAAAGGAGGATAGTAAAAGCTTTTTTAGGTATGTGAAGAGGAAAAAAATAGTCAAGGCAAATGTGGGTCCCTTGAAGACAGAAGCAGGGGAATTTATTATGGGAAACAAGGAAATGGCAGATGAGTTGAACCGGTACTTTGGATCTGTCTTCACTAAGGAAGATACAAACAATCTCCCAGATGTTCTAATGGCCAGAGATCCTAGTGTGACGGAGGAACTGAAGGAAATCCACATTAGGCAGGAAATGGTGTTGGGTAGACTGATGGGACTGAAGGCTGATAAATCCCCAGGGCCTGATGGTCTGCATCCCAGGGTACTTGAGGAGGTGGCTCTAGAAATTGTGGACGCATTGGTGATCATTTTCCAATGTTCTATAGATTCAGGATCAGTTCCTGTGGATTAGAGGGTAGCTAATGTTATCCCACTTTTTAAGAAAGGAGGGAGAGAGAAAATGGGAAATTATAGACCAGTTAGTTTGACATCAGTGGTGGGGAAGATGCTGGAGTCAATTATAAAAGACGAAATTGCGGAGCATTTGGATAGCAGTAACAGGATCGTTTCGAGTCAGCATAGATTTACGAAGGGGAAATCATGCTTGACTAATCTTCTGGAATTTTTTGAGGATGTAACTAGGAGAATTGACAGGGGAGAGCCGGTGGATGTGGTGTACCTCAACTTTTAAAAAGCCTTTGACAAGGTCCCACATAGGAGATTAGTGGGCAAATTTAGAGCACATGGTATTGGAGGTAGGTACTGACATGGATAGAAAATTGGTTGACAGACAGAAAGCAAAGTGTGGGTATAAATGGGTTCCTTTCAGAATGGCAGGCAGTGACTACTGAGGTACCGCAAGGCTCGTTGCTGGAACCGCAGCTATTTACAATATACGTTAATGACTTGGATGAAAGGATTAAAAGTACTATTGGCAAATTTGCAGATGATACAAAGCTGGGTGGTAGTGTGAACTGTGAGGAAGATGCTTTGAGGTTGCAGGGTGACTTGGACAGGTTGTGTGAGTGGGCGGATGCATGGCAGATGCAGTTTAATGTGGATAAGTGTGAGGTTATCCACTTTGGTGGTAAGAATAGGAAGGCAGATTATTATCTGAATGGTGTCAAGTTAGGAAAAGGGGACGTACAACGAGATCTGGGTGTCCTAGTGCATCAGTCACTGAAAGGATGCATGCAAGTACAGCAGGCAGTAAAGAAAGCCAATGGAATGTTGGCCTTCATAACAAGAGGAGTTGAGTATAGGAGCAAAGAGGTCCTTCTGCAGTTGTACAGGGCCCGAGTGAGACCACACCTGGAGTACTGTGTGCAGTTTTGGTCTCCAAATTTGAGGAAGGATATTCTTGCTATTGAGGGCGTGCAGCGTAGGTTTACTAGGTTAATTCCCGGAATGGCGGGACTGACGTATGTTGAAAGACTGGAGCGACTAGGCTTGTATACACTGGAATTTAGAAGGATGAGAGGGGATCTTACCGAAAGATATAAGATTATTAAGGTAAGAAAATAACTGCAGATACTGGTACAAATCGAAAGTATTTATTCACAAAATGCTGGAGTAACTCAGCAGGTCAGGCAGCATCTCAGGAGGAAGGAATGGGCGACTTTTCGGGTCGAGACCCTTCTTCAGACTGATGTCGGGGGCGGGACAAAGGAAGGATATAGGTGGAGACAGGAAGACATTGGGAGATCTTTGAAGGGGGAGGGGAAGAGAGGGACAGGGGAACTATCTAAAGTGATTATTAAGATTATTAAGGGGTTGGACACGTTAGAGGCAGGAAACATGTTCCCGATGTTGGGGGAGTCCAGAACCAGGGGCCAGTTTAAGAAAAGGGGGTAGGCCATTTGGAACAGAGATGAGGAAAAACTTTTTCAGTCAGAGAGTTGTAAATCTGTGGAATTCTCTGCCTCAGAAGGCAGTGGAGTCCAATTCTCTGAATGCATTCAAGAGAGAGCTAGATAGAGCTCTTAAGGATAACGGAGTCAGGGGGTATAGGGAGAAGGCAGAAACGGGGTACTGATTGAGAATGATCAGCCATGATCACATTGAATGGTGGTGCTGGCTCGAAGCACCGAATGGCCTTTTCCTGCATCTATTGTCTATTTTCTATTGTCAAAACAGCACCTTTCTATGTCGTCCAGAGACGCTGCCTGACCTGCTAAGTTGCTCGAGCACTTTGGCTTTTTCATCCAAACATTGGTGGTTAATTTGAATATACAGATAGTGATAGATTCATATAGAAGCACTTCGGCCAAACATGCCTACACCGACCAACATGTCCCTGCTATACTAGTCCCACCTGTCCGTGTTTGGTCCATGTCCCTCCAAACCTGTCCTGTCCATGTACCTGTCTAACTGTTTCTTAAATGTTTCGATAGTCCCTGCCTCAATTATCACCTCAGGCAGCTTGTTCCATACACCCACCACCCTTTGTGTGAAAATGTTACCACTAGGATTCCTATTAAATCTTTTCCCCTTCACCTTAAACCTATGTCCTCTGGTCCTCGATTCACCTACTCTGGGCAAGAGACTGTGCATCTACCCGATCCATTCCTCTCATGATTTTATACAGCTTAATAAGATCACCCCTTATCCTTCTGCGCCCCAAGGAATAGAGTCCCAGCCTACTCAACCTCCCTTTACAGCTCAGACCCTCTAGCCCTGGCAACATCCTTGTAAATCTTCTCTGTACCCGTTCCAGCTAACATACAAACATAGAAAATAGGTGCAGGAGGAGGCCGTTTGGCCCTTTGAATCATTCATTGTGATCATGACTGATCATCCACAATCAGTAATCCGTGCCTGCCTTATCCCCACATCCCTTGATTCTGCTAGCCCCTAGAGCTCTATCTCACACTCTTTTAAATTCATCCAGTGAATTGGCTTCTACTGCCTTCTGTGGCAGAGAATTCCACAAATTCACAGCTCTCTGGGTGAAAAGGTTTTTTCTCATCTCAGTTTTAAATGGCCTCCCCTTTATTCTTAGACTGTGGCTCCTGTTTCTGGACTCGCCCAACATTGGGAACATTTTTCCTGCATCTAGCTTGTCCAGTCCTTTTGTAATTTTATATGTTTCTGTCAAATCCCCTCTCATCCTTCTAAATTCAGTGAATACAAGCCCAGTCTTTCCAATCTTTCTTCATATGACAGTCCTGCCATCCCGGGATTAACCTCGTGAACCTACGCTGTATTGCCTCAATAGCAAGGATGTCCTTCCTTAAATTAGCAGACCAAAATTGCACACAATACTCCAGATGTGGTCTCACCGGGGCCCTGTACAACTGCAGAAGGAACTCTTTACTCCTATACTCAAATCCTCTTGTTATGAAGGCCATTAGCTTTCTTCACTGCCTGCTTTATCTGCATGTTAACTTTCCGTGGCTGGTGTACAAGAACACCCAGGTCTCGTTACACTTCCTTTTTCCTAATTTTACACCATTGAGATAATAATCTGCCTCCTTGTTCTTGCCGCCAAAGTGGATAACCTCACATTTATTTACATTGTACTACATCTACCATGCATCTGCCCACTCACTCAATCTGTCCAAGTCACCTTACAACCTCCTAGCATTCACTTCGCAGTTCACGCTGCCACCCAGCTTTATATCATCTGCAAATTTGCTGGTGTTATTTTTAATTCCATCATCTAAATGATTAATATACATTGTAAATAGTTGCGGCCCCAGCACCGAGCCTTGTGGCATTCCACTCGCCACTACCTGCCATTCTGACAGGGACCTGTTTATTCCTAATCTTTGTTTCCTGTCTGCCAACCAATTCTCTATCCATGACAACACCCTACCCCTAATACCATGTACTCTAATTTTGCCCACTAATCTCCTGTGTGGGACCTTATCAAAGACTTTCTGAAAGTCCAGATACGCTACATCCACTGGCTCTCCTTCATCCATTTTACTTGTCACATCCTCAAAAAATTCCAGAAGATTGGTCAAGCAGGATTTCCACTTCATAAAGGGGGGGGGGGGCATGGGTGTCAGTACCCCACGACAGAACGGGGAGTTGTACAATTTGATTGCCACTGGGGAAAAAGGATCTCCTGTGGCGTTCTGTACTGCATCTTGATGGAACCAGTCTGTGGTTGAAGGTGTTCCTCAGGTTGACCAGTGTTTTATGGAGGGAGTGAGCTGCATTATCCAAGATGCTCTGCAGTTTGAGAAGCATCCTCCCCTCCAAGACTACCTCCCATGAATCCAACTCAGCCCACAGAACGGAGCCAGCCTTCCTGATGAGCTTGTTAATCCTCTTGGCGTCCTGTTGGTGAAGGCCTTTACCCTTCTGGCCCAGCACACGACAATGAGGATGATGGCTTCTTACTGCAGACGTTGAAGGAGCAGAGCCTTCTAAAAAAGTACAGCCGGCTCTGTCCCTTCTTGTACAGCGTTCCTGGACCAGTCCAGTTTACTGACCAGGTAAACTCCAAGGTGTTTGTACTCCTTGGTAAACTGCACATCCACACCATTGATCGAGACAGGGGACAGGGGTGTTCCTCTCCTCCTAAAGTTTACCACTAACTCCTTAATCTTGTCGGTATTGAGCTGCAGGTGATTCAGCTCACACCATTCAACAAAGTCATTGACTACACCTCTGTAATGAACTTCCTCCCCTCACTGATGCACCCCACAATTGCAGAGTCATCAGAAAACTTCTGCAGGTGGCAGGAGTCTTGAGTTATATCTAAAGTCCGAGGTGTAGATGGTGAACAGGAAGGGAGAGAGGACTGTCCCCTTGTTGCTCGCTACACAGTTCTGTAGCCTGATCCAGGACACCAATGGAGCAAATACCCACATCTTCGTAAGTTTGCTCTCTAGCAGTGCAAGCTGGATGGTGTTAAAGCACTGGAAAAGTTTTTAAAAAATGACCCTCACACTACTTCCCGGCTTATCCAGGTGAGCATAGGAACGATAAAGCAGGTGGATGATGGCGTCCTCAACCCCCATCTTTGTTTGGTAAGTGAACTGCAGGGGGTCCAGATAGGGTTCAACCAGGGGTTGCAGGTGGGTGAGCACCAGCCTCTCCAGGGTCTTCATGATGTGTGAAATCGGTGCCACCGGTCATTGGAGGTGCACTCCAATCGCTCCTGAAAAATGAACACGAGGTGAAACAGATTTGCTATAGTGAGTTGTTCAAATAACTTTGAAATGTATTAGAACTGTTCTCACTTCATACTGACAAGAAAATTAATACAGGTGAAAACAAAAATGTATAATTTTGACTTGATGTGACTGCGTTGCATCTCAACACCAATTTGATTTGAATAATAGAATTGCTATTCTTTTCTGTGACTACAGTTTTTCCAGACAATGAGATTTAAACATGTCTATTTAGAAAACAATCTCTAAACTGGCTGAAATATAAAGTAAATTTAATACATTTATTTTAAACCAGATGGATATTATGCAAGAGGAGAGATCAGAGCAAGACAAACTAGCAGAATTCAAATTGCACAAATTTTCCACTTCTGTCAAGATGTTATCTGATGGCTCCATGAAGATTGATGTGAAACTTTATAACTGTATGCTGGATGACAAAAGAATAGCAATAGAGAAAGCCACATCAAGGTACTTTTATTATCTACACAGAACTAGAGTATTTACATTTTGCATCTCAAATAATTTATAATTGTTTTTCATTATTATGTTCCTCCTGGCTTTATTGTTTAACTTGTTTTTGGCTTCCTTTCGGCATGGAAGGTTAAGGTGCTCAATGGGGACCTCACTGAAACTTAAAGAATAACTAAAGGCATAGATAGAGTGGATGTGAAAAGGATGTTTCCACTGGTGGGAGAGTCTGGGACCAGTCATAGCCTCAGAATTAAAGGGCGCTCTTTTAGAAAGGAGGTGAGGAGGAACTTCTTTAGTCAAAAGGTAGTTAGTCTGTGGAACTCATTGCCACAGAGGGCTATGGAGGCAAGTCAGTGGATATTTTTAAGCAGAGATAGGCATATTTGAAAAGCGCTATATAAATGTAATGCATTATTATTATTATTATTATTATATTCTTGGGATTATGGGATTAGGAGGCAGAGATCAGCCATGATTGAATGGCGGAGTAAACTCGATGGGATGAATGGCCTAGTTCTACTCCTATAACTTGTGAATTTGTGAACTCACTAGCAACATGAGGCCAAAGACTTTCACTTCTCTTTCTCCAAACATTGCTGTTTGATAAGAAAATAACTGCAGATGCTGGTACAAATCGAAGGTATTTATTCACAAAATGCTGGAGTAACTCAGCAGGTCGGGCAGCATCTCGGGAGAGAAGGAATGGGTGACGTTTCGGGTCAAGACCCTTCTTCAGACTGATGTCAGGGGGGGCGGGACAAAAGAAGGATGTAGGTGGAGACAGGAAGATAGAGGCAGATCTGGGAAGGAGGAGGGGAAGAGAGGGACAGAGGAGCTATCTGAAGTTGGAGAAGTCGATGTTCATACCAAGGGGCTGCAAACTGCCCAGGCGAAATATGAGGTGCTGTTCCTCCAATTTCCGGTGGGCCTCACTATGGCACTGGAGGAGGCCCATGACAGAAAGGTCAGACTGGGAATGGGAGGGGGAGTTGAAGTGCTCGGCCAGCGGACCGAGCGCAGGTGTTCAGCGAAGCGATCGCCCAGCCTTCGCTTGGTTTCGCCGATGTAAATAAGTTGACATCTAGAGCAGCGGATGCAATAGATGAGGTTGGAGGAGGTGCAGGTGAACCTTTGTCTCACCTGGAAAGACTGTTTGGGTCCTTGGATGGAGTTGAGGGGGGAGGTAAAGGGACAGGTGTTGCATCTCGTGCGGTTGCAGGGGAAAGTGCCCGGGGTTGGGGTGGTTTGGGTAGGAAGGGACGAGTGGACCAGGGAGTTGCGGAGGGAACGGTCTCTGCGGAACGCAGAGAGGGGATGGGATGGGAATCTATGGCCAGTGGTGGGGTCCCGTTGTAGGTGACAGAAATGTTGGCGGATAATTTGTTGGATCCGCTGGCTGGTGGGGTGGAAGGTGAGAACGAGGGGGATTCTGTCCTTGTTGCGAGTGGGGGGAGGGGGAGCAAGAGCGGAGTTGTGGGATGTAGAAGAGACCCTAGTGAGAGCCTCATCTATAATGGAGGAGGGGAAGCCCTGTTTCCTGAAGAACGAGGACATCTCGGAAGCCCTAGTGTGAAACACCCCATCCCGGGCGCAGATGCGGCATAGATGGAGGAATTGGGAGTAGGGGATAGACTTTTTGCAGGGGACCGGGTGGGAAGAAGTGTAGTCCAGATAGCTGTGTGAGTCAGTGGGTTTATAGTAAATGTCCGTCACTAGTCTGTCTCCTGTGATGGAGATGGTGAGGTCCAGAAACGGGAGGGAGATGTCGGAGATAGTCCAGGTATATTTAAAGGCAGGATGGAAATTGGAGATGAAGTGTATGAAGTCAGTGAGTTCTGCATGGGTACAAGAGGTAGCACGAATGCAGTCGTCGATGTAGCGGAGGTAGAGTTCGGGGATGGGGCCGGTGTATGTCCGGAACAGGGATTGTTCGACGTACCCGACAAAGAGGCAGGCGTAGTTAGGGCCCATGCGAGTGCCCATGGCTACGCCTCTGGTTTGGAGGAAGTGGGAGGAGTCAAAGGATAAGTTGTTGAGGGTAAGAACCAGCTCTGCTAGGCGGAGGAGAGTGTTGTTAGATGGGGATTGGCTGGTTCTACGGTCGAGGAAGAAACGGATGGCTTCGAGACCATCCTTGTGGGGGATGGAAGTGTAGAGTGACTGGACATCCATGGTAAAGATGAGGGAGTGGGGGCCTGGGAACCGGACGTTATCGAGGAGATGGAGAGCGTGTGAGGTGTCTTGGACGTAGGTGGGGAGGGATTTAACCAGGGGGGATAGGATGGAGTTCAGGTAGGTGGAAATAAGTTCGGTGGGACATGAGCAGTCAGAGACAATGGGTCTGCCGGGACAGTTCTGTTTATGGATTTTGGGTAGGAGGTAGAATCGGGCCGTGCGGGGCTGGGGAACTATGAGTTTGGAGGCATTGGGAGGTAGATCGCCGGAGATGGTGAGGTCCGTGATGGTGCTGATGATGAAGGTCTGGTGTTTGTCAGTGGGGTCATGGTCCAGGGATAGGTAGGAAGAGGTGTCTGAGAGTTGTCGTCTGGCCTCGGTCCGGTAGAGGTCAGCACGCCAGACTACCACAGCACCTCCCTTGTTGCTGTATGATTGTCTCATCCTTCTCCTCTGTATTTGCTGCTTTTATGTATTGCAGCTGAATTATAAGAAGTCAGTTTATTACTATTGCTCTTAGCAGTGCTAGAATACCAAATGACGAGGATTAGTAATCAAGGCTGCTATTGCATCTCAAATAATCTGAAATTTTGGACTCCTCAAGGAGGAGCCCTGCAACTCCCCTACTGGCGACTCTCAAATCTTCAGGACTTCAGAAGTTATTAATTGAATAACAGGCCAAGAGCCAGCAAGGGTGGAGCTGTTGTGTGTAATTATTCCCACATAAAGTAACCTGTCAAACTGTATTTCTGGTTGCCCACTAACCATGAATTGCTTGCATTCATAGCTGTTTAGATTAAAAGCTTGGGAATGATTAGATTAAACGTTTGAGAATTTATGACTTGGATTTCCTCAATCTTTGTTTCTGAAGGAAATAGAAACATTTCCATGGGTATTGTTATTCAGTAGCTTGGATTGAAACTCTTAAAAGTTAAAAACCATCTTGACATCAGTCACCCACCTGGCTAGGGGAAAAAAGCACAGGAATACCATCCCCAAGTATATATCTCCTTTGTAAATGCATACTAATGTCGATTTCCCTCTCTTCAGAATGGTGGAAATGAAACTAACAAATGATAAGAATGCAATGATTGACTTCAGTTACAAACATGGAAGAGAAGGCATGTTTCTTGATGCCATTATACGTGATATCTATGTTTGTGCAAGCATGGAATTTCTACTCACTGTGGTTGACTTCTTTGTCCAAGCAAATAATCAAGTCTCTGCAGTTCAGACGAACAAACCAACAGTAACACAGACGAACGAACAAGGTTTGGAAAACATAAGCACACTTTCATTTCTTTATGTTTGTTAAGTGTAGGTATTTGCGATCTGTTCCTTTTTTATCTTAGTGTCATCGCAAACTACATCAAAAATGGAACTTGTTGTTCGTGTTCAGAATCCAGAGATCATCTTTGTGGCAGATTTGACAAGAGCAGATGCTCCATCACTTGTCGTGACTGCTCAGTGTGAGGCTGATATTAACAATAATTCGGAAAGTCAAAAGATAACTGCAGCTATAAAAGATCTAAAAGTAATGGTCTGCCCATTTCTAAAAGGAAAAAGAAAAGATCAGGTTACTACGGTATGGAAGTTTAAAGTGTTTTCATAAACATTTGCAATTGCTTTGTGTTGTGCACTTCTGTTGCATGTTAATATTGCATGGTTAGCTCATCAGTATGCACTGAAGTCCAGCCTGATCGTTGTAATTTTATTTCTGAAATATTTAGGTCCTGCAGCCTTGCAATTTGTTCTTCCAAAGTACACAAGCTGCTACTGGTCCTGTTAACATGGAGTTGACTGTGAAATCACTAATGATGAAAGTAAGGAAATGCTTTGTCAGTGTGTAATTTTAAGATTATACTAGACCAAGTGGACCCGTTGGGCCCATTCCTCGTAGAGGGGGAAGAGGGAAGGGGAGAGGGTGTCGTCACTGAGTGAGCCCTGGACTCAAAGCCTCTCCTGTATTGGTGTAGCACCCTCACCCCCCCCTCAATTCCCCTTATCTCCCCCCACTGACCCACTCCATCCCCCCCTCCCCTGCCCCCACTCCCCCAGCCCTACCTCCAGCCCCATTCCCCTCCTCCCCACCCCTATTCCAGCCTCCCCCTCTCCTGACTCCCTCCCCTCCCCCCACCCCCTCCTCCCCCCACCCCCTCCTCCCCCCACCCCCTCCTCCCCCCACCCCCTCCTCCCCCCACCCCCTCCTCCCCCCACCCCCTCCTCCCCCCACCCCCTCCTCCCCCCACCCCCTCCTCCCCCCACCCCCTCCTCCCCCCACCCTCTCCTCCTTCCCCCACCCCCTCCTCCTTCCCCCACCCCTCCTCCCCTACCCCCACTCCTTCCCAACTCCCACTCCTCCCCTACTCCCACTCCTCCCCTACTCCCACTCCTCCCCTTACCCCCACCCCCCTTACCCCCACCCTCCCCTCCACCTAGTCGACCGCCACGGCCACACCTCTCCGTGGAACCGTTGGCTGTGAAAGGCACTTACCCGTGCCCGTGCGTTCAACACTGACTGCCGACGTGCGAGTCACTGCCAGGGCAGGGCCAGGGCCGGGAGAGGTGTGAGGGGATAGGGAATGACTGATGCCGGGCGGGCGGCGGCGCTGCCCGTGGCCATCTTGTTTTGGCGAGTGAGGAGCAAATGAAGTGGAACGAGAAGCATTGTGACGTCATATGCTGAGGAGTTTCAGGAAATGGGTTAGAAAGTGAATTTTTTAACTTTAAAATGTCTGTAGCTTTAAAAATGTCGCTTCAATTTGAATGAGAGTTGTTAGAGATTATGCCCAGGATAATGGTGAGTAACGTGGTGCAAAAATTGTGGCGCTGTGGTGTACTGTTTTGGCTACGCGATGCACCAAAGTTATGGTATACACAAACACACATACACACGGACAGAGAGTTTTAGTAACATACTAGACAAAGTGGGCCCGTTGGGCCCATTCCCCACTCCCCCATTCTCTCCTCCCCCATCCCCACTCTTACTCTCCCCACACTCTCCCCTTTGGCCCGTCCTCTTAGGGTTTCCATTGTATCCGGGAGGGGGGGAGGGAGGGAGAGGGAGGTTTGGGGGAGGGAGGTGTGGAGTGATCGAGGGGGAGGGAGTGGTGGAAGGAGGGATGTGTTGAGGATGGAGGGGGGAGGGAGGGAGGGGTGGAGGGTGATGAGAGATGGGGTGGTATTTGTGGAGGGAGGGAGGGGGGGGAGAGAGGGTGGGAGGGAGGGATGGGGGAGAGGGGAGGGATATGGACCTCCCCTTTTCCCAGTACCCCTCTTTCCCCCACCACCAAGTCCCCTCCGCACTACCCCTGTTGTCCCATTCCCCATTCTCAGACCCCCCCCCCCCCCCAATTTTCTCTCCCCCAGACACACTCTTAGCATCAGTTAAAGGCCCGGGGGGGGTGCGGGGGATCTGATCAGTGAAAGGTCCGGGGGGGGGGGTGTGCTGGAGATCGCATCATTCAAAGGCCCGGGGGGGGGGGGGATAGCGGGGAGATGTTCTCCCGGGTGTGGGAGAGAGGAGAGAAGCAAGGGGAGAGAGAGGTGAGCCGGTGATCGTGGGCTTGCGCCGCTAACGGCGTCCATTGTTTTGGTGCGAGTGAGGAGATGCCGCGCATGCGTGCTGAGTACAGAGTGAGGAGATTCCGCGCATGCGTACTGAGCACAGCCGCACCGCAGCGCCCCCCTTCTGTCAAAACTTCGATAAATGAGGGGGGCAGCACTTTTAAACCTCTGTAACTTAAAAAATACACGACCAAATTAAATGAAAATATCGCGGCCGGTCAGACGGGAGGTTGGTGATCAAGGCGGTACAAAAACCGTGGCGCGACGGTTTACCGTTTTGCCGAAATCACTGATAACTGCTCAAACCCTACATACAAATATATTCATATAGAAGATCTGAGTTTTAATAGTATATAGATAGATATACCTCTGTAACTTAAAAAATACACGACCAAATTAAATGAAAATATCGCGGCCGGTCAGACGGGAGGTTGGTGATCAAGGCGGTACAAAAACCGTGGCGCGACGGTTTACCGTTTTGCCGAAATCACTGATAACTGCTCAAACCCTACATACAAATATATTCATATAGAAGATCTGAGTTTTAATAGTATATAGATATATATATATATATATATATATATATATATAATAATTTGAAAATATACTTTATTCAACAAGATAATCATTTGTGCATTCTTATTTTCTAGGTATCACCTGTTATTATTAACACAGTGATTACAATTACGTCTGCCTTGACTCCAGCTGCTGGCAGCCCACAAGACAAGAGCAGTGAAACGCCAAGTGACTTATGGACTAAGAAGGACGTGAAAGATTTAAAGTTCTGGTTTTTTGAACGTGCTTCTAATGTCCGTAAGGATGGCCCAACAAAACAATTAGATACAACAGAGCAGAGCCTGAGAATGACAATTGAATATGTTTGTCTGACTCTGGAAGCGGGTATCGGACACAGAACTGTTCCAATGCTATTGGCAAAGTCAACTTTTGAAGGAGACGTGGTAAACTGGAGCACACTTATCAACCTGAAGTGTCGCCTTAACTTAGAGGTAAGAAGTTGTTTCGAAAATCTGCTTTATCTCATACAACCCTCTTCTTGGACCCGTGGCCATGCGCGGCGGGACTGTCCCGGGGAGCCGTGGCCATGTGCAGCGGGACTGTCCCGGGAAGCCACGGGACGGTCCCGGGGAGCTGTGTGTGTTCCTAATTCACTGCTGAACAACCACGCTGCCGACCTGAACACACCCCGGTAGGCCCGACTTGCCCCACAGGCCTCCCAGGGGACTGCCGTGCAGGACAGTGAGAGAACAAAGGGGGACTGGGGGGGAAGGGGGGACACTCTAGGTTAGAATCCTCTGCCCAGGGGATGTCTGCGTTTGTTTGTTCGTTTGTCCTGGTGAAGGCGCTGTGCACACGGTAGCCAGCCAACAGTCGCTTGTCTTCTTCTTTTGGTTTTCACTTTTAACTTCAAGTTTTCATGTACCTTATTGTGTGTTGTGACTGTTGGCAGACCAACAGTCACAACACACAACAAGGTACACGAACTCTGGGGATGAATAAAGAGTTTTATTGTATCGAGTGTCGTCATTTATTATAATTTTTTGGGATATTGTTGATGCTCGTGAATTTTCAGGCTTAAATCAGTTTTACAGATTCGTAGCATTACAGTTTCATGAAAATATTCAATATCCACAATGAAGTAGATTGGAAGATAGGGTCTATACCTTAGCTTATTGGAGGGCCATTCAAAAGTCTGATAACAGAGAAAGATGCTGTTACTGAGTCTGGTGGTATGTGCTTTTAAGCTTTTGTATCTCCTGCCCGATAAAAGTGGGAAGAAGTCGGAATGAAAAATATCCTTCATTATGTTGGCTGTTTTCCCGAGGCAGTGTGAAATGTAGATGGAGTCAATGCGGGGGAGACTGGTCTGTGTGATGGACTGGGCTACTCTCTCAAATCTCTGCAATTCCTTGTCGTTTTGGGCAGAGCTGTTCCCAAATCTAACTGATACAATCCGATAATATGCTTTTTATGGTGCATCTGGAGAAGTTGGTAAGTCATTGGAGGCATACCGATCTTTCCTAATCTTCATAATCATAGGTATGTAGGTTAATTGGCTGGGTAAATGTAAAAATTGTCCCTAGTGGGTGTAGGATAGTGTTAATGTACGGGGATCGCTGGGCGGCGCGGACTTGGAGGGCCGAAAAGGCCTGTTTCCGGCTGTATGTATATGATATGATATGATACTTTAGCCAAGTATGTGAGTATGTTTTGGAACATATGAAGAATTTGATTTGCCATACAATCATACCAATAAAAAGCAACAAAACACACAAAATACATTTTAACTTAAAAATCCATTACAGTGACTGCTCCACATTCATCACGGTGATGGAAGGCGAAAAATAAGTTAAATCTCTTCCCTTCTTTGTTCATCCGCGGTCGGGGGCCTTGGGCCTTCCGTTGACGGGACGATCTTGGTTCCCGTAGCTGGCGGTCGGGCCCTCCGCAACGGGGCGATTATGCTCCCGCATCGGGGGGATCTCAGCTCCCCGTGCTAGGCGAACGGACCTCGGGTCGGGGCTACTTGAACCTCTTGCGACTTTGGAGCTTCCGAACATCAGTCTCGACCCGAGACTGCGAGGTCCTCGATGGAGAAATCCACAGGTATCGATCCCAGGCAAGGGAATCACAGGCTCCTATGGTAAGTCCACGGCCCGGCAGTGGGGCTCAAAGTCAGTCTTGAGCAAGGCCGCCAGCCCCATGATGTTAGGCTGCAGAGCAACCTGAGATATGATCCGGAAAAAGATCACATCTCTGGCAAGGTAAGAGATTGAAACCCCCCACATAAAGCAAACCAGAGAACGTTAACGCATTCTTTTTAAAACACACTAAAAATACCAGAAAATGCAAATAGACCATTGATGAGGCTGCCATCGTTGACGGTACCACCCGGTGGTATCTGAGGAAGGAATCTTCTGAGGAAGTTGAGGTGTGGGTGTGCTTTCTTCGGCTGTGGTTGGTCCACGACATTATTGGTGATATTTACGTTGAAGAATTTGATGCTCTCAACCATTTCCACTTTGGTGCCATGGATGGTGATGCTTTCTGAAGTTGATAACTCGCTCCTTTGCCTTACTGACATTCGATCTATCTCCTCCCATCATATTGTGTTGTTATTGGTCGAGATCTATTTCACTTCACTGGTGTCATCTGCAAACATGTAGATTAAATCAAAGCAAATAATTGGCAAAAAGGGAACTAGTTTTGAGAATTGCTCTGGAGGATGTATTGGTGCCTATCCTCACTGATTGGGATCTATAGCTCAAAAAGTCGAGGATCACATGGCAGAGAAGGTTGACTCTGCGGTCCAGGACTTTGGCGATGAGTATAGATGTGTTTTTGATGTTGAAGGTGGAGCTATAGTTGATCAAAACTAGTCTGATGTAGGTGTCTTCGTTATCCCAATGTTTCATAGATGAGTGTAAGGCCAGGGAGAGGACATCTGCTGTAGATCTGTTGCAAAAGGAAGCAAACTGCAGTGGATCAAGGCTGTCTCGGAGACTGAAGTTAATGTGCACCATGACCAGTCTATCGAAGCAATTTACAATGATTTCCCCCATATTCTCACTCACTCACTCACTCACGGATTCAACCACTTGCCTCTATAAAAGAAAGTCAATTTATAGTGGTCAATTTAGATTAGACGTACAGCATGGAAACAAGCCCATCAGCCCACTAACCCTACGTTGATCTGGAGTCTTAGGTGTATACAAGTGAGGGAGGGTGATTGAAAGATAGGTGGAGATTCGACAAAGGCTTAAGTTGAAAAGGAGACAAAATGGTGTCAGATGAGGAAAGAGAGGAGTGAAATGTAGTGCCAGAGCGAGGAATATGGTTTGACGGGGAGATGCAGTGAGGGGATTAAGAATGAATTAATGCAGAGAAGCTAGCTTGGAATAATTTTGCCTTAAATGGATAAGCCTTCCTGTGTAAAGTTTTGGATTCACATAGATAGAAACATAGAAAATAGGTGCAGGAGTAGGCCATTCGGCCCTTCGAGCCTGCACCGCCATTCAATATGATCATGGCTGATCATCCAACTCAGTATCCTGTACCTGCCTTCTCTCCATACCCCCTGATCCCTTTAGCCACAAGGGCCACATCTAACTCCCTCTTAAATATAGGCAATGAACTGGCCTCAACTACCTTCTGTGGCAGAGAATTCCACAGATTCACCACTCTCTGTGTGAAAAAAAAACTAATCTCGGTCCTAAAAGACTTCCCCCTTATCCTTAAACTGTGACCCCTTGTTCTGGACTTCCCCAACATCGGGAACAATCTTCCTGCATCTAGCCTGTCCAACCCCTTAAGAATTTTGTAAGTTTCTATAAGATCCCCCCTCAATCTTCTAAATTCCAGCGAGTACAAGCCGAGTCTATCCAGTCTTTCTTCATATGAAAGTCCTGCCATCCCAGGAATCAATCTGGTGAACCTTCTCTGTACTCCCTCTATGGCAAAAATGTATTTCCTCAGATTAGGAGACCAAAACTGTACGCAATACTCCAGGTGTGGTCTCATCAATGCCCTCTACAACTGCAGCAGAACCTCCCTGCTCCTATACTCAATTCCCCTCGCTATGAATGCCAACATACCATTCGCTTTCTTCACTGCCTGCTGCACCTGCATGCCTACTTTCAATGACTGGTGTACCACGACACCCAGGTCTCGTTGCATCTCCCCTTCTCTTAATCGGCCACCATTCAGATAATAGTCTGCTTTCCTGTTCTTGCCACCAAAGTGGATAACCTCACATTTATCCACATTATACTGCATCTGCCATGCCTTTGCCCGCTCACCTAACCTATCCAAGTCACGTTGCAGCCTCCTAGCATCCTCCTCACAGCTAACACTGCCCCCCAGCTTCGTGTCATCCGCAAACTTGGAGATGTTGCATTCAATTCCCTCGTCCAAATCATTAATATATATTGTAAATAGCTGGGGTCCCAGCACTGAGCCTTGCGGTACCCAACTAGTCACTGCCTGCCATTCTGAAAAGGACCCGTTTATTCCTACTCTTTGCTTCCTGTCTGCCAGCCAGTTCTCTATCCACATCAATACTGAACCCACAATACCGTGTGCTTTAAGTTTGCATACCAATCTCTTATGTGTGACCTTGTCGAAAGCCTTCTGGAAGTCCAGATATAACACATCCACTGGTTCTCCCTTATCCACTCTACTAGTTACATCCTCGAAAAATTCTATAAGATTCGTCAGACATGATTTACCTTTCATAAATCCATGCTGACTTTGTCCAATGATTTCACCACTTTCCAAATGTGCTGCTATCCCATCTTTAATAACGGACTCTAGCATTTTCCCCACTACCGATGTTAGACTAACTGGTCTGTAATTCCCCGTTTTCTCTCTCCCTCCCTTTTTGAAAAGTGGGGTTACATTAGCTACCCTCCAATCCTCAGGAACTACTCCAGAATCCAAAGAGTTTTGAAAATTTATCACTAATGCATCCACTATTTCTGGGGCTACCTCCTTAAGCATTCTGGGATGCAGCCCATCTGGCCCTGGGGATTTATCGGCCTTTAACCCATTCAATTTACCTAACACCACTTCCCGACTAACCTGGATTTCACTCAGTTCCTCCATCTCATTTGACCCCCGGTCCCCTGCTATTTCCGGCAGATTATTTATGTCTTCCTTAGTGAAGACAGAACCGAAGTAGTTATTCAATTGGTCTGCCATGTCCTTGTTCCCCATGATCAATTCACCTGTTTCTGACTGCTTGGGACCTACATTTGTTTTAACTAATCTTTTTCTCTTCACATATCTATAAAAGCTTTTGCAGTCAGTTTTTATGTTCCCTGCCAGTTTTCCTTCATAATCTATTTTCCCTTTCCTAATTAAGCCCTTTGTCCTCCTCTGCTGGACTCTGAATTTCTCCCAGTCCTCTGGTAGGCTGCTTTTTCTTGCTAATTTGTACGCTTCATCTTTTGTTTTGATACTATCCCTAAACTCCCTTGTTAGCCACGGATGCACTACCTTCCCTGATTTATTCTTTTGCCAAACTGGGATGAACAATTGTTGTAGTTCATCCATGCGGTCTTTAAATGCCTTCCATTGCATATCCACCGTCAACCCTTTAAGAATCAATTGCCAGTCTATCTTGGCCAATTCACGTCTCATGCCCTCAAAGTTACCTTTCTTTAAGTTCAGAACCGTTGTTTCTGAATTAACTAAGTCACTCCCAATCCTAATGAAGAACTCAACCATATTATGGTCACTCTTGCCCAAGGGGCCACGCACATCAAGACTGCTAACTAACCCTTCCTCATTACTCAATACCCGGTCTAGAATAGCCTGCTCTCTTGTTGGTTCCTCTCCATGTTGGTTTAGAAAACTATCCCGTATACATTCCAAGAAATCCTCTTCCTCAGCACCTCTGCCAATTTGATTCACCCAATCTATATGTAGATTGAAGTCACCCATTATAACTGTTTTACCTTTGTTGCACGCATTTCTAATTTCCTGTTTGATGCCATCCCCAACTCTACTACTACTGTTAGGTGGCCTGTACACAACTCCCACTAGCGTTTTCTGCCCATTAGTGTTTCGCGGCTCTACCCATATCGATTCCACATCCTCCAAGCTAATGTTCTTCCTTTCTATTGTGTTAATCTCCTCTCTAACCAGCAACGCTATCCCACCTCCTTTTCCTTTCTGTCTATCCCTCCTGAATATTGAATATCCCTGGATGTTCAGCTCCCAGCCTTGGTCATCCTGGAGCCATGTCTCCATAATCCCAACAATATCATATTCATTAATAACTATCTGCACATTCAACTCATCCACCTTATTCCGAATGCTCCTTGCATTGAGACACAAAGCCTTCAGGCTTGTTTTTACAACACTCTTACCCCTTATACAATTATGTTGAAAAGTGGCCCTTTTTGATTTTTGCCCTGGATTTGTCTGCCTGCCACTTTTACTTTTCACCTTGCTACCTATTGCTTCTACCCTCATTTTACACCCCTCTGTCTCTCTGCTCCTGCTCCCATCCCCCTGCCACATTAGTTGACTCTGAGTGTATGATCATTGAATTTGCTGATGAAATACAATAGGATGGCAAGTGTCAAGAGGACATCAGAGTGGAAAATCGCATCTTGGGAACTGATGCGATGAAGACAGAGAAACTGAGAGTAAGAGATAGTGTCCTTGCAAGAGGCAGGGTGGGAGGTGGTGTAGTTGAATATTTGAGACTTTCCACTCTCTGTCCTCTGAGTTGACAATAGACAATAGACAATAGACAATAGGTGCAGGAGTAGGCCATTCAGCCCTTCGAGCCAGCACCGCCATTCAAGGCGATCATGGCTGATCACTCTCAATCAGTACCCCGTTCCTGCCTTCTCCCCATATCCCCTCACTCCGCTATCCTTAAGAGCTCTATCCAGCTGTCTCTTGAAAGCATCCAACGAACTGGCCTCCACTGCCTTCTGAGGCAGAGAATTTCACAACTTCACCACCCTCTGACTGAAAAAGTTCTTCCTCATCTCTGTTCTAAATGGCCTACCCCTTATTCTTAAACTGTGGCCCCTTGTTCTGGTCTCCCCCAACATTGGGAACATGTTATCTGCCTCTAATGTGTCCAATCCCCTAATTATCTTATATGTTTCAATAAGATCCCCCCTCATCCTTCTAAATTCCAGTGTATACAAGCCCAATTGCTCCAGCCTTTCAACATACGACAGTCCCGCTATTCCGGGAATTAACCTAGTGAACCTACGCTGCACGCCCTCCATAGCAAGAATATCCTTCCTCAAATTTGGAGACCAAAACTGCACACAGTACTCGAGGTGCGGTCTCACCAGGGCCCGGTACAACTGTAGAAGGACCTCTTTGCTCCTATACTCAACTCCTCTTGTTACGAAGGCCAACATTCCATTGGCTTTCTTCACTGCCTGCTGTACCTGCATGCTTCCTTTCATTGACTGATGCACTAGGACACCCAGATCTCGTTGAACTCCCCCTCCTCCTCTTTGTCCAATAAATAAATTTCTCATTAGACAGAACAAAGATGGAGGTCCTCGCCTTTCATCCCGCCAACATCCACATCCATTATATTCTTTGACATTTCTGCCACTTTCAACATGATCTCACTACCGGTCACAACTTCCTGTGCCCACTTGTTTCTCCCTTCCACAGAAACTACTCTCTCCGAAACTCGTTGATTCACTCATCTCTCCCCACCTCCTCCCAGGCATTTTCCCCTGCAACTACAGGAGAAGTAGCACCTGTCCCTACACCTTCTCTACACCATCCACAGATCACAGCAGCCCTTCCACAAGAGAGATTGATTAATTTGCAGCTTTTCCGACTTTGTCTATTGCATTCAGTGCTCCTGATATGGCCTCCTCGACATCGGTGAGACCAAGGGTAGACCACATACATGACTGTTTAGCTCAATACGTACTCTGTTTGCCAAGGCTTATTGAAACTCCCAATTGCTAGCTATTTTATCTCCCCTTCCCATTCCAATACTGACCTTCCTGTCCTTGGCCGCTTTTACTGCCAGACTGAGGCAACACGCAAAGTGGAAGAACAACACCTCTTATTACTCTTGGATAGTCTCCAACAATATGAACATTGAATTTTCCAATTTCAAGTAATCCCCCAGCCCCGCTCCCAACCTCCACCAGTATTCTCACAATTTTCCCATCACCCATGTCACTCCGTTCCATTGTCTTGCTCCTCCTGCTCGTCTCCCACCCCTCCCTAGTCCAAGTCCTCCATTTCCCTTTAATCCTCTACTTTCCCTCCCCTGTTCCTTCAACCCATGTTCCTCCCTCTGACCTCATTTCATTCATATTCTTTACCTATCTGACACCTTTTTGTCTCCATTTCACCTGTAGCCGTTGATCCCACGAAGCTTCCCATCACCCCTCCTCACTTGTATTTACCTATCACTTGCCAGGCTTTGCCCCACCCTTACCCTTTTTTTCCAGCTTTCTTCCCATAATCTATCAGTCTGACAAAGGGTCCTCACCTAAAACATCATCGATCCATTTCTCTCCACTAACCCACTGAGTTCATCCAGCACTTTCTTTTTGCTCAAGATTCAAGAATCTATTGTTTCTTGTGTCTCCATGAACCATACAGTACCCTCCATAATGTGTGGGTCAAGGCCCATCGTTTATTTATTTGCCTCTGTACTCCACAATTTGAGATTTGTAATAGAAAAAAATCACATGTGGTTAAAGTGCACATTGTCAGATTTTAATAAAGGGTATTTTTACGCATTTTGGTTTCACCATGTAGAAATTACAGCTGTGTTTATACATAGTCCCCCCATTTCAGGGCACCATAATGTTTGGGACACATGGCTTCACAGGTGTTTGTAATTGCTCAGGTGTGTTTAATTTCCTCCTTAATGCAGGTTATAAGAGAGCTCAAAGTACCCTGTCTTTCCTCCAGTCTTTCCATCACCTTTTGGAAACTTTTATTGCTGTTTATCAACATGAGGATCAAAGTTGTGCCCATGAAAGTCAAAGAAGCCATTAGGTGACTGAGAAACAAGAATAAAACTGTTAGAGACATCAGCCAAACCTTAGGCTTACCAAAATCAACTGTTTGTAACCATTAAGAAGAAAGAGAGCACTGGTGAGCTTACTAATCGCAAAGGGACTGGTAGGCCAAGGACGACCTCCACAGCTGATGACAGAAGAATTCTCACTATAATAAAGAAAAGTCCCCAAACACCTGTCCGACAGATCAGAAACACTCTTCAGGAGTCAGGTGTGGATTAGTCAATGACCACTGTCCGCAGAAGACTTCATGAACAGAAATACAGAGGCTACACTGCAAGATGCAAACCACTGGTTAGCTGCAAAAATAGGATGGCCAGGTTACAGTTTGCCAAGAAGTGCTTAAAAGAGCAACCACAGTTCTGGAAAAAGGTCTTGTGGACAGATGAGATGAAGATTAACTTATATCATTGTGATGGCAAGAGCAAAGTATGGAGGAGAGAAGGAACTGCCCAAGATCCAAAGCATACCGCCTCATCTGTGAAACACGGTGGTGGGGGTGTTATGGCCTGGGCATGTATGGCTGCTGAAGGAACTGGCTCACTTATCTTCACTGATGATACAACTGCTGATGGTAGTAGCATAATGAATTCTGAAATGTATAGACTCATCCTATCTGTCCAAGTTCAAACAAATACCTCAAACCTCATTGGCCAACGGTCCATTCTACAGGAAGACAATGATCCCAAACATACTGCTAAAGCAACAAAGGAGTTTTTCAAAGCTAAAAAATGGTCAATTCTTGAGTGGCCAAGTAAATCACCTGATCTGAACATAAATGAGCATGCCTTTTATATGCTGAAGAGAAAACTGAAGGGGACTAGCTCCCAAAACAAGCATAAGCTAAAGATGGCTGCAATACAGGCCTGGCAGAGTATCATCAGAGAAGACACCCAGCAACTGGTGATGTCCATGAATCACAGACTTCAAGCAGTCATTACATGCAAAGGATATGCAACAAAATACTAAACATGACTACTTTCATTTACATGAAATTGCTGTGTCCCAAACATTATGGTGCCTTGAAATGGGGGGGGGGGGGGGGGGGGGGGGGAACTGTGTATAAACACAGCTGTAATTTCTACATGTTGAAACCAAAATGTATAAAAATGGCCTTTATTAAAATCTGACAATGTGCACTTTAACTACATGTGATTTTTTTCTATTACAAATCTTAAATTGTGGAGTACAGAGACAAATAAATACATTCTGCGTCTTTGTCCCAAACATTATGGAGGGCACTGTATAAGATCCTGAATATCCTTGGTGGATGTGGACGATGTTAATTTTGGGAGAAACGTAAGCTTGTGGTTACGACTGAAAACTAAAAGATTAACAATTGAAGTCAAATTGAAGTGCAACTTTTTTTCTGCGAATCATGTGCCTTTTGAAGTCCTTTCTAATCGTGGTAGAAATATTGTCTTCACAGAGATGCAGATAGATAAATTCTTGGCAAAGAAAGATTATAAGGAATAGAAAAGAATGTGGTGCTGAGCCATGACATAATTTAAAGGTTGAACAGGCTTGTGGGTCCAAATAGCTTGCTGCTTCTCAGAGTTTAGATATTTATTTTGTGCACAGTTGTAAGTGCTGGATCCGCCAACTAGAGAGGTAACTTCTGGTGGCTGAATCTTCAGTTAACATGTTGCTGCTTTTATCGTGCCCATTCACTCTACTGCATCTTTGTATCATTTGGGGGTGAACCAAACTAGCTGAATGGTGGCATCGATCACAATGAGGACAACTTGACATTTTTCATTAAGTCATCCATGAAGAATATATATATTTTTTAAACTCGATCATTTTGTATGGATGGGGTTTGGATTCTGCTTTCCTATCACTTTATACTGTGTTTGCATGCCACTCGTGGACTCTGTTCATCAGCTGAAACATTGAGCAGCAGTTTGGGCCATTGGGAACCATTTGCAGATAAAGATAGATGTGTGAGACTTTTATTCTCCTGCTTTGGAAGCTGGATGGAATGCTTAAGTCAAACTATAATGAAATCACTATAGTCATTTTATCCACCAGGTGCATTATTACAATGAAGTACTTGCTGTATGGGAGCCACTAGTAGAACCATTAGAGCTTGAAAATAGCGATGAATTTAGACCTTGGGAGCTTGGGATCAAGGTATGTATTTTCAATATAATCATGTGTCTTGTATATTTCAATTCATACTGAAATCATTCATTTTAATCAAAAATGCATTAAATAATAAGAAACACAATTTGTTCCAATTGCCTTTTAATTTGTTCATGGATTTGTGAATGTCACTGGCAATGCTGTCATTATTCATCCCTAATTATCCTTGAATTTAAGAATTAATAATTTTGTGGGTCAAGGTTATATAAAGACCACATTTTGTAAAGGTAACAGATTTCCTTCCATCTGGAACTCGATGAAGTCTTATACCAATATGGTAGTTTCATGGTTACTGCTATTAAAAATATCTCCTTTTTAAAATAAAAAAATAGGCTTGCATTTATTTAATTACTCGTTTAAATTCCATTATCGGATTGAAAAATATGTTTCTAAACACAGCACATAGCACAAAAAGTAAGGAAATTTGTGTTTGGTAGATTATTTCTTTGTTGTAACAATGCTTCTTGGCAATAAATCTTATACCGTTGGAAAGCCTGTTTATTTCCCTTTTAAATGGTGCCACATTTGTAAGGAACATGCATTTGTGGGATGAGCAGCAGAGCTGAGTATATGGGTTGCGCCCATGAAAAATTTGCCAAATCTTCTCTGCCAATGCCAAACAGCTTATTCTGCCATTGACTCTTGTTCGGTGTCGTTTGGTGGATTGGATGATTGAAGTCTGAAGAAACAAGACATATTGGCAATTTAACAATTTATTCATTTAATAAACAGGAGCCACAGTAGCGTGTGGAAGAACCATACACAGCCATAACAGCCTGGCACCTCCTCCTCATGCTGGTCACCAGCCTGGTCACACACTGTTGTGGGATGGCATCCCATTCTTGTCAGCACCTGGGGGTACCAGAAGCTCAAAACAAGAGTCAATAGCAACAGCAGAATAAGCTGTTTGGCATTGGCAGAGAAGATTTGGCAAATTTTTCATGGGCGCAACCCATATACTCAGCTCTGCTGCTCATCCCACAAATGCATGTTCCTTACAAATGTGGCACCATTTAAAAGGGAAATAAACAGGCTTTCCAACGGTATAAGATTTATTGCCAAGAAGCATTGTTACAACAAAGAAATAATCTACCAAACACAAATTTCCTTACTTTTTGTGCTATGTTTAGATTAATGGCTGCTAATCCACTAACTTAACCTCTATGTGTACCACCCCATGTTAGGATGAGAATGAGAAGTTGTCATTTTGTGGGGAGGGGGGGGGGGGGGGGGTGGAGGTGGTGAGGCAAAAATGACAGTTGACTGCAGTGCTCATCCTCCCTGGTTGTGATCACTTGAATTTTTAGCCTGGGATATTTTAATGCTTGTTATATAACACTAATATAGTTAGAGCTTTGTGAAAGCCAGATAGTTGGTCGTCTGGTATTATTTCACGGTATTTTTCAATTTTCTGTCCATCTTCTGTTATTTTAATGTATCTATCTGTTGCATATCAATGTTAAGTTCTCATTTTAGAGGAGGTACAGGCCAAAAATATTCCCTTGATTAAAAATACTACCTGGCTTCCCTTTTGGCCAATTCCTCCTGAACATCGTAAAACTTGGAATGTTGAGCATCATACTGGCAGACCTGCAATCATATCGCCAGATCTAATCACCAGAACACCTGATTACCGTGCTCCCTTCCACCTTTCTGGGGCCTTGATTGTGTTTTTTCCTCCCTTCCCCACTCTCTTCCACCTCACTGGGCTCACTGTAACACTATTAAAAGAAAAGAATTACAAGTGTTGAATAACATCCGATACCAATACTAATAAATTACGTTTTTCACTTCAGATGAAGAAGAAGCCTATTCAAGCAAGGACTAATGCAGAAAATGAAGAAGAACAGCTCCAAGCTCCTGCATACAAAACTGTTATTCATGTCTCTTCAAAAGACCAACTTAACATAACAGTGTCAAAATGCGGTTTAACCCTGCTTAATAATTTAGCCACGGTAAGTTATCAGTTTTTAAAAGTGTAGATGTTTCCAGTTGTGTTTCAGTGACATTGGATGATGTGCTGTTTTATAACAAAATTTAAAATTGGGCTGAAAAACACTATTCTGTTAAGTGGGTATTTTTAAGGAGCTTGACTTCTTCAGGGAATCAGTTAAAATGGGAGAGTGAATTCAAACACAAAGTTAGATTAATTAGCATCAAAATGATCCCAGAAATCCTCGCAGAGATAGCATCGTGATTGTCCATGAAGCATTTTAATTGTTTTTAAGCCAGCATGTCAAGAACATTTAGAAGCATGACGTGCACAGCATTTCTAAAAAAAAGTAAAGTCTGTGAACAATTTTTATTTTTGAGTTAAAATGACTATTTATGAGTAATACTTAACTTTGCATTTGAGATCTCTTTAGGCAGAGAGCAGTTATGAGTGATACTCATCACTGATTCATTGCCCCCCTGTCATAGAAGCAGAGAAAATATGTGCAGGAGTTGGCCATTCGGCATTTCGAGCCAGCACCACCATTCAATATGATCATGGCTGATATCCAAAATCAGTACCCCGTTCCTGCTTTTTCCCCATATCCCTTGATTTCGTTAGCCCAAAGAGCTATATCTAACTCTCTCTTGAATACACCCAGTGAATTGGCCTCCACTGCCTTCTGTGGGAACGAATTTCACAAGTTCACAACTCACTGGGTGAAAATGTTTTTCCTCATCTCAGTCCTAAATGGCCTATCCCTTATTCTTAAACTGTGACCCCTGGTTCTGGACTCCCCCAACAACGGGAACATTTTCCTGCATCTAGCCTGTCCAAACCCTTAATTGTATGTGTTTCTATCAGATCCCTTCTCATCCTTCTAAATTCCAGTGAATACCTTAAGAGGGTAGTGAGCTGCCACCTTAAACTTTTTTGATGAACGTTTCCAACAATAATGATGGAAGTTCTAGGATTTAGTCCCTGTAGTCCCAATGAAATCATCATGTATTTCAAGTCAACGTTGTGTATAACTTGGAGAGCATGTAGGTCGTGATGTTCCCATGTATCTAAACCCCTTGTCTTTAATTTTGTGAGGTGTTGTTGGAGTAACTTCACAGTAATGAATGCAATGTATTTTGTAGATACTAACCTTTGTAGCCACAGTGCATCAGAGGTAGATAAGCCAAATCTGTCTATGCATGGTGCGCTTATCATGTTGGCTGCTGTTTGTGGATGGTATCAAAATCTTTGTTTTGTTTAATGTGCAATAATCTTAGGTGAGTGGAGAATATTCCATCATGCTCCATAATTGGTCAAAATGGAGGCATGTGCTATCTAAGGTTAGGGAGAAAAGAGACCAACTACAGTGAAAATAAAGGACATTCAGAAACCAAAGCGGATAAATACGTAAATATGTGTGGCGCCACAAGAGTTGGGAAAGTTTGCAATTAAAATGTCTCCTCTATATTTACCACGTAGAAGGAAATTAAGAATGGGGAACCTGGGAAAATTAATTAATTAACAGATGAGTTGGGCTGAAGGGTCTGGTTCCATGCCCTTTTCTGATTCTGGCACTATTTGTGCTTTGTAGATATTCGTGATTTGCTGAAGATTTCAAGCATTGTCTTTCAATTTAGAGATCCAGCAACTGCAGTGTTCTGTTCATCATGGGTTCCAGGATATATTTCTGTGTCTTTTGTTTTCATTTATGTCCTTGACTTTGCATTTCTTGCAGACCGATAACCTGTTGTTAATGAGCATTCATCATCTTCTCGCAGCTGGTGCCTCCATTACTTATGTTATTTCTCTTGGTGTCATATACACATTCTTTTGTTTTCTGGCCCTTTCTCATATTTCTGCAGTTAAAATATGCATGATTTATTTTTTTCTCTTTTGATAAAGATAATGAACTTAAAATATTCATCCATTTCTTGCTTCAAAGATGGTGTCTTAATTTTCTGAGGATTCAGCATTTTATATCAGATTTCAACTGTTAAATTAAAATTAACAGAAAAGCTAACTTGATAGGACATTTTTTGGCAAAAATTCCTATCACCATCTTCTTCCCATCTCTTCTCCCCTGACTTCCCCACCTGCCTCACTTTTCAAGAGAATAGTTTGTGGGTCCCTTTGAAAATAAAATGTCCAGGAAGTTGGCACTCCAATGCTATAATTGGAAATTAGAAATGGTGACATGCTTAAAATTAGAGCCTCAGCAGTTAGGCTTAAAGTAGATCAATTTAAATTTGGGAATTAATGGCCATATTCACCCTCTGTTATATTTGTCAACTAATGTAATCAGATGTTGAAACACTGCCATTTGTGGTTAATGTTCCTTAGTCAAATAAAAGGTTTGGGTTAATTATTGTCATTTGTAAAGCGGTACAGTGTAAAGCGTTGTGTTGCATGCTATCCAATCAGATCAGATAACACTATAAATATAATCAAATCAAACTGAAATGCAATTGATAAAACAAAGGGGAAGATAGAGTGCCTGTAGAATTGAGGCATTACAATGCTGAGAACTATATTCTGCAAAGTCCAATGTCGGCAGAGGGATAGTGATGAATCGTTCAATACGGAGCTAATGGAAGTATTGTTTAGAATCCTGTTTACAAAGGGAATGAAGCTGTTCCCAAGTCTGCTGGTGCGCACTTTCAAGGTTCTGTACCTTCTACCAGATGGGAGCAGGGACAAGAGGGAATGACTGGGTAGGACAAATCTTTGATAATGCTGGCTACTTTTCGAGACAGCGTGACGTGTAGAGTCAGTGGTGGGAAGTTTGGTTCAGTGTTGATCATCAGGGCTATATCTACAACTCTGCAATTTCTTATGGTTTTGGGCAGAGTGGTGTCCAAATCAAGCTGTGATGCAATCCCCTTATATGCTTTCTATGGTGCATCTGGTGGAGTAATTGGAGCCATGCCAATTTTCCCTGGTCTCCTGATGAAGTAGAAGTGTGGGGGAAGGAGGGGCTTCTTAGTTGTCGCATCATTGTGGTTGGTCCGCGAGAGATTTTTGGTACTATTAGCGCCAAGGAACTTGAAGTCTCAACCATTTCCACTTTGTCAGCATTGAAACTGATTGGGACATGTACTCCACCACACTTCTTGAAGTCAATAACTAAACATAGCACAAAAAGTAAGGAAATTTGTGTTTGGTAGATTATTTCTTTGTTGTAACAATGCTTCTTGGCAATAAATCTTATACCGTTGGAAAGCCTGTTTATTTCCCTTTTAAATGGTGCCACGTTTGTAAGGAACATGCATTTGTGGGATGAGCAGCAGAGCTGAGTATATGGGTTGCGCCCATGAAAAATTTGCCAAACCTTCTCTGCCAATGCCAAACAGCTTATTCTGCTGTTGCTATTGACTCTTGTTTTGAGCTTCTGGTACCCCAAGGTGCTGACAATCAGGTGCCTGATTGGCACCTGATTGGCAGCATCTGTGAGCATGGGCCCTGCTACAGTGGTCAGTAGGTGTCTGCTCCAAGAATCGGCATGCCACGTTTGACTGATCTGGATAGGGCCCGTGCGATAGGGCAACTTCAAGCTGGTGTTCCGCAAAACCAAGTTGCGGCATTATTTGGAGTGAGCCCTAGTACCATCTCCAAAGTGAAGGCCAAGTTCCATATAACGGGGGATGTCAGAGACAGGCCGCGAAGTGGGCGTCCCAAGAAGACGACACCCGAAGAAGACCGTTTCCTCACCCTGTCAGCACTTAGGAACCGTAGGCTGTCTTCTACAGATTTGCAGTCAAGGTTTGCAGGACGATATGGCCGACGGCTCTCTGCCCAGACAATTCGGAACAGACTGCACGCAGCCGATCTCCGGTCTCATAGGGCTGCCAGGAGGCTTGCCATGACTGCCCTTCACCGTCAGGCCCGTTTGCGCTGGTGTCGGCAACACGTGCACTGGAACCTGAACATGTGGAGGAACGTTATGTTCAGCAATGAGTCCCAGATTCTGCCTACTGCAGTTGGATCATAGGGTCAAAGTGTGGAGAAGACGCGGAGAACGCTATGCTGATTGCTGCACCGATAGAGTAACATCTTTTGGTGGAGGCAGTATGATGGTGTGGGGCGGCATCTCCTCACTGGAAAAACGAGGCCTGTCATCATTGGAGGCAATCTCAATGCAGAGAGATATCGAGATGAGATTCTGCAACCAGTGGCAATCCCATATCTCCACAGTCTGGGACTGAACTCTATCCTCCAAGATGACAATGCTCGCCCCCACAGAGCAGGGTTTCTCAGAGACTACCTCCAGAATTTGGGAGTGGAGAGGATGGAATGGCCTGCCAGCAGTCCTGACCTCAACCCCATTGAACACTTGTGGGATCAACTTGGGCGTGCTGTTCATGCCAGAGTGACCAACACAACCACGTTGGCTGACTTGCGACAAATGCTGGTTGAAGAATGGGATGCCATCCCACAACAGTGTGTGGCCAGGCTGGTGACCAGCATGAGGAGGAGGTGCCAGGCTGTTGTGGCTGTGTATGGTTCTTCCACACGCTACTGAGGCTCCTGTTTATTAAATGAATAAATTGTTAAATTGCCAATATGTCTTGTTTCTTCAGACTGCAATCATCCAATCCACCAAACAACACCGAACAAGAGTCAATGGCAGAATAAGCTGTCTGGCATTGGCAGAGAAGATTTGGCAGATTTTTCATGGGTGCAACCCACATACTCAGCTCTGCTGCTCATCCCACAAATGCATGTTCCTTACAAATGTGGCACCATTTAAAAGGGAAATAAACAGGCTTTCCAACGGTATAAGATTTATTGCCAAGAAGCATTGTTACAACAAAGAAATAATCTACCAAAAACAAATTTCCTTACTTTTTGTGCTATGTTTAGTTCCTTCAACCTCCTGACATTGAGGAAGAGGTTGGTGTCATGACACCACTACAAAATTCTCCATCTCTTTCCTGTACTTCGTCTCGTCACTGTTCGTGACGTCGCCCACCATAGTGGTGAAATCCTCAAACTTGTAGAAGGAGTTGGAGCCAAATTTAGTTATGTAGTCATGAGTGTATGGGGAGTTTAGTAAGGGACTGAGAATGTGTCATGGGGCACCATTGTTGAGAATTATTGTGGAGGTGTTATCTATCCTCACTATTGTGGGTTAGAATATAGTGCTCAACATTGTAATGCCTCTCTTCAATAGACCTGTTTTCAGGGATCCAGTGGCAGAAGGGGATGTTGAGCCCGAGGTTTGGAAGTTTGGATGGGATCATGGTTTTAAAGGTGGGGCTGTAATCGATTTAAAATGTGCCTGTCGCTGGAGTCCTTGTCAAGGTGTTCCAGAAATGACTTTATACCCAGAGAGTTTGCTTCTGCAGTGAATTTGTTATGAGAGTAAGTAAATTGTAGTGGATCGAGTCAGACTGGGAGGCTGGAGTTAATGTACACCATTTGAAGTCTCTTGCAAGGATGCCATCCCTTGCTCTCAATTTCTCTGTCTCTGCCACATCTGCACCCAAGATGTAGCCTTTCCTCTCTTGGACATCTGAGATGCCCTCTTTCTTTGGTGTGTGTTGTGTGTCTTGCTTTTGTGGAAGGATCCCTCACCAATGTCCCCTGTGTCCTGCAGTTCTCACCCCTCCTTCTGGATAGAACGAGGATAGAGTTCCCCAAGTGTGCACCTTTCACCTCACCAGTCACTGCATCCAAAACATAATTCTTCGATATTCCGAGGCAGGCTCGGCGATCGTTTTGCTCAACACCTTCGCTCAGTCTGCCTTAACCAACCTGATCTCCTGGTGGCTGAGCACTTCAACTCCCCCTCCCACTCCCAGTCTGACCTTTCTGTCATGGGCCTCCTCCAGTGCCATAGTGAGGCCCACTGGAAATTGGAGGAACAGCACGTCATATTTCGCTTGGGCATCTTGCAGCCCAGCGGTATGAACATTGACTTCTCCAACTTTAGATAGTTTCTCTGTCCCTCTCTTCCCCTCCCCCTTCCCAGTTCTCCCTCTATCTTCCTGTCTCCACCTATATCCTTCCTTTGTCCCGCCCCCCTGACATCAGTCTGAAGAAGGGTCTCGACCCGAAACGTCACCCATTCCTTCTCTCCTGAGATGCTGCCTGATCTGCTGAGTTACTCCAGCATTTTGTGAATAATTTAACTAAACACTTGCCACTATCCAAGGCCGGAAGGAGCTCCTGCTTGCCAACTATTTTATTTCCCTTTCTCATTCCCATATCGACCATTCTGTCTTTGGCTTCCTCCATTGCCAGACTGAGGTCACAAGCAAACTGGAAGAACAACACCTCATATTCTGCTTGTGTGGGTTACAACCCAAAGGTATGAATAATGAATTCTCCAAATTTCAAGCATGCAAGGGAATGAAGAAGAGGTTTTTAAATATCATTTTCATATTTTTAGAAATTTGATTAATTGAATGGTGATTTATGTTGAGTATTTTGCTTTCTAGGCATTTGCTGAAGCTGCTGGTAAAACAAGTGACGTATTTCAAAAAGATCAAGCACCATTTGTAATACAGAATTCTCTTGGACTTGATGTTATAGTTTACCCCAGTGATTCATTTGTTGTTATAAATAAAAGATCAGCAAACGCAAGTTATGAACTTAAAAACGGAGAGGTTCTTGATATGGATTACCAACGGATGTTGAATGAACAGGAACTTCTATCAAATCTGACTGATGCAAGCAGCAAATTGTTTTATGTTTCACTGAGTAAGTGCATTCCATTTCTGGAAGAAAACTTTGAAAAGGAATGAATGGAGGTTTGTTGTATCTTGATCTTGATCAAACTATTTAGCAAGTCTCTAATAATGTACTTGGATGTGAAAACAGAGCACCTTGCATTAATACTGTTTCTATGATATCATCAGAGATGCTTTTCAATCTGCAGAAATTTGGCTGTAAAAGTTCCTCAGTGATTTATTCTTGGCCCGAAAATCTTCAGCTGCTTCATGAATGATCTTCATTTAAGATGTAAAGTAAAATCTTAACTCATAATTATGTAGTGTTCAATTTTACTTGGAGTTGTAAAGTGATAAAGATCATGACCAGTATATCTGAATAGATGGAATCCACACTAAAATTTGAGGAGCAGTTCATAAACTACAAAGAGAGGCAGTCAATGACCTGATGCTAATTTTCCCCATTGACAAATGACATGGGTACATCTCTATAAGCTATCACAGGTTGATTTGTCTCCTTAAAGATGATAGAATTATGGCATCTCTGAGGTCTCATTGTATATCTTCCTCTTCCCAGATGTGGATGATAAAATTGAAGATTTTTTACTGAAGTTCACCATCGAGTTTTAATATGTTATGTGGGAAACCGGTTTCTCCTGACACCTTGTCACTTTTGTGTTGGGATAGGGCCCTTCTCCATTTTTTGACAGTTAAGGATGATAGCAAGCCTGGCCTGCATATGCTGCTGCGGGGTGAAGGACAGATTTGTAGTTTAAGAGGTCTTTGAATTATTCCTTCCAGCGGACATTTAACTGCCGCTCTGTTCCTGATGAATTCCACCCAGTTTGTGGACCCAAGGATTTTTTTTTTAGCATGAACATCCATGAGTTCTGCAATCTTTCTCTCTACCTTCTGTCATTGGCCCTTCCTTTCAATGAGCTAATTGAGGAAATGTTTCATTGAACATTGGATATGAGTCCAAGGCAAATGTTATATATTCCTGAAACAGACACTCCTATGATCTTAAATGAATAGACTTTTACACTCTAGAGATACAGCGCAGAAACAGACCCTTCAGCCCACTGAGTCTGTGCTGACCAGCAATCACGCCATACACTAGCACCATCCGACACGCTAAGAACAATTTACAGAAGCCAATGAACCTACAAACCTGTATATCTTTGGAATGTGGGAGTTCATAAGTGGTAGGAGCAGAATTAGGCCATTTGACCCATCAAGTCAACTCCGCCCTTCAATCATGGCTGATCCATCTCTCCCTCCTAACCCCATTCTACTGCCTTCTCCCCATAACCCCTGACACCCATATAAATGGATAAATGTGAGGTTATCCACTTTGGAGGCAAGAATGGGAAGGCAGATTATTATCTGAATGATGTCAGGTTAGGAAAAGGGGAAGTACAATGAGACCTGGGTGTCCAAGAACACCAGTCACTGAAAGTAAGCGTACAGGTACAACAGGCAGTGAAGAAAGCTAATGGCATATTGGCCTTCATAAAGAGAGGAGTTGAGTATAGGAGCAAAGAGGTCCTTCTGCAGTTGTACGGCGCCCTGGTGAGACCACACCTGGAGTATTGTGTGCAGTTTTGGTCTCCTAATTTGAGGAAAGACAATTTTGCTATTGAGGGAGTGCAGCGTAGGTTCACAAGGTTAATTCCCAGGATGGTGGGACTGTCATATGTTGAAAGAATGGAGCGACTGGGCTTGTATTCACTGGAAACGTTTAAAATTATTAAGGGATTGGACTTGCCAGATGCAGGAAACATGTTATCGTTGTTGGGGAAGTCCAGAACCAGGGGCCACAGTTTAAGAATAAGGGGTGGGCAATTTAGAACTGAGATGAGGAAAAACTTTTTCACAGAGTTGTGAATTTGTGGAATTCTCTGCCTCAGAAGGCAATGGAAGCCGATTCACTGGATGCATTCAAAAGAGTGTTAGATAGAACTCTTAGGGCTAGCAGAATCGAGGGGTGTGGGGACAAGGCGGGTGCAGGGCACAGATTGTTGATGGTCAGCCATGATCACGTTGAATGGCGGTGCTGGCTCGAAGGGCTGAATGGCCTACTCCTGCACCTATTGTCTATGTATCTAAATCAAGAATCTATCTCTGCCGTAAAAATATCCATTGACTTGGAGTCCACAGCCTTCTGTGGCAATGAATTCCATAGATTCACCACTCTCTGACTTAAGAAATTCCTCCTCATCTCTTTCCTAAAGGAACATCCTTTAATTTTGAGGCTAGGACCTCTGGTCCTAGACTCTCCCACTGGAGGAAACATCACATCCACTCAATTCGGTAGGTTTCATTGAGCTCCCCCCGCATCCTTCTTAAAGGAAGCATGCAGGTACAGCAGGCAGTGAAGAAAGCCAATGGAATGTTGGCCTTCATAACAAGGGGAGTTGAGTATAGGAGGAAAGAGGTCCTTCTGCAGTTGTACAGGGCTCTAGTGAGACCACACCTGGAGTACTGTGTGCAGTTTTGATCTCCAAATTTGAGGAAGGATATTCTTGCTATTGAGGGCGTGCAGCATAGGTTTACTAGGTTAATTTCCGGAATGGCGGGACTGTCATATGTTGAAAGACTGGAGCGACTAGGCTTGTATACACTAGAATTTAGAAAGATGAGAGGGGATCTTATCGAAACGTATAAGATTATTAAGGGGTTGGACACGTTAGAGGCAGGAAACATGTTCCCAATGTTGGGGGAGTCCAGAACAAGTCCCTTTGCACCTCCGATTTCTGGATTATCTCCCACATTTTAAGAATAAGGGGTAGGCCATTTAGAACTGAGATGAGGAAAAACTTTTTCAGTCAGAGTTGTGAATCTGTGGAATTCTCTGCCTCAGAAGGCAGTGGAGGCCAATTCTCTGAATGCATTCAAGAGAGAGCTAGATAGAACTCTTAAGGATAGCGGAGTCAGGGGGTATGGGGAACGGGGTACTGATTGAGAATGATCAGCCATGATCACATTGAATGGCGGTGCTGGCTCCAAGGGCCGAATGGGCTCCTCCTGCACCTATTGTCTAACTCCAGCGAGTAAAGGCCCAATGCTGTCAAACGCTTATCATATGTTAACCTATTCATTACTGGGATCATTCTTGTAAACCTCCTCTGGACCCTCTCCAGTGCCATCCTTCCTCAGATATGGGGCCGAAAACTGCTCACAATACTCCAAATGCAGTCTGAGCAGCACCTTAGACCATCAGCATTACATCCCTGTTTTTGTATTCTAGTCCTCTTGCGTTTGCCTTCCTTGATACCGATTCAACTTGCAAATGAACTTTTTAGGAATCCTGCACCAGCACTCCCAAGTCCCTTTGCACCTCTGATTTCTGGATTCTCTCCCCATTTTGAAAATAGTCTATGCTTTTCTCTACACTACCTACCCCTCCACTTATCTTTGTTTCATCTGCAAACTTAGTCACAAAGCCTTTGATTGCCTGATTCAAATCATTAATATACAATGTGATGGGTAGCGACCCCAGCACCGACCCCTGTGGAATTCTGCTAGTCACTGGCAGCCAACCAGAAAGATCCCCCTTTATCACCACTTTTTGCATTCTGCCATCCAGCCAACCTGCTATCCATGCTAGTTAGTATCTTCCCTTTGATACCATAGTACCCAGTAAGATCCCAGGGCAAATTGACAAATTAATTTGAGATTGGCTTGGTCAAAACAGTCAGAGGAAAATGGCGAAGAGTTATGTTTGAGGGTGGAAACCTTTGACCAATGTTTGGTGCTGAAATTCTTTCTTGTTTGATACATCAATCAGTGATTTGGATGAAATTTGGAAGAATTGTTCATGAGATTACTGATGACACAAATTGGCGGTGGTGTTGATGGAGAAGGGGATAATCTTGAACTACAAGAAAATGTGATTAAGTTGGTACGATGGCAAGCAATGGTAGATGGAATCTCATCCTGATAGCTGGGAGGGGATACATTATGGGAGAACGAGTAAGGCTGGATTATTCCCAATGAATAGAAAAAAGGAACTGCAGATTCTGGTTTACACAAAAGGATACAAAGTGCTGGAATAGCTCAGCGGGTCAGGCAGCATCTGGAGAACATGGATAGGTGATTTTTAGGTCAGGGCACTTCTTCAGACTGATTCATACACAATCAATGCACGGGCCCCTGTGAGTTTTGAGGAACAGAAGGATTTTTGTATACAAGTCTAAGGATCCCTGAAGTCATCAGAATGTTTGATAAGATCATGAAGAAGGCATATAAGATATTTATCTTCATTAGCCATGATGTAGACTATAAAAGCAGCGAGGTTGTGATTGAACTTTATGAAACCTTGTTAAGGCCATCGTCTGAGTACTATGTATAACTCTGATTGCCACACCACCGAATTTAATTGCACTTGAGATGATGCAGAAGAGATTCATCTGGACATTGCTTTGTATTGGGTTTATCAGTTATCAGAAGAGACTGGAGAGGTTGGGTTTGTTTTTCTTTTGAGCAGAGGAGACTGTTTGGAGGTGGAGAGAATCTAATAAAAGTGTATTAAATTACGAGGTCCCTAGATAGGAGAAGTGGGAAAAAAAATCCTCTTAGTAGAGACTTAAGGTAAATCAGAGGTGATTTGGTGAGGATCTAAAAAATGTTATTTTCTAACGAGAGAGTAGTTGAAATCTGAAATCCACAGAGTTGGTGGAGGTAGTCTCCTACAGCATTGAAATAAGTTTCCTCGAAGTGCAGCGTTCCTACCGACTCCTGGTAACCATGGGCCCATGATTGCTCAAAGTGAAGGAGGAGAATGTTATGGTCTACTTCAAGGCCATGCATTTGGAGTCGGTGATACGGCATGGAAACAGGCCCTTCGGCCCAACTTGCTCACACCGGCCAACATGTCCCATCTACACTAGTCCCACCTGCCCGCGTTTTGGCCCATATCCCTCCAAACCTGTATTATCCATATACCTGTCCAACTGTTTCATAAATGTTGGGATAGTCCCTACCTCAATTACCTCCTCTGGCAGCTTGTTCTATACCACCACCACTCTTTGTGTGAAAAAGGTACCCCTCAGATTCCCATGAAATCTTTTCCCCTTCACCTTAAACCTATGTCCTCTTGTCCTCAATTCGCCTACTCTGGGCAAGAGATTCTGCATCTACCCGATCTATTCCTCTCATGGTCTTATACACCTCTATAAGATCAACCCTCATCCTCTTGCACTCCAAGGAATAGAGACCTAGCCTACTCAACCTCTGCCTATAGCTCAGACCCTCAAGTCCTGGCAACATCCTAGTAAAGCTTCTCTGTATCTTTTCCAGCTTGACAACATCGTTCCTATAACATGTTGCCTAGAACTGAACACCATACTCTGATTGCGACCTCATCAACGTCTTATACAACGGCATTGTGACCTCCCAACATCTGTACTCAATATGATGAAGGCCAATGTGCCAAAAGCCTTTTGGACCACCCTTTCTATCTGTCGACTCCACCTTCAAGCGACTATGCATCTGCACTCTAGATCCCGCTGCTCTACAACACTCCCCAGAGCCCAACCATTCACTAATGTAGGTCCTGCTCATGTCAGACTTCCCAAAAGGGGTATGGGGAGAAGGCAGGAACGGGGTACTGATTGAGAATGATCAGCCATGATCACATTGAATGGTGGTGCTGGCTCGAAGGGCCGAATGGCCTACTCCTGCGTCTATTGTCTGTCAACACCTCACATTTCTCTATTAAATTTCATCAACCATTCCTCAACCCACCTGGTCAATCGATCAGTTTTTCACAACCATCTTCACTATCTGCAAAACCACCCACTTTTCTATCATCTGCAAATTTGCTAATCACCAGAGGGGAAACAAGCTATCATCAATCCCAATGAAGTGCAAGGTAGGATCGCTCAATTCCCTTTGCAATCCCTCTCAATAGCAGCTTGTGACCATGTGAGGCACAATCTAAATAATGCCCTGTATAAAGTGGCAAGTGACAAAGGATGACCATCTTTGTCGAGAGCATCTTAACTGCTACTTCTTTGCATTCAGCAGCATTACCATTGGCTTAACGCATACCATACTATCCTAGCATCACCCTCAAAGAGCAGTTTCACAGTCACTAGCTTTAAAGTAGGTCAAACATGCTTATTGGAAAGTGAATTACCACCTGATTCTAATGACAAATCAGGAGTGGTCAATTCATGTGCCTGTGGCTGGTGTGAGTTAATTTAGTGTTAGAAAAAAACCTCTCACCATCTAAAACAAAGCCTGCTGCCTATTCAGCACAATCTATCAAATGAAATATTGATTCCCTTCATCACTATCATGGTGTATGCCATCGACAGAATTCAGAAGGAGTCACCAGAGCTTCCTCAGTAACCAGGTTCAACTTCTCATCCTCTGTTGCCTGGAAGGATAGGGCAGCAGGCATGGAAGAATATGGCAAGCTCCAAAATTTCCTCTAAGTTGCAATCATCCAGACTTGGCAAAATATTGTTCATTCTTTGTTACTTAGGTCAAAAATCCTGGGAGAGGCATCGTAAAGGGAACCTTTACATGGATTAAAAAAAATTTTTTTTAGAGATACAGTGCGGAAACAGGCCCACCGGGTCCGCGCCGCCCAGTGATCCCCGCACATTAACACTATCCTACACACTAGGGACATTTTAAAAAAAACATTTACCCAGTCAATCAACCTACAAACCTGTACGTCTTTGGAGTGTGGGAGGAAACCGAAGATCTCGGAGAAAACCCACGCAGGTCACGGGGAGAACGTACAAACTCCGTACAGACAGCACCCGCAGTCAGGATCGAACCTGAGTCTCCGGCGCTGCATTCGCTGTAAGGCAGCAACTCTACCACTGCGCCACCGTGCCGCCGCAACAGTTCAACAATGCAATTCGCCACAAACCAGTGAACATGCTCAGTAAAGAATATGGAAAGGTGGTGTTTGCTGCCCTTACCAGGAGTGATCACATCCTGACCACAAATTATAATAAATCCATTTTAATTTTGATTTAAATTGAAACACGTTAATTAGAGCCGCCGTGAAGTCAAAAATAAATGTTAATTGTTTCAATTAGCGCAAATGATTAAAATCTATAAAACTAATGCAGAATTCAGTGTATTCATTTGGGGGCATGTGCATGTCACTTTGAAATGCCATTCTTGATCAGTAAAACATTTTTGTTTTAAATTTCATGTAGTTCCTCAGGGCCATGCAGCGGCTGACAAAATCCCACTAACTAAGTTAGGTCGCCGTCTATACACCATAACGCACACGGAATCAATTGTCGAGCGATCCATTATATGTCAGATCGATGCAGTGCAAGGAAGCAAAAGAATAACAATTCGTTCCCCTGTACAGGTATATAATTTAATTCAATGTGCACTTAAGAATAATAGTGTTACTTAAATATGCTTACCTTTATTAATAAATAACTTTTTTTTAAAAAGTTTTTTTGGACAGCTGTGCATTTTCTGTGATGTAAAAATTGTAATGTACCCGACAAAACCACAGTATGAGCTACAGATAAGCAATTGATTATTTGTTTTAAAATCAAAAGAGCAGAAATAACGTTATGAATGGTAGACACAAAATCGAAGGTAGACACAAAATATGAAACATATGACTGCAACAACTCGCAAAGATACGAGTTGTTGCAGTCTTGCCCCCATTGGCAAGACTGCAACAACTCGTATCTTTGCGAGTTGTTGCAGTCATATGTTTCATATTTTGTGTCTACCTTCGATTTAAACCAGCATCTGCAGTTCTTTCCTACACATTTTGTCCACTCCACTGCAAAATCTCCTCAAGGTTTGTTTATTTTGAAGAAGTTCTCCTCTCTCCGACGAGAGTTCAAAAGAGTTTGAAGAAGGGTCTTGAGCCGAAACGTCACCCATTCCTTCTCTCCAGAGATGCTGCCTGTCCTGCTGAGTTACTCCAGCATTTTGTGTCTACCTGCAACAATTCAACTACTTTGAATCAAATCCCTTCAAATAAATCTTTTTGGACCATGCTATGGTTTCATTTAGCACATAGAACAAGGTTCATATTCTGCTTTGGTATAATTGGGTTTAATGGATAGCAAGGGTTAATTTTGTTTAGATTTGTATAATCGAAATTATACTTAACAATCTGATACATTCAGCATCTGACACCTTTTCAAGTTATTCCTTTACATACCGTGCTGGAGGTTCTGCACCAATGTCCTGAATTGCTTTGCAGTTCACCCACATGAACTTCTTAACAATAATGTGGGGTATCATGAGATTTTGACAAGTAGTCCAAAACAAGCAATTTCAAATAGGAAAGTCAGTTTCTTTTTCCAGCATTATCTCACTATATCTTTGGAATTTATTTACAAAATGCTGGGGTAACTCAGCAGGTCAGGCAGCATCTCAGGAGAGAAGGAATGGGTGACGTTTTGAGTCGAGACCCTTCTTCAGTCTGAAACGTCACCCATTCCTTCTCTCCTGAGATGCTGCCTGACCTGCTGAGTTACTCCAGCATTTTGTGAATAATTACCTTCGATTTGTACCAGCATCTGCAGTTATTTTCTTCCACTATATCTTTGTGTATATCAGCTACCAAAGGTTTTTTTTTAAATGCAGAAATTTGAATTTATTTGTTAAATATCGTAGAATTCATTTTTTATCTTTTCAACTTGCAGATAAAAAATCATTTTTCATTGCCTTTCAATGTCTTCGAAGACGTGGAATCTGATTTGAAGATGCTTGGTACGATTCAGCCAAATGAAGATTTTAATGTCCCTTTGCTTTCTTACAGGTATTTGAATTGAATTATCTTGTCTAAAGTATTTAAATTTTGCATGGAACAACTTGCTTTGTATTGATACAGTACAAATAACATAAATATCAAAGCCCTGTAAAATTGTATCACGACCTCCTTGTTCTGTGGACAAACCTCACATGCTATTTGAATTCAGCTTTGCAGCAATTACCACGCATAGACTCACCCGATCCTTCCAGGTGGTAGAGTTAACAGATTTATGAGATTTTATTGATGTAACCTTGATGAATTGCAGTACAGGTGCTCCCTGGCTTATGATGATTCGACTTGCGATAGTTCGACTTTGCGATGGTGCAAACGGCAGCGACCTGTAGCGAGCCTCTGCTCGCTTCCGGCCACGTGATCGCGCGCATTCAATGCATTTCGACTTACAATACTTTCGGTTTCCGATGGGTTTCTTGGATTGGAACCCCATCGGAAGCTGAGGAGCACCGGTAGTGCATTTTGGAGACCATTCACATTGCAGCAACTGAATATTTGTGATGAAGATAATGAGTGCTTATATTGTAAGGCAGAATGCCAATCAAGTTGATTACTTGGATCTGGAATAAATCAAGCTTCGGCATTTTTATTTTAGAGCTACGCTCATCCTAGTTTGTGGAGGGTATATCACAATCTTCTTGATGTGTCTTGTAGATGTTGAAAATAATTTGAAAACCTGGGTCTCTGAAGCTGAGCTCTAACTGCCGATATAATTGTTGACAATGACTGATTTAACAAAACTTAATCTCTTGAGAAACATTGTTCTTCGCACAGGTCAAATTAGGATCATGGATCCCTGCATAGTTTGGGATAAGGTCTATGAATATCAACTAAAATTGCCACCGTTTTCAATATCCCGACTCTGGTCCTTATGGTTTGTTCTGCAGCTGCAAGTTGACAATACAACAAATGATAATGCTAGGTTTGAATCCTTTAAAAGATGTTTGAAGTGTTCAGAAGCAGTCAGCTCAGTAAAAGTTTCTTGTGTCAATAAGTTTTATTTTCACAATGAATAACCAGCAGATGTCTGAATTTTTAACTGCAAGTATAGATTTCCTTTTAAATAAGATTTTGCAGAGCAATCCTGGCAAGTCTATGCGACTGGAAAAACTGATGTAATTTGGAAGCGTGTTAAAAGTAGGTATATAATCAGAAAAAAATGGAAATGCATAGTAGGTCAGACTCTTTATCTGTGTTGAGAGAAAAGGTGTTAATGTAGAAGTAAATATATTTTGTCTCCTTGGGTTGGGTAGGAAAGTGCCATGACAAAGGGGTGGATATTGAAGATGGAAGAATGAGCCAGAGTTGCAGAGAAAATATTCCCCTTCGCAATATTGCGAGAGGGAAGGGGAAGTTGTGTCTTGATGGCATTAAATTGAAGTTGAAGAAATTACTGACAACTATTCTTTGAATGGTGGCTAGTAGTGTGGAAAATTATCACAAGGGGACCCTTATCTGTGCCTCTGAATAAGAGGAGAGGTGATGAGGACTGAAGTGCAGGAAAAGGAACAGATATTGTTGAAAATCCTGTCAACAAAAATGGAAGTAAAACTATGGTAAAGGAAAAGAAAGACATGTCAGACAACTGGTGTGGAAAGGTGTAAAAGGTAGAACAAATACGACAGAATCAAATACATTGGAGAATGGAATGGAGCTTTCTCAGAAAGACAATAGAGTGCAGGAGTAGGCCATTCAGCCAAAACTGCACACAGTACTCCAAGTGCGGTCTCACTAGGGCCCTGTACAACTGCAGAATGACCTCTTTGCTCCTATACTCAACTCCTCTTGTCATAAAGGCCAACATGCCATTAGCTTTCTTCACAGCCTGCTGTACCTGCATGCTAACTTTAAGTGACTGATGAACAAGGACACCCAGATCTCTTTGTACTTCTCCATTTCCTAACTTGACACCATTCAGATAACAATCTGCCTTCCTGTTCTTACCACCAAAGTGGATAACCTCACATTTATCCACATTAAACTGCATCTGCCATGCATCTGGCCACTCACACAACCTGTCCAAGTCTCCCTGCATCCTCATAGCATCCTCCTCACAGTTCACACTGCCACCCAGCTTTGTGTCATCCACAAATTTGCTAATGTTACTTTTAATCCCTTCATCTAAGTCATGTTACTTTTAATCCCTTCATCGAAGTCAGAAGCAGAGTCAGTGGAGCTGGGAGTCAAAATAGTTGCGTCTGGGCTTATTAAGTGGATGTTGAGATGAAAGTGGAGAAGTAAAGGGCCTGTCCCAGTTCGGCGATTTGTAAGGCGACTGCTGGCGATTAGGCTGTCGCGGGGTGTCGCGGGCATGGTCGTGAGTAGTCTCCAATGAGTTGTAGCTGTTCTCGGGTCGTCGTGGAAATTTCTCTCTGCTCGAAAAATTTCGGCGACAGCTGGCTTTGACGCCAATAATCGTAGCTTGTGGTGGGCTCTGTCGCAGGTTGTGGCCAGGTGAGGTAGGTTGTCGTCGGTACTGACGACGGATGAATTTCATTGGCAACAACTTACGTCAACCGGCGACAGGTATCGGGATCAGGAGAAGCCAAGCTGCGTTGTATAACCGGCCACATTAAAAATGATTATATAGAAGAATCTGTTTAATGTTAAAAATCTCTATTTTGGTAGTTTTTGTAATTGTTTAAAGTTTATATTTTTTTCATGGATTTTTGCATGTAGTTATCCTCCTTTTATAGGAATTTAGTTTGTTTGAATAAAGTTGATTTTGGACATTTTGACAAAAAATTGATGTCTGAGGTTATTGCATTTCTAAATACTTTCTCGTGGCATCTCTTTCAAATATTTTATTTTCATTTATTTTGACCAATGAAATAAACACAGACACAGGCATTGCACTGCATTTAAAAGCGAACACTTTTCATTTATTTAGATCAATGAAGCAAACACAAACACAAGCAATTCACTGCATTAAAAGGCGAACCCTTTATCATTTCTTTCTATCAATGAAACAAAACCAACACAACCATTGCAATGCATTGAAAGGCAAACTCTTATCATTTACTTCTATCAATGAAACAAGCACAGACACAAGCATTTCTGCATTGAAAGGCAAGCTCCATTTAAAACAAACACAAACACAAGCATCTCACTGCATTGAAAGGCGAACTCTTATCATTTCTTTCGATCATTGAAACAAAACCAACACAGCCAATGCACTGCATCGAAAAAGAAACTCCTTTGGGAGGGTGTGGGTGGCCCTGAAAAGGGGCTTGGGTTGTGGTCTTTTAGGGGGCTCTCTTCCTGGAGTGGTGGACCTCTGCTTGTGGAGTGGGCTGTTTGTTGCTGGTCTTCAGATCATGTCATTCCGCCATGGTACGCGGCCTAGTTCGGAGTTGTAGTAAGTGCAGAGATGGTGACCTGACAGGGTCGTAGCTTGTCAAGGGTGGAGGTCAGGTTGACGTCGGTTGTCGTAACTTGTCGTAGTCCCTGTCGTAGGTGGATGTCCTAGGTCGCGACGACTGGGTCGCCGGTTGTCGGCACCTTGCCGTCGCCTAGGTGGTAGGTTGTCGTAGCTTGTCGTAGGCATTGTCGTAGGGGGAGTCGTAGACATTGTCGTAGGGTTAAAAAATTTGACGTTTTTCGGCGATCTGCTACGAGTTTGCTACGCAGTCGCCTTGAAAATCGCCGAACTGGGACAGACCCTTAAGGGAACTGAAAAGTCAAAGATGGAACATGTGAAAGTAAGAGTATGATACTCAAGGCTAAGTTAAGGAAAACAAAATACATGTTTGCAAACATGTTTGCAAACAACATCAGACATATGCTGGTTGTATTTGTATTTAGAATTTAAGCAGTCTGAAGAAGGGTCTCGACCCGAAACGTCACCCATTCCTTCTCTCCTGAGATGCTGCCTGACCTGCCGAGTTACTCCAGCATTTTGTGAATAAATACCTTCGATTTGTACCAGCATCTGCAGTTATTTTCTTACACTAGATTTTAAGCAGAGTAAATGTGTTTGAGTATACCTACTAATTGTCTGATAAAACAAATATTTAAACATCTAATTATAAAACAATTTATTTTAATGTTTTTTTTTATAGATCAGATCTTCGTTTACAATTAATGATGAAAGACAAAGAACCCTATGCTCCCTGTGACGCTATCACTTTTGGTCATGTGAATTCAAACACTAAAATTGTATTTCATCGCAAATGTGGTGTTCCTGGGGGTAATGAGCAAGATTCACTGGTCATCAATATAGTTGCAGTGCATGACAACCTGACATCCGATGATCCTGAGGAAAATAAGGATGCTTATTTGCTCCATTTGTGGCCTATTGCAATTCTTCAAAACCTTTTGCCTTGTTCAGTGGATGTTTGCTTAACAGAGGTAAATTTACTAGCCTGTGTACATACCCATGATCACTGTCAATTTTGTTTTCTTTGCATTTGTAAAAGTCTTGCCATTAAAAGAGTTACTAGGTCTAATGTAATTTTATTTTGAAGAGCCCCATGAAAATATATCCATAACTTGTGTGCAACTAGATATCCAATGTTGTTAACTCTTAAATAAAACAAATGAGTTTGGATCCCATTGGTATTGGCGAGCAATTGCCACATTACAACTACAGTGCCCTCCATAATGTTTGGGACAAAGACCCATCATTTATTTATTTGCCTCTGTACTCCACAATTTGAGATTTGTAACAGAAAAAAATCACATGTGGTTAAAGTGCACATTGTCAGAATTTAATAAAGGCCATTTTTATACATATTGGCTTCACCATGTAGAAATTACAGCAGTATTTATGCATAGTCTCCCCCATTTCAGGACACCATAATGTTTGGGACACAGCAATGTCATGTAAATGAAAGTAGTCATGTTTAGTATTTTGTTGCATATCCTTTGCATGCAATGACTGCTTGAAGTCTGTGATTCATGGACATCACCAGTTGTTGGGTGTCTTCTCTAGTGATGCTCTTCTTCTTCTTGCGTTTGAGGCAGCAGAAATTATGTGATGCTCTGCCAGGCCTGTATTGCAGCCATCTTTAGCTTATGCTTGTTTTGGGGGACAGTCCCCTTCAGTTTGCGGATGACACGAAGCTGGGGGGCAGTGTTAGCTGTGAGGAAAAGGAGATGCAACGAGACCTGGGTGTCGTGGTACACCAGTCATTGAAATAAGGCATGCAGGTGCAGCAGGCAGTGAAGAAAGCGAATGGTATGTTGGCATTCATAGCGAGGGGATTTGAGTATAGGAGCAGGGAGGTTCTGCTGCAGTTGTACAGGGCATTGGTGAGACCACACCTGTAGTATTGCGTACAGTTTTGGTCTCCTAATCTGAGGAAAGACATTCTTGCCATAGAGGGAGTACAGAGAAGGTTCACCAGATTGATTCCTGGGATGGCAGGACTTTCATATGAAGAAAGACTGGATAGACTCGGCTTATACTCGCTGGAATTTAGAAGATTGAGGGGGGATCTTATAGAAACTTACAAAATTCTTAAGGGGTTGAACAGGCTAGATGCAGGAAGATTGTTCCCGATGTTGGGGAAGTCCAGAACAAGGGGTCACAGTTTAAGGATAAGGGGCAAGTCTTTTAGGATCGAGATAAGAAAGTATTTTTTCATACAGAGAGTGGTGAATCTGTGGAATTCTCTGCCACAGAAGGTAGTTGAGGCCAGTTCATTGGCTATATTTAAGAGGGAGTTAGATGTGGCCCTTGTGACTAAAGGGATCAGGGGGTATGGGGAGAAGGCAGGTTGGGGATACTGAGTTGGATGATCAGCCATGATCATATTGAATGGCGGTGCAGGCTCGAAGGGCCGAATGGCCTACTCCTGGACCTATTTTCTATGTTTCTATGTTTTCTCTTCGGCATATAAAAGGCATGCTCAATTGGGTTCAGATCAGGTGATTGACTTGGCCACTCAGGATTTGACCATTTTTTAGCTTTGAAAACCTCCTTTGTTGCTTTAGCAGTATGTTTGGGATCATTGTCTTACTGTAGAATGAACCACCAGCCAATGAGTTTTGAGGCATTTGTTTGAACTTGAGCAGATAGGATGTGTCTGTAACTCGAATTCATTATGCTACTATCATCAGCAGTTGTATCATCAATGAAGATAAGTGAGCCAGTACCTTCAGCAGCCATACATGCCCAGTCCATAACACCCCCACCACCGTGTTTCACAGATGAGGTGGTATGCTTCGGATCTTGGGCAGTTCCTTCTCTCCTCCATACTTTGCTCTTGCCTTCACTCTGATATGTCAATCTTCATCTCATCTGTCCACAAGAACTTTTTCCAGAACTGCGGTTGCTCTTTTAAGTACTTCTTGGCAAACTTAACCTGTCCATCCTGGTTTGCATCTTGCAGTGTAGCCTCTGTATTTCTGTTCATGAAGTCTAATGCAGACAGTGGTCATTGACAAAATCCACACCTGACTCCTGAAGAGTGCTTCTGATCTGTCGGACAGGTGTTTGGGGATTTTTCTTTTTATAGAGAGAATTCTTCTGTCATCAGCTGTGGAGCTCTTCCTTGGTCTGCCAGTCCCTTTGCGATTAGTGAGCTCACCAGTGCTCTCTTCTTAATGATGTTCCAAACAGTTGATTTTGGTAAGCCTGAGGTTTGGCTGATGTCTCTAACAGTTTTATTCTTGTTACTCAGACTCATAATGCATTCTATGACTTTCATTAGCACAACTTTGGTCCTCATGTTTAAATGCAATAAAAGTTTTCAAAGACTGGAGGAAAGACCAGGTGCTGAGAGCTCTCTTATACCTACATTAAGGAGGCAATGAAACACACCTGAGCAATTACAAACACCTGTGAAGCCATGTGTCCCAAATATTATGGCGCCCTGAAATGGGGGGGACTATGTATAAACACAGCTGTAATTTCTACATGGTGATGCCAAAATGTATAAAAATGGCTTTTGGTAAAATCTGACAATGTGCACTTTAACCACATGTGATTTTTTTCTGTTACAAATCTCAAATTGTGGAGTACAGAGGCAAATAAATAAATGACGGGTCTTTTTCCCAAATATTATGGAGGGCACTGTATCTGTATACTTTAGTATGGAAACAAGCCCTTCAGCTCATAGAGTCCACCCCGACCAAAGATATACTCGCACTATCCTACACACAACACACTTGGGACAATTTACAATTTACAGAAGCCAATTAACCTACAAACCTATACGTCACCTACGCGGTGCTGGCATTGAAGGGCTGAATGGCCTACTTCTGCACCTATTGTCTTTGGAATGTGGAAGGAAATGTGAGAATACAAATACTTCATTTTCAAACATAAATTTAAATGTTCCTTATGATTATGAAGTCTTTTCAATTCACATTGTACAATCCGTTATGAACCCTGGCAGATTACATCATTTATTTAAATGTTTTTATTTTTTAAACAACAAAGCTTTCTTTGTCCTTATTCTTCTGAACATAGTTGTTATGTAGGTTAATTGGCTGGGTAAAAGGTAAAAATTGTCCCTAGTGGGTGTAGGATAGTGTTAATGTGCGGGGATCGCTGGGCGGCACGGACTTGGTGGGCCAAAAAGGCCTGTTTCCGGCTGTATGTATATGATATGATATGATAAAATGTAATAGGTGTTGGAAAGTAAAATTGTAACCATTTTTCAAAAAATAATGCATTGTTTCAGGAAAGTGTAGAACGAACATTGAAGATTGATGAAGGAAATTCTGCACAGCTTCATGATGCTGTATTGGACAAATCAAGATTGACCCTCACTATAAATTATTTGGACCATAATTGGTCAGGAGAATATAATATCAGAAGCAACCAAACTGACATTGAATTAATCAAATTTAAAACAAAAATTGATGATGAAGAGAGTGAAATGGACATTGCAATCCTTATGACAAACAATGTGGGACATACTTTATTGACATTGCATAGCCCGTATTGGATGATAAATAAAACCGGGCGATTGCTTCAGTATAAAGCTGATGATGTTCACCGTAAGCATCCTTTGGATTACAAAAAGCCTCTGCTCTTTTCTTTCGGATCCAAATGTATATTCCAAAAGAACAAGGTAGGCTGCTCCTTCTGTTTTATCACCACAAAGTTTAATACTGATTTGGCTTTGCTTCCATAATTATGATTAAAAAGAGTAAAATTACATCCTACATAAACAATATGGTGCAGTGTGTAACTCAGTCGCTTCATTGCAGGAAAGATGTGGAGGCTTTCAGATGGTGCAGAATAGCTTAGAGTCATAAAATCATTCAGCGTGGAAACGGGCCCTTCGACACAATTTGTCCACACCAACCAACTTGCCGCACCTACACTAATCCTACCTGCCTGCACTTGGCCCAAAACCCTCTAAATCTATCCTATCAATGTACCTGTTCAAATGTCTCTAAATGTCATGATAGTACCTGCCTCAACTACTTCCACCAGCAGCCTGTTCCATATGCCCACCACCCTTTGTGTAAAAAAAAAACCTCGTCCTCGGGTTCCTATTAAATCTCCCCCCCCCCCCCCCCCCCTCACTTTAATCCAATGTCCTCTGGTTCTTGATTCCCCTACTCTGAGCAAAAGAGTCTGTGCATTTACCAGATCTATGCTTCTCATGATTTTGTACACCTCCATAACATCACCCCTCATCCACCAATGCTCCATGGAATAAAGTCCGAGCCTGACAACCTTTCTCTGTAGCTCAGGCCCTTTCGTTCTGCCAATATTCTTGTAAATCGTTTCTGCCACCCTTTCAGCTTGACATGTTTCCTATAACTCAGTGATGAAAACAGGACACCAAACTCTAAATATGGCCTCACCAACGTCTTGTACAAGTGTAGCGTGAGCTCCCAACTTCTATACTCAATATTCTGTCTGATGAAAGCCAAAAGCCTTTTTTGACAGATGTACTATAGTGCTCCATAGATTGAAGGTTTTAACTTTAAGGAGAGGTTAGAAAACCTGGATTGATTTTCTCTGGAGCTTTGCTGGTTTGAGGAGAGGCCTGAGAGTAGCGTATAAAATTATGGGAGGTACAGATTAAGTAGAGAGCCAGATTCTTTCTCCCAGAGTGAAAATGTTAAATACCAGAAGACATTGCTTTAAGGTGAGAGGGAGAAATATTTAAAGGAGATGTGCGGGTAAGTTTTATTTAAACAGATTGAGTGGTAGATGCGTGGAATGTGCTGCCAGGGATGGTGGTGGAAGCAAATACGATAGTGGTGTTTTAAAGGCTTTTAGATAGGCACATGAGTATGCAGGCAATGGAGGAATATAGAACATGTATGGGCAAAAAGGAAATTGTTTTATTTGGCATCATGTTCTGTATGGACATTGTGGGCTCAAGGGCTTCTTCAGTGCTCTATTGTTTTAATACTTGTTTACTGGGAACCTTTAACTTAGTGGAGCACTTAGGTGGGAGATTAACTGTGATAAAAGCGTATGCATGTTTGGAAGCTGGCTCCATTCTCTGAATTCCCATTTCACCCAGTCCTGACAGTAGAGGTATATTGTCTATCATTAAATGTTAATCTGTCATTTGGATTCAAAGTTTAGCACAATGTTGCTGTTATTAACATTATCCATCCATTCCTCCTCTCTCAACTGATGACTTGATTATATGATGAGGGAATAGTTACTCCATGAGGCCTGTACGCATTCTAATAGCACATCCAGTATGTTAAGAATTAACATAGTTCAGAATTGTGGCTTTTTCATCTTGTGGCACCTTAATTTGAGCTCCCAACACCTTGAGCTTTTCTGATTGGATAGATTAGATGTTCCAAAGATTTTGTCCATCTTTTTCAGTCTACCTATTCAATAAATTATTCGTTCTGAAATGTTTCACTATGTTGAAATATAGATTTCAGTTATTTTAATAATTGTACTTCATTGTACTCTGACCTTAAAATGGGATAAATGTCAAAATATTTTTGTAAAGCCGTGAATTTTAATGGTTAATTAATTTTACAAAGTGAAATACCATATACTTATTAACTGCTTCAAATCAGTCATTGAATTTCAATTTTCAATTAAATATCCCAATTAGACCATTGTTAAATGTGCAAGAATCAAATAGTCAAATAATCAATTTATTTGTCACATACACATAAAAGTGCAGTGAAATGAAAAATTACCCGCAGTTCAACAATAAGACCAATAAAAATAAGCAATAAAAATATGCAATAACACATACAATCATAAACCAATACCAAACAAAAGAAACATCCATCACAGTGAGAATCTCCTTTTATATTTTGTGTTTAGCACCATAAAAATAATTTAAGTGCAATTATATGTCAAACCGTCAAATCTCTGACATTTCTACGGGCGAGACCATGAAGATTTTTTCTTCATTCTCCATTCCCCGATTTTGGTTTATCCCAATAAATTCTGCAGCTTTGACTATTGTACTTGCATAACTTCATGAAGGTTTGTTTTCATGTTTGGATTAAAATCATCTTAAATTCTTCATCTAGTTCATTACTCTTAAAATTTCAAAGTTTTTAAAAGTCAGCCTACATATTGTAAGATGTACAAATATATGCAAAACATTGTCCTTTCATATTTTATAGCCTTATTGGAATTTGCAATTATGTGGTCTGCTAAGTGTAAAAGTAATTTGGCAATTAGTTCACGGTTGGTGGAGAGCATGACAGATGCTTTTGACTAAGTCAATGAGTTCAAGTACTTTTAGCATAAAGTGAAACATAACAAAATTGTATCTGATTAATACTATACTTTAATAACAGGTTCAACTTAGAATAACTGACAGTCAATTGTCAGATTCGTTTTCTCTGGATACTGTGGGTAGTTATGGCTCTGTTAAATGCAAAGGACCAAAAAGGGAGTATCAGGTAAGATATTTACTTAAAATTCTGACTGGCAGCTTTATACATGATTAAATGTATGGATAGAAACATAGAAAATAGGTGCAGTAGTAGGACATTTGGCCCTTCGAGCCACCGGTATTCAATATGATCATGGCTGATCATCGAAAATCAGTACCCCGTTCCTGCTTTTTCCCCATATCCCTTGATTCCGTTAGCCCAGGGAGCTATATGTAACTCTCTCTTGAAAACATCCAGTAAATTGACGTCCATTGCCTTCTGTGGCAGAGAATTCCACAGATTCACAACTCTCTGGGTGAAAACGTTTTTCCTCATCTGTCCTAAATGAATACCCCTTATTAAACTGTGAGCCCTGGTTCTGGACTCCCCCAACATCGAGACCATTTTTCCTGCATCTAGCCTATCCAATCCCTTAAGAATTTTATATGTTTCTATGAGATCCCCTCTCATCCTTCTAAATTCCAATGAATACAAGCCTAGTCGACCCATTCTTTCATCATATATGTCCCGCCATCCTGGGAATTAACCTGGTGAACCTACGCTGCACTCCCTCAATAGCAAGAATGTCCTTCCTCAAAGTAGGAGACCAAAACTGCACACAATACTCCAGGTGTGGTCTCACCAGGGCCCTGTACAGCTGCAGTAGGACCTCCTTGCTACTAAACTCAAATCCTCTTGCAGTGAAGGCCAACATGCCATTAGCTTTCTTCACTGCCTGCTCTACCTGCATGCTTACTTTCAGTCACTGATGTACAAGTACACCCAGGTCTCGTTGCACCTCCAAAATAAATGCAGGTGCTGGTACAAATCGATTTATTCACAAAATGCTGGAGTAACTCAGCAGGTCTGGCAGCATCTCGGGAGAGAAGGAATGGGTGACGTTTCGGGTCGAGACCCTTCTTCAGATAATAATCTGCTGCCTTGTTCTTCCCACCAAAGTGGATAACCTCACATTTATCCACATAATACTGCATCTGTCCACTCACCCAACCTATCCAAGTCACCGTGCAGCCTTATAGCATCCTCATCGCAGCTCACACTCACACCCAGCTTTGTGTCAACCGCAAACTTGGAGATGTTATATTTAATTCCTTTGTCTAAATTGTTAATGTATATTGTAAATTACTGGGGTCCCAGCACTGAGCCTTGCAGCACCCCACTAGTCACTGCCTGCCATTCTGAAAAGGACCCGTTATTTCCTACTCTTTGCTTCCTGTCTGCCAACCAGTTCTCTGTCCATGTCAATACCCTACCCCCAATACCATGTGCTCTAATTTTGCACACTCATCTCTTGTGTTGTCAAAGGATTTTTGAAAGTCCAGATACACCACATCCCTTATCCCTTATCCATTCTACTTGGTCCATCCTCAGAAAATTCCAGAAGACTGAACCTGTCACTGCTTTCCAAATGCATGGCTATTACATCTTTAATAATCGACTCAAGCATCTTTCCCACTACTGATTTAAGGCTAATTGGTCTATAATTCCCCATTTTCTCTCTCCCTCCTTTATTAAAAATTGAGGTTACATTAGCTAACCTCCAGTCCACAGGAACTGATCCAGAGTCCATAGAACATTGGAATATGATCACCAATCATCAATTATTTAAATCAAATACCATTTATTTTTGGGATTTCCATCCCCTTTGTTCCCCAACTGTTTTTAAGATGGTAACTTATGTGTGATTTAGTGTATGAAATTTAGACTAATATGGGTATGAAACTGAAAAATGCTGGAAATACACTATGTTTCTAATGAGTAAAATCTGCATAAATTCCACCTGACCAGCTGAATATTTTCAGCATTTCAGATTTTGCAGTAAGGTTTAGGGCTTGGGAAAATGAGAGCAAAGATTTACAGTTTGGGAATATTATTTGCTCAAGAAGGAAGTGTGCGACTTGATAGTTAATTATCATTACCAATTGAACAAATGGTAGCACAGCGGTAGAGTTGCTGCTTTACAGCGAATGCAGCGCCGGAGACTCAGGTTCGATCCTGACTACGGGTGCTGCACTGTAAGGAGTTTGTACGTTCTCCCCGTGACCTGCATGGGTTTTCTCCGAGATCTTCGGTTTCCTCCCACACTCCAAAGACGTACAGGTATGTAGGTTAATTGGCTGGGTAAATGTAAAAATTGTCCCTAGTGGGTGTAGGATAGTGTTAATGTACGGGGATCGCTGGGCGGCACGGACTTGGTGGGCCGAAAGGGCCTGTTTCCGGCTGTATGTATATGATATGATATATGATATGATATGAAATGGCAAAGTCTACTTTCTGGTAACTCCAGTTGTAGCAAGAAGTAGCGAAAATGTAAGAAACAAATTAGAAATAATTTTCATGGATTGAAAAACCTGTTCATAGGTTACTGCACATCTATAATTATTCTTGAAAAGATGATGAGGAATTACTGCTTTCAATTACTGCAGTCCTCATGAATGTACTTCCACAGCATTGCTGGGCAAGTAGTTCCAGGATTGAAGTTGTTTTACTAAGGCAGCTGTGATTTTTTGATAAGATAAATTTGTGTGTACAGACCTCGTACTGTTTGATGGAGTTTAAGGAGGTGCTGCCCATGTAATCTCAGCAAATTACTGCAATCCAGTTTGTAAATTATTTCAACTGCCACCAAAATGTGTCAGTGGCAGAAGTAGTCCTCCATGCAAGGGGAGATTATTCAATCCCACTCCTGACAAGTGCCTTGTAAATAATGGAAAGGCTTTGCAGAGCCAAGGAATAAGTCACGGCTGAAGAAGGGTCTCGATGTGAAACGTCACCCGTTCCTTCTCTCCAGTGATGCTGTCTGTCCCACTGAGTTACTCCAGCATTGTGTGTCTATCTTCGGTGTAAACCAGCACCTGCAGTTCCTTCCTAAATAAGTCACTTGCTACAGTAACCCAACCTTCCAACCTGGTATACAATCATCTGCAAACCTACATCCATGAACTTGTGAATTCAGAGCTCATTCAGTAACTTAGTAACATTATTAATCTTGCAAAATTAAAATCCAACTTTTTGTCAGAAGTTGAGAAAATCTGTAGTTGACATGCATTGCCCGAATTCTAGAATTGTAGAATTGAGCATTCCCTGACTGGTAGAAAATGGAATTACATGGAAGCAAGAAACCATATCAGGAAGTACATTTATCAGCCATTAATGATGTAAATCAATTTTGTTTATCTTATGTAATCATTAGAAAATTTAATCTAATCAGAGTTTTTTTTTCTAGGTTGGTGTGAGAATAGATACCAGCAGTTTTAACCTAACGAGAATTGTTACCTTTACGCCATATTACATGCTCATCAATCAAACAAGGTACAGAATAGATGTGACTGAAGAGTGCGAGGCAAAATGGCAACGTGTTGATTCAAACCAGGTAACTTTATAGTCCTTGTTAATTTATGGGAATTAATTGCTTGAGAAAGATGACTATTGCAGGATATGAAGAGTAAACTAAAGAGAAAAATTAGGGTGCTTATTGGAGCTAAAACAGGCCACTTTAGAAAACCGTTTTCGAATTCTGGTATATGCTTCTGTTGTCCAAGGCTAGTCTTTAAGCCGTTTTAAAAGATTAATAAAACTATATGTTGCTCTAGGTTAGGTTGAAACTTGTAGTAAGGGTTTGGTTGATAAATAAGCTATGTTGAAAAAAAAGACCTCTTCCTGTCTGTTGTTGTGACTGAATTTGGATTTTAGAGAAAATTATTATTTCATGAACTATGAAAGAGGTTACTTTGCTGTTGTCTGTGACTAATCGTATCACAAGTGTTTTCATGTTACAATCCTGCCATGTTTATGTTAGACAGAGAATCATGTAGCTTCTAAATTGTTTGCTAAATAATGTTTGTTTTTAGTAGGTTTAATTCTCCCATATTAATTTTCATCAATAGTCAAATTGTGTAAAGGTACAAAGTCCCATATGGAGTGTAGCAAATTGGGGGAAGGGGAAGCATAAATGTTACCTTTGTATACTACATTTGAATCAGTTGTATTCCTTTTTGTTTGAAGTACTTTGCTTTGTTTCAATTAGTGCACCCCATTCTGGCCTGCCAGGAATTCTGAGAGACTGGCAGTTCGAATTGAAGGTAGTGTGCAACCACAAAAGTTTTATTTCAACAAACAAGAAAATTGCCTTTTACTTCATCTGGAAAATAAGGTGAAGTGTTACAAAATATTGATTACACATAAGAGTAATTGCAAGTCTGTTTAGTAATTAGAATGTTATTCCTTAAAAACAGATAATTAATCATATTGTTGTTGTAATTTATTTGAATTGTTAAAGGTAATGCCATTACATATCCCTCATTGTTGCCCAAAATAAGTGAAATTATGCATTATTTTCTTGGTTATGTATATTATCTTTGCAATGCTAATCACACATTTCTTTTTTATATTGCATCCTTCATTATTCATAATTTGTTTGACTTTTTTAATGGATATCTGGCCATTTGCCCACTTAGCCTGCCAGCCTCTTATGAAGAAGATGGCTGAGCTACCTCTGCATTGTATTAGTGTTCCATTTTCCTTCATTTCCATAACATGCAGAAATTCATCAAGCTGTGTTTTGACTGAACTTAGTAACTGAGCCTCCGCAACCCTGGGATAGGGAACTCCAAAATTTGCCACCATGCGTAATGAAACATCTCTTCTTCTCAGTTCTAAACTACCTCCCCCTTATATTCCTGATTTTCGACTTCTCAACCACGCAAACATGCCCCATGCATCTAACCTGGTGCATCCTCTTATGATGTTTCAACAGCATCTTCTGTCATTCTTCTCTCAGGAAAATAAAGGCCTTATCTATTTGATCAATCAGACACCAAAACACCTAACAGTTTAAGAATAAGGGGTAGGCCATTTAACACGGAGATGAGGAAAAACCTTTTCAGTCAGAGAGTTGGGAATCTATGGAATTTTCTGCCTCAGAAGGCAGTGGAGGCCAATTCTCTGAATGCATTCAAGAGAGAGCTAAATAGAGCTCTTAAGGATAGCGGAGTCAGGGGGTATGGGGAGAAGGCAAGAACGGGGTACTGATTGTGAATGATCAGCCATGATCACATTGAATGGTGGTGCTGGCTCGAAGGGCCGAATGGCCTACTCCTGCACCTATTGTCTAACTGATTCAAATTAAGTCAAATTTATTGTCATATGCACATGTGCGGTGGTGCAGGTAGGGTGAAAATTCTGTTTGTAGTGGCATCATAGGCACTTAGACTCAGACAATACACAAGAACATAAATGATATAAAAATTACAAATTCTACGAGAGTAAACTTAAGACTGCTAAAAAAGAGTGCAAAACACAATTGGAAGTCCTTGGTAGTGCAAAAAATGGTCCTTAGTGTTTTATTGCTGATGTTGGATTAAGATCATGCAAGTTGGTTCAAGTGTCTGATGGTTGCTGAAAAGTAGCTGTTCTGAATGTGATGGTATTGACCTTTGGTTTCTGCACCTAAGGCCAATGGTAACAGCATGAGTAGTATGCAGTCTAGATGGTAGGGATTCTTGATGATGGTTGCTGCTGCCTTTTGATGGTGGAGAGGTCTGTGTCTGATGTGTGGCGCCCGCAATGGCTGCCTCGCCAACAGTCTGTCTCGTCCTTTTCCTTCTTTGTTGTTTTTTAGTATGTGTTAAGTGTATGTTTTAGTGTTCTTTAGCATTTTGTGGGGGGGGGGGGTTGGGGGAGACAGGAAACTTTTTTTAATCTCTTACCTCGACGGAGATGCAATTTCTTTCCATATCATATGTCCAT